>NC_089681.1:113910266-114219998 GCF_031753505.1 Anomalospiza imberbis
CACACAGGAATGCACACGTGCTGTGCTGGAAGAGCGGCAGCACAGAAATACAGCTGCACCCCAGCAGGACGAGGCTGAAACTGATCTCTCCTCTGTGGAAACCTCAGCAGCTGCTAGACATCAGGAGATTTGTACAGTGCAAAGTACTGTGGTTGGGTCGCTGGGCTGAACCAGCTACTGAGCCTAAACTGTGCCAGTTTGTAAGCCAAGAGGCAGTCACTGCATCAGGGCTGCATCAAAAGCAGCATGGCCAACAGGTCAATGGGGGAGGTTCTCTCCTTCTACTCTGCACTCATGAGACCCCATCTGGAGTACTGCATCCAGGTCTGGGTCTCCCAACATAAGAAGGGCATGGACCTCTTGAAATGAGTCCAGAGGAAGACCACAAACATGCTAAAACAGCTGAAGCCGGTCTCCCTATGAAGGCTGAGATGGTTGGGGATGGAGAAGAGAAGACTCTGGTAAGACTTTATAGGAGCCTTCCACTGCCTAAAGGGGGCCTACAAGAGAGCTGGAGAGGGATTTTTTACAAGGGTATGTTGTGATAGGACAAGGGTTAATGGCTTTGAACTGAAAGAAGGCTGGTTTGGCTTGGATGTTAGAAAGAAATTCTTTACTGTGAGGGTGGTGAGGCACTGGAACAGGGTGCTCCGCCCCTGGAAGTGGTGAATGCTCCATCTCTAGAAGCGCTCAAGGCCAGGTCAGATGGGGCTTTGAGTAGCCTGTTCTAGTGGATGGTGTCTCTACCCATGCATTGATCTGACCTTTGCCCCTTCCAACCCAAACCGTTCTATGATTCTGTGATCAGTGACTACACGACAGCAAGGGTACACATGCACATCTACAGACATATGCGAATAGGCACACAAAGCCTGTGTCCGGGTTCTGAGGGTCTTACAGTTTTATTTCTCTTACTTCTAATGAAATGGAAGGACTAAGCAAGGAAACTTGTGTCACTAAGGCAAACTTAGCTCTGTCATAACTATTTCTGGCCATTTTAGGGGCTAAGATGGGTGAAGAGGCAAAAGAGCCATCCAGGGTTTGTGCTGAGTGTGTTTGAAGGCCAAGCCACAATTGGAAATTCTCACCACAGACAAGCACAGTGTGGACATCAGAGCTTGCATTGCTCAGGCCCAGAACTATTTTTAAAGGTCCTGACCTGGTTGCAGACCTGCAGACACCTGGCGGGTGAGAAGGAGCAAACACAGGGACCTTCTCCATGATTTGAAAATAATTATTACCTGTGAATGTAGTCACCAAGACTTATTATCCTGGCCCATCCCATGTTTGTCATCTCCTCATCTCCTCCAACCCCCCAAACGTGACACACTCCTGTCTTGTCTGCAGTGCACTAGGAGGTTTTTCAGAGTCAGATTTTCAGTCCAAGCGTAGATCAGAAGCTGTGGAGCCTGGGGCAGCTAGGAGAGGCTGACACCTACAGAGCAGCAAAGGCTGAGCCCACAGCCTGCTCATTCATGCCAAGGAATTTTGGCTGCAGGTGTAAGTTAATTCCTGGTATTGCTGGCAGGAGATCTCCCTAGCTATTCACAGCAGTGCTTTAATTCAGCCCACCTATGCTCAAGAGAGGATCCTGTGCAAGAATAGTCCTGTGCAGAGCTTACATGAATTTAGATACCAAGAAAGGCTTTTTTTATGGTAAGGCTAAAAAGTGATGTGTGAAGTTAAAAAGTGACACCCCATTTTGCCCCAGAAAACAATGGAAAGACCTCTCCATTGGTGAAGCACCTGAATGAAAAATGGTACTTTTGTACCCATAATTATCACAGCATTTGCTGCATGCAGATGTATTTATTAAAAGCAAGCAGCCATTGAGTGGTAGTACTGGGCTTCCTGGTATGTTGGCATTGTAGCACAGAGCTTCTGTGAGGCACAGGGCAGATGATTGTAAATAATTATAGAATCATAGAATCAAAGAATCGTTTGTGGTGGAAAAGATTTCTACGATCATCAAGTCCAACACTGCCAAGTCCACCACTAAACCATGTCCCCAGGTGCCACATCTACATGTTTTTCAAATACTTCCAGGAATGGTGATTCCACCACTTCCCTGAGCAGCCTGAACACCCTTTCAGTGAAGACATTTTTCCTAATATTCAATTTAAACCTGCCCTGGCACAGCTTGAGGCCATTTCCTCTTTTCCTGTTGTTTGTTACTTGGGAGAAGAGACTGACCCCCATCTGGCTACACCCTCCTGTCAGGTATCTGCAGAGAGCAATAAGGTCTCCCTTTGGAGCCTCCTTTTCTCTGGGCTGAACAAACCCAGCTCCCTCAGCTGCTCCTCATCAGATTTGTGCTCCAGACCCTTCACCAGCTTTATTGCCATTCTTTGGACCCACTCCAGCCCCTCAATGTCTTTCTTGCAGTGAGGAGCCTAAAACTGAACACAGGATTTGAGGTGTTGCCTCACCAGTGCTGAGCACAGGGGGACAATCACTGCCCTGGTCCTGCTGGCTACACTATTGCTGATACAAGCCAGGATGCCATTGGTCTTCTTGGCCACCTGGGCACACTGCTGGTTCATATTCAGATGGCTGTCAAACAACACCCCTCCCTCCCCACCCCGGACATTTTCCACCTGGCAGCTTTCCATGAATTCCACAAATTATGGAAAACACGACTGAATTCTCCTTGTGAAGTGTAAGAACCAGCATTCATTTTGTGATGCATTAACCTGGCAGTTTTGCTCATGCTCTCATAAAGGCACTAACAGGACAGATGTTCCCCTGCAGATGTGTGTGCAGGGGGTCAGTTTGGCCCCGTGTCAAACTCCCAACAAGGGGGAGCCTGTGCATGGGCACACAGAGGGCAAAGGCACACTGCACAGTAGGAAATAGGGCTGCCAAGCCACACACATGTTAAGCAGCATGAGACAAGGCAGGAGAGGTTCCTATTGGGCAAGGATAAGAAGGTGAAAGGAAAAAATCCTTCATGCAGTGTTGGCTGAGCTCTGCACCACAAGCCGGCCTGAGGGGTCCTAGTTTAGACGCTGTGGAAATGCAACATTGTTAAATTGTTAAATCATTTTGCCATCTGCCTCTGGGAAACCAGGTGCATGTTAGGTTGACCATTTACCCAAGTGCTTTCTCTATCCCAAAGTGTTGTGCAGAAGAGAAGTCAGCTATCAGGATGTGCACAGGTCTGGATTACTTCCTCGGGCTTCTGCATGAGCAGAGGGAAGGGGACCAAAGGATACTTGAGGTTCTCCTCGAGATCCTCCCATATTCTGAGACTATGAAAGAACCAAGTCAGTCTCCAGCCTAGGTCAGAGACAATTTTCAGCTGTGTGCTGGCGACTGAACCTGCCAAAGTGGCATACCAGAACCTGCCAAAGTGGCACACTCATTTTATACAGCACTACCACTGCAGCTAATCCAGGGCTGCCTGCATGAGGCCTCTGGAGCATCATCCATGATGGCAAAGAGCTGCTGTACAGCAGCAATCCAGCAGCAGGCCTCTCTAGCCATGCTTCATTTTGAGCTGCAGTTTCTGAACCAGGTGGGCTTTTGACACGTGGCTGCTTTCCTCTGCCTTGTACCATCTTAAAAGTGGCGCTCAATGCTGCTGCATGGAATAATTTGAGTTACAGTCGTCTTAAACTGAGGTGGGGGTGGGGGGCAGATAGAAGGGCCCTTTGAGAAGATAACTCCCTCATCAAGTTTTTAGCATGTAATTTTACAAGTAATTCCCTGAGGATCCCTCTCCAGCCAGAGGCAAAGGCAGGCCTGGGGCGCAGTGCAGGGGAGCAAACCCCGCTGTGGGAATTCAGGCCAGGCAGGAGGCAGAAGAGCTGAGCCCCGTATCAGTGCAAGCCGTGCATTCACAAACAATTCGGCAGTGCGTGTGAAGGAACTTGGTGCGGCAGAGCAGTGTCTGCACGGAGGAAAGTTTTTTTGGTGTGAATGGGCAAGTTTTTTTCCAAATAACCAAAAGTGTGCAGCCTGTCAGCCTCCACACACACCTGCTCAGCTCCTTCAGCTCCCCTCTTGCTGGTGATGCGTCTGTGACAGGCTCTACAGGGCTTTCAACAAGCTGCCCATTGCAGCTCAGTCAGCTGCCGGCCGCGGCTGCCTCCAGGCTCTCCTCATACCTGGATACTCCTCCCTCCCCACTCCAAACTTCAACTTTAAATAAAAAATTGTAAATTAAAAGGGGAAAAAAAAAAGGCGGCATTCACTGATGAAGGCTCTTGCAGCTGCTCGCTGTACTCATCAAAGAAGAGGAAGTGCCAATTACTTCCTTGTAGGAATTGTTTCTGTAATCAAAGAGCTCTGCGGTTGAGCTGCAAATGCCGATTCCCTCCCGCCCAGCGCAGCCCCTGGGTCATGAGCCAGGACAGGAGGCAGCCGGCTGCCCACACCCTCATCACTTTACACTTTCACACAGGAACACTCATACCTCTGTTTTCCTTGTGACATTCACCATTTCCTGGTGGAGTGAGGACAGGCCAGGCTGCTGCTGTGGGCACATTCACACTCGGGCCGGCACTGCAGACACAGAGCCCACCAAATTTCCCACGAACAAGCACAGATAGTTCCTGCTCTCATCCCCAGAGCATCTTGCCAGACTGGGAGGTTGGAGAGCGAGGGGAACTGAATCGTGTTTGTGCTGGGAAATGTCTTTCCTGCCCCCACCATTTGCTGTGGTAAGGCTCTTGCAGCCAAACAGGGAAGCATTACTTGTGGCCCATTCACAGCAATGCAGCAAGAGTTGAGAAGAGCTCTTCCCAAGGACCTCCCAGGCTCTGGAACCTCTGTACCGGGTTGCACTATTCACAGGGACTCAGACTTTGCGGCAACGAGAAAAGCCATGTGCGAACATGGCACCAGAGAAAACAGGTCACAAAAAAAAAATGGGAAATGAAGCTGGAAAAATAACAGATCTTTGCCCTCCTATTCTGTTTTTTCTATACTTTTCTTATAACCCAAAGACTTGTCTTAACTGAACAGTATTTTTATTTTCAGCTTTATTCTTTAGTGGTTTATCTTTTTTTTTTTCAGTTACAAAGTTATATTCTCCACATTAACCCATTGTTTAAAATAACTATTTTAATGACACACCCAAAAAAGCCCCGTAACTGTAGCAAACGGGGTGCACCAGAAAACCCCATCCAGACAGCTGGGAAGACAGAGCAGTAGCACAGAGGGAGATGCTGGCTCTCCCCGCTGCTGTGCCCCAGCACAGCCCCGTGACCTTACAGCAGCTGATGTTCTCATCCAGAAGAGAATCTCTTCTGCTTTGTTCACCCCAGCGTGCTGTCCTCCCCGCCAGATTTCGTACAGAGAAATACAAAAAACACAGACACACAAGTTTAGCTTGCTGACATAATGCCCATATTTAATCTTTTAAAACAAGAACAAAATCAAGAATAAAATCAAGAAAAAAAGTTTCATTTAAGTCATACAGTACATTAATCTTTCAGCAATGACCCAATCTACAGTACTCAAATGCCTGGCATGAAGTCTATTATCTCAGCATTTAACAAGTGTATAACCAGTGACACAGTAAAAGAAGAGCTCACAATACACAGCTAACACAATGAGTTTAGATTTTCTTCTAAGAGTCCAGCTAGGGTTTGTAATACATGGGTCATTTTTGAACCATACTTTAATCAGCTTTTTGTTCAGTCAATCTGTTTGGGGCTTTTTTTTCTGCTATGCGAGTTTTTCCATTATGTACAGGAAGATTATTTCAAATGAAATTGCACAAGTTAGAATATCTATCTATAGGCATACATGGTCAATCTAACTAAAAAAAATTTAATAAGCAGTAATTACTCAGTCCTGGTTATACATTCCTAAAGGCTTAATAATACAGTTTTAAGAAGAAAAAAATAAAAAATAAAACACAACAAAACAAAGCTGTAGGGTGGCAATCTCTGTAAGAAGCCTTATTCCCTCCCGACACAACCAAGGGCTAACTGTACTTTCCTTGTTTGAAATGGGGTCTACAAAGAAGTCATTTCAGCAACTAAACAATAAAAACCACGTGACTGTGTCCTCTCTAAAGTCTGAATGGTTCGATGCATAATTCAGTGAAGCTCTCAAACTAATAATACTGGTAGGATGCAGACTGTTAACAGAAATTAGGACAATATGCCCTGATAGAACATTTGGGCAGCAAAATTGTATGTACGAAAGGGCCATTACCCAGTGGTTAAAGCAGCTTGAAGCAGGACAGCCCTGCCTGGGGAACGGGTGGGCTCTTCTGCTCCTTAGCCAAAGCTACAGCTGAATTTTCCCCACCTCTTATCAAGCACTTGCCCCGCCCGCTCTCAGCCCCTTCCTCCGGTCGGACGTGGAATCCCCAGCCCAAAGGCAAGGGGAGCATGGCACGGTGCAAGCCCTCCCTCTTCCCATCCCAGATCCTGATGCTGAGCAGCAGGCACTGGTCTGCTTCTGCTGCACCTCCACCACAGGCAGGAGGGCTCCTCTCAACCCACCGTAGTGTGGGCAGGAGCTCTGCAGGCTGGAGGCTTCCTGCGTCCTGGCCCTGACTGCCAGGAGCAGACTCCCTTGGAAGAGTAGCTTCACCAAACTCTAGAGAGCCTGAGGGTTACCTCTAAGGCAAGTTAACTGAACAAGGGTGATGGAGCATCTTCTTCCCACATTAGCAAAACATAAATGTAACTAATTAACACAACTGCTTTGACTTCTTTTAATCTCTCTTTTCTGCTGCCAGGTCCTGCTACAAATGGCAAAAACCCCATAGGGAGCTGCTTTCCTAGATGGAAAAGCAGCAGAATCTTACGCCTTGTGGATCTGCTCTGTAATTTGCTACTGGCATAAACAACAAAAAAAAGTCCCATTTGTTTGGTTGGTTTTTGTGGTGTTTTTTTAAGAAAAAAAAAAATCCAGACCATCAAATGCACCTTCTCTGCACATCACACACGCTCACATGCACACACACTAATGGAGAGCTCCAGAAGAACAGGCATGGGAACCACAAAGCCCAGATGGAGAAAAGACATGGGGAATCTCACATTTCTGTTTTCAATTCTCATTTAGCAATGAAGCAGCAAAATGATGTATTGCAAGAAATAAACAGTCACAGAACACACATACACCCAAATGCAATCGTGGATACATTTCCCCCATTTTTTCTTTTTCTGGCAGACGTTGCTATTAATCTGACAGTTTCTTTCTGGCTGTGCTGAAGTTTTTGAAAAGCATCTGGTGCTTATTTAACCTTTATCAGAACACAAGAACTTCAGTGGCAATGGACAATCCATCTCATTAGCGCCACAATCAACCATCTCTGCTTGAGATTCTCTACAAAACCCTTCTGGAAGTTGAATTTGACTCTGCCTCTTTAGTGCCACTCTTGGTTGTTGGTTTTTTGTTTTTTTGTTTTTTTTTTTTTTTTTTAAATTAACAAACACAGCATATTAATGCAAATTTGATGTTTTCTAAAAAATGCTCAGATAATTAGTTCAGCAATATGCAAAGTGCATCTATTTGGTTCTTTCCATAGATCACCTTCTGTTTTAAGTTTAAATTCCTTCACAGTTTAAAATATTGTGAAGAAATTATATGTATACTTTATGTATAGAACTATTTATATACATACACATATATACACACAACTCTGTACTTTATATAGCCATAAACACTCACTACTTAACTATTTATATTATATACACATGGCATGAACACACGCTCAGTGAAGAGTTGGTGCAGGCTGAAACCATTCCATTGGGTTTAATGGAATAACAACAGTGAAACCATGGGTGAGTTATCAAGAGACACAGACATACATCTATTAGATAAGTGAAAGACCAATTAAATCAGCTCTTCCATTTTCCTATTAGCACAGGATTGTTCCCACCCCATTCCATGCCCCATAAGCACATACACAGCTACTTTGCATTCACTTTACATGAGAGGGCAGTGGTGGTTCTTTTTCCTAAATGAAAGAAGAGTCCATATTTACTCGGGCTCATCGCAGCCTCTTCTGCAGGAGTGGGCACAGCTGGGCCTGGATGCCATGGAGGATTCCGAAGGCTGTGCCGCCGTCAGCTGAAAGCACCTGGCAAAGCTTTATTGAATGGTTATGGGACAGCTATCAACTGTTCACAGTCTGTGAACTCTCTCCAACAAGTGGTACAACTGTATAAATACATATTTTAGCACAAAACAGTTTAACACGAGGCAAGTCCAAGTACAAATGAGACCTAAAGGCCTATGGGTGAACTTTAAAGGCCAGCAGTTCTTCAGAGTGCATGTTGTTTAAGGAACGCAAGTCAGGTAATTTCAAAAGAAGTTTTGTGAAAATAGAGGCTTCGTTTGGGTGATTTTTCATAATTAAGGTCCTTAATGCACGGATTAGTGTTTCCTGAAGTGCCTCCACAGAATTGACATTTTCTATTCCGGAGCGATCTAAACAAAAGGTCAGGGTGAGAGGGAGAGAGAGAAATTAAAAAACAGGAGGGTAGTGGGGAAAAAAAATATTGACTGAACAGATGTAGCCTGCAACATAAAACCAGGCATACCAAATTAACAAGCACAAGAAAAATCAGATATTTATGCCAGAAGTTTTAAATCACACACCAAAAGTCTTTCAAAGGTTATTTAGCATTAACTTTTCAAAGTATTAAGTTCATGCCAAACTGGCAGCATTGAATCACTATTTCTGTGATCTCTAACCCATGTTTCCAGAGAAGGACAGATTGAAGCAAATGTTTAAATATGTTGCTGAATCACAACTCTCAACCCAAGGAGGAAGACAGGGAGCATAAAAGTAAAAATTTCCAACATTTCTTAAGGCTAGATATAGAACCCTAAACTTAAACTGAAGGTTTGAGGAGGAAATCCCACTCTGGACAAACCACAGTTGTTATCTGCACAATGGGATTCTCAGGGGCAAAGAGAGTACAAACCATTCATATGACTGGGCACTATTTCTGAGAGTGTTCTGAAGCACTTAAAAAATGAAACATGATGCACCCAGAAATTCCCAGCTGAGGAAAATAAGAATGTCAACATCAAGACAAATATGCTCTCACACACTGCACTCCCACCACACATGAAGCATTGCTTTCAAGAGAGGTGTATTTAAGTTGAACACACCTGGTATCATTAGGTGGAACTGAACTAAGCGGCTTGAAAGGATGTATTTTTAAGTAAAACATCTCACCTCATAACCGTGCACAGTAGCTGTTTTTTTCCAAGCTGTAGCTTCTTAAACACTATGTAAATTCAGCAGGGCACGTACATAGCTGAGTGACTGGCACAAACAGAAATGTGCTTTGATGTGCACATGTACTTAAGCACTTTGCAGAACTGGGACACAGAATGACAACAGCTTTCTGGAGTAACACTGAGTCAGATCGTAGAGAGTGGGAATCCCTTCCTTATGCTGTCAGTATCACTCCCATCAGATTGCTCAGGTGAACAGTCTAGAAGTCCTCCTGGACTACTTAGTGCAGTTCCCTACTGCTATAGGAAAAATTATTACGTAATCCAATTAAGGATGCATCTTGAAGCCGTTACATTTGTTTTGTTCCTTCAGGAAGATTGTTCCAGAATCTTCTACAATTAGGAGCTCTGATTACTATTAAACAATTTTTTATTAGCATACATTCCACTTTTCCGTAAAGACTGTCCAATAGGTTTCACAGCTGCTTTCCAAGAGAACGTGAGTCAGGAGATATCTCTCTGCCTTTTTTATTAAATGATTTCTCCTGCTTGGCCCCTGCTCTGTAAAAGCTTTGCTTTATTCCGAGCAGGTACAATGACATTTGCACAGAACATGCCCAACAGAGTTTCACAAGAGCTCTGTACAGTGAGAATAGTACTGCCTTGCCTCTGCAAGTGGAAGAATGCAGTCCAGCCTTTCCTGGCTGCCTTAGGTAAGTTACTGTATCCTCATTGCTTTAATTAGTCCAAGTCTTTCTACCCCCTCTCAGTCTACTCCAGCTGCTCCCAGTGGCCAGCGGAAGATTTTGTTAGTATTATGCCAGTAAGGGAGAATAATAGAGGGTGTGTATGTGTACTTCATATTCTTCTACCATAAAGCAAGACCCTTAGTTAAGGGATTATCTGGTCTCTACACCTGCACAAACCACATTCTTTCTGCTTTGCTTCCGCCTTGCTTTTTCCTCCTCCAGTGGCCATGATCCACCTTGCTACCCCTCCTCCATCTTCAACACATCCAGCTAATTGAAGCCAGAGGTGAAGCATTCTTTTAATTCTGGAACAGTACCAAGATAATTCCTCAGGACCACCCAAGTGTCATCCTGCTTTTTCTTTCTTTGCCATATGACATGGGAAGAAGAGGATGTACAGAGTTATACACAGTCCTTGCTACTACCCCTACTTCTTCTGTACATTGTAAATGCTACTCCTAAGAGTGGTTATTCATCCAGTGTTAAGTGGAGATGTTTGTGACAAGTGTTCTCCGAAGTAGCAGTATTTAGAGACCTAACTTGTTTTTCCATTGGTGAGTTTTGTCTTTTCCTTAGTTTTAATCAACTAAAAGTCTTCAAAAGTATCTTTAATTACTGCAGCAAGGTACTTTATATTGTGGATCATCTAATCAGTATTCAACAGTCACACTCCTTTCTGCTATTGGAACTGATGTAAATCCTACTATCTCCTGTTCAGTCTTCTCTTGAATAACCTTAATTCTGAGATGAAGAAGTCATAATGGCCTTTTTCTTCCACCTTCAGTTCTTCTTACATTTATGGCATTTTTTCCTTTGCCTCCATCCCCATGTCATTCTCTCTGATCCTGTTCTTCAACTCTTCATCTCTAATGAAATACCACCTCCCCAACAGCAAATTACTTTTTTGATTACACTACTCCTTGAAGAGTGCGATGCAGGGATCTGTCTTTCAAGATCTGTTTAATCAACACATGCCCACAATCCTTTGGTTCTACAGGCACCTTCCCCTCCTAGCAACCCCTCTCATGGTAAGCATCTTCCCCAGGAACTCTGCTGAGACCACTTCTGTTCTTCAGTATCTGCCTGAGCTTATGAAGCCTACTCGTTTACTCACTTGTGCAAAGTAACAACTGCAGCATTTCAATCCAGTCTCATCTAACAGAGTAAAGTTGCTCTGAAAATTTCTGAATTCATAGTGATCATCAGGGCTAGTCTTGTGTCTGGAATACAGCCCCAACATTGCCTAATAAAGCTGTACTTTTTAAAACCCTCTAAAATTTTGTGAAGTTGTCCAGGAAGGCTGTGATCAGACTGCGGATCAGATCACGAGGTAGCTAAGACAGGCAGAAATAATATCCAAAATATGATCTGAAAGATCCTCAGCAACTGCAAGAAGCCTGAATGCCGAACACTTTCTCTTTTTGTCCTGCTGCATGGCTGAAACTACATGCTGTATGTGTTACATGCCATCCCTAAGCTAATCCCTGCTGGGAGCTGGCCATCAGCACAGTGCATTAAAGGCTGGGGAGATGGCACTGTGCTAGAAGCACATTTAACAGAACAGATACAGGCACTTAGACTAAAAACGGGTGGCACAGAGATTGAGATATTCTAAGAACCAGGAGCTGAGCAAGCAAGAAGAATGGCTGTAAGCCTAGTTAGAGTGCACAAGAAGAAAAGAGACCTGGCTGTCAGTCGTTATGTTAAAGGCTGCATGCAGTTCTTGTCAAGAATTTCCAGAGTCTGGAAAGGCAACTAAGACCTCAGGTTTCTCTCTGGTACCTGAACATTTTCATTAACAGATTCCATGCTTCCTTCAGACCATAGTGGCATGCTTCCTTCACACTGCCATTTGTTCTGGCTCTTGAAGCTTGCTAACTCTGTGCCACCCTCTGCTCATTATCATGGCTTACAACCTGAAGAGGCAACAGCTGCCCCGCCCTGTGCTGTGACATTTCAGTTCAGCCATGCACAAAGCTGTTAGACTGAACTGTCCAACCTTGTTACAGAGGCCTCACGTGCCTACAGCACCATGCCTGGGTGCCCCTCCTTGATAACAGACGGGTCTAAATTGCTCACATGAAAGGGGTGCCCTTATTCAAGGAGTTCAATGCTCCCCAGCTGCTGGCTCATTATCTAAGTGGGTGCTGCGAGCATTCCTGCTACCTACCCCTAGGAGAGCTTCTGACCCAGCAAGCAGGGACTCTGCATCTTGCATTCCAGGCATTATATGCAGAGCTAATGTGCCTAATTTGAGGCTTGAGATAATACTACAGAAGTAGGTGCTTAATCCTTCTTTGAATCTGGGCCAGGGTGTTCTGTCTATCCAGGGACTGAAACAAGATAGGAGGCCGGTGAAGATGTCAGTGGATTGGCAGCCTTTAGTGGTAAGAAGTCACGATGCAGATGATAGGGCTTTCTTGCTGACATAGGTAGAGATCAAACTGTTGGATTTAGACTTAAGTAAAATACGCAATAGACTTAAATTACAATGCTTGGAAGCAAAAATACCACCTTATCCAAAGACTTATGCTGTGCAAGTCAGGAGTAATTCCAGTGATGCTGCCCTGTGAAACTTAGAGGAGCCAAACAAATAGCATCTAAATGGCCATAGAGCAGCTATGGCTCATTGTCACCTTTTTTTTTTTTAAAGGCAATATTAGAAAGACTAGGTATGTTAAAAAGTACATTACAGGCTGCTGGTACCTTAAAACCTACTCAACTGCCCTTAGACATAAAATAAGAGGGTATACATTTCACAGAAAACTTTTAATAGAGAGTCACATTCAATTTTTGGCAAAGGTGCAAGTTAACTTTCACTCCTTACCAGCAGATACCAGGACAACCGCTGTAAACAAACTCATTTCCTCATCACTAAGTTGCAGGGCATTTAGTTTCTCACTAAATTCAAACATTGAGTTGAGCAGATCACCAGCTCCCATTGAATGCAAGTCATCCACACTGTACTTCTTGCCACTCAGGAAGGTGACAGTACGTTCCTTTGCATCAAACAAAGATGCAAATCGTACCATTAAAACCTGGAGAAAGAAAAAGGGAGAAAAAAAGAACAACAAAACCAGATAAATGTAGATGCATTTCTAGAAAAGCAGAAGAAAAAATTAAACTTTTTAACATCATTCAAAGTGTCTCATTAAACATTCTAGAAGCATGCTATACAGAAACTGCCAGCATGCTATTGAGCTGCAAAACACAGTGCAAACTCTGGCCCCGTAATCTGAGAGAAACAAACAAGTGACAAAATTAGGGAGTGGATGCAGGGGAGGGGCTACACCATATGAAAGGCAGGAAAATTAAAATTTAAGCCTCAGACAGCCTGAGCCACGCAGACCATGTCATTCATAAATATGCCAGTAGGACAACTTGCTTAAGCCACACAACAGCCACAGGCATACAAAGCATTAAAAGAAATGTTTTCTTGGCCACACTCATGAGGAGCAAAATGAAGGTAGTGAACCAGATTCTCACTTGGCATAAAGTGGAGCAGCTCTATGGAAACAATGCTGATTTACACCACCTGATGATCGGGCCCCCTAGGCATTCTTTGGAAAAGTACCATGCTACATCACTGTACCCACAGGAATGTTAATGAGCTCTGCTAGAAAGGAGCCACATGTAGAGCTTTTAAGAGGCTGGGGAAGCACAGCTTGAGATAGCACCTGGTCTGCAGCAACTGGGAATACCCCTTTGGTACTAGCACCTGGGCTGGAGCAGTTGAGGTGCGCTAAACTTATCCCTTTGGGGTGAAATTTCTCTTGTGGTTTCTCAGTTGTACTGTGAAATGTTTCCCTCTGGAATGGCTTGTAAAGCTTCATTTGCTCATGTTCAACAACCTTATTTACATTTTCAAGGTTTAAGTTGCACGGAACAGCTTTCTTACTTGAAGAAAACTAACTAAATGGCATTGGTTAAAACTTCAGACTCACTGTAATCTCTTGGTGTGACAGTTGTCTCTTCTCATTTACCCTATTAACTGCATTAATTCAAATGTTTACTACAGGTGAGAGGAGAACCAAGTTTTCAGAGACTAGTGCCTTTGACAAGCTTAAAGAAAGGAGTGTTCAAAACAAATGAAAATGTTTGAGAATTCAAACACTGTTCATGCACATTACATGACCTGCTCCTAAATTTAACGAGCCAAACAACATGCAGCAACCTTGATGGACACAGGAGCACTATGTACTATTCACTTTTGTCAGCTAAGCTATCTGTCCTTTGATGACATTAACTACAGATTGCAGAAACCCAGACGCAGAAGCCATCAGAATACAACAAAAACAGGCAAAGGGCAGGCACACAAAGCTGAACTTGTGCATTAGCACAGACCCACCAGGTATCCAGCAACCTTTCAGTTCAAAACGGTATTCTCCCTATAGAACTGGGCTTTAGAAACATCTTTAAATAATGAGCAACCAGGATTAGTGCTGGTATTCAAAACTGAAGCCCATAAAAGTTATACTGACTTATTCTAAGGCAAAGACCTCACCTATTTCAATGCCACCATTCTAAACAAGGAAGAACAGTTTGGACTGTGGCATAGCACAGGATTGATTCATCCCATTTCACTTCAAACCAGGCTCATACTTGTGCATTCTGAGGACACACCTGATCAATCCTATCACCTGACCATAGCAACACAGGCACATAAAAACCTCCACTCTGGGAGGTTGCTTGATCATGTCCCTACCAGCTGTAGTCAAATCTGAGTCACTACTCAAAGGGATCCAAGGGCCTTATTAGCTCTTCCATCAACTACATTTGGAGGGGAGGTGGAGGAGGGCCCACTCAAAACCAGTCGAGTTCCTTATTTTAGGCTCACTGCTGTTTCTGAGCTGGCTCTCATAAGAAGCCATGCAAATACCACCACGATACACTGAGCTCCCCAGTACTCCCAGTTCTAAGAGACCTTTTTAGCTTGCGTGTGTGTGAATATATATATATAGCTGTGCAGCTTCTGCACCAACAGTGTCTCCATGTGTCCTCTTACCCTCACAGGAACAGGCACTCCTCGAATATGAATTGCTAAGAAGCACAGTGCCAAGCCAGCCACACCAGACTTGGAGGCAGCACTTTCACTCGGGTTCTTCTACTAACATGTAGACATTGGAATATCTTGGTTCAGTTACCCAGAAGACAGAAATGACCTTGGATGCACCAGGCTTTCAAGATGCTTTTGCCTCTATTGCAATGGTTTCATTAATCCTGTTGTGGATTTTTTCCACTGTTCTGCAGCCCTATCTTTTTTTTTTTCCTGTTGCTAATTTGCCACATAGACCTTTAACGACAAATTGTAGCTCACTAACAGGAATCATTAATGTTTCTTATAAATAAGTGAATAGTGACAAGCATGCAGCCATACATTATTACTAATTCCCCTGGATATAGAAACCTCCTTATCAGCAGTGCTTGTAAGCGGCAAAAAAGCAAATGAGTGAGGCCCGAGAAAAGCTTCAGGTGAAGCAAGGCCAAGACAAAATGTTTTACTTGCAAAACATGAAGGTTTGCCTTTACATTATAGGGACAGTTCAAGCCAAATTTTTACCCTCCTCCTCCTTTGCAGAGGAAGGAACCAACATTTTTGTGAAAGGCGAAAATAGTGAAGAAGTAAAAATACAGCCCTTTCACTACAGGAGTTGGAGATGAATATTAAAAGGTCAGGAGTAAGTATAACAGAAAAAAACACATGACAGCAAAATGAAGGAAACAAGAAGACTAATAGACTCCAGGCAATAAATCTTCCTGTATAAGTTGTAACTTCCAACCCAACAATTATCCATTGGGCTGTATAAATGCAGACACAAGCATAAATAGGTATGTTGGGCCGTATAAATGCAGCAGAAGACCCAACACATCACACAAGAAATATCTTCATTTCAGGTAAATATAAAATCCAGCATCTCTCTTCGAAAAAATAAATCATGTAAACAAGAGCAAAGGCATCACCAATGCTACCCTCCCCAGAAAAGCAGAGTAACATCAAATACTTGGGACTTCGGCTCCTCTGACCCTCTCTATTCAAATTTCACATTTGAATATTTATGAAATGTGTCCTCTCTACTCAAATTTCACATTTGAATATTTATGAAATGTGTACGGTCTCCAATAGACACAAGGGTCTGGAAGGGCAACTAAAACATGATGTAAAGGTCATCTAGTGAAGGTCACTAATTATAAAAACAGCACCAAGCTCTGTGGTATCATTTCCAAATTAATACCACTAATTCACATATACGTCATGACCACAAGTGGATGCAATTAACCACGAGGACCTAGTGGGATTAGTCTAGAGTAAGTCAGGCTGCAGCTGGCACACAGTATCTACAGAGCTGCAGCAGTATTTACCATACTGCACTGGACATGAAAGCTTCAGACACTTCCAAGTTGCCACCTAAGTGGTGACTGGTCAGGATTGGATACTCTGGCTTTTGCAGGAAGCAGAGTGGCACAAGGAAGGACATGCAGAGCAGTAAACACATTCCTCGACAAAACCTGTAAGTCAGTAGACAGCTTTCTAACCTATCCACCCTTCAAGATGCAGTACAGTTCCCCACAGTAAGCAAAGGTAGCTAGAAACCCCTAATTATGCATTTATTAATGCCCAGGGAAGAGGGAAGGGTAGAAGGGCTGAGCAGTTTTGAGCTCATTGGAAGAGGGACAGGTCACCAAGGTCTGACCAAACAGATCCCTTGGACACCATCACCTCAGAGAACGCTCAGAGCATCCATGAACAAGCTGGTTTCACCTGATGTACCCCAGTTCCATTTGGTTCTGTTTGTACAGGGTCAGACTGATGCACAGCTTGTCAGGCTTGCAATATACACACACTGGTCTCACCTCAAAGGTCCCAGCCTTCAGAAGATTGACCTGGTCATGCTGGGAGAGATCTCGGAAACCTGGGATGCGCTTGGCGAACTCCACCACTTCCTTCACTGCAGGAGTAAAACTCAGGGAAAACTCTTCCCAGATTTCATGGCCAGACTTGTTTGGGTCCACATGGGGAGTCTTACTCATTGGGCACACCTGATGTTTGCAAAACACAGACAGAAAACAACTTTTAAACGTATCATTCCAAATACTGACAAATACCTAAGAGAAGCGTGTTTATTACTCAACAAATCTTTGCAATAATGACACAGAGAAAAAAAAGACATCAGTATTCCTTAATCAATTCCCAAAGAAATTGGATTTCTTCCCTTTGCTTTAAAACAAACAAGAAAAAAATCCATGGGATTGTTAGCAATCTGTTTATAAATTTGGAACCTATAACACTGTGTTGTGCAAAAGACCTGACAGAACCAAGGTAATACTATTCTTCCCTGATCTCAACTGGTCTGGGTCTGACATCTGAATTTGTCTTTACTTGTATTATCCCTGTAATTTCACAGAAAATTGCAATTTCACAATCAATCAGTTGCAATCTCACAGTCACTATGACATTCATTCTCCTATCTTTCTTGTTTTGCAGGCAAATGAAGTGCTTCAGTCAAGACGACAAAGATGTCAACACCAGAGCAAGAAAGCAACCCTTGGATTCCTGAGTCACTGGTTTACACCCTCATTACAAGGATAACTTTCTTCTGCAAGCTTGCTTTTACTTGTATCACTGAAGGAGAACACCAAGGAACTGGTATTCCAGTATTTCTCAGTCACAAGATGACAAAATACTCTTTCTTTTATACAAACATACAGCAATTTTTTTGTAGGAAAGTCTGAATCCATTACACTGAGATCAGACGTATCAGTCAGGGCTGACTGCCAATAAATTCCCTCTGCAAGAGCCAACCAAAACCTCTGCGATATTTTCAGTTCTAGCTTCTAAAATTTAGATCTTTTAATGAAGCTTAAATCTTTTAATATTCATTTCACCTGTCATCATCAAGGACAAAAATTCCTTTTAAGTATTCCTCACAAGTATACTAAATGGTGTATGTAAACCTACATAATGTCAGCAAAACAAAAACAGTGAAATAGATTAGCAATTCCTCAGAGCTGTGCTGTTTTTGCAGGGCATTTCGAATATGGTAATTGCCTAGCAATTCTTTGCGTGGGAGGTCCTAAGACTACAAGACTATAATATTTTGGCAAAAGAAAAGGTCTAGGCACACAACCAGAAGGACAGCGGATGCCAACCACTGCACTGCCTGCGATATTGCAATGGCTCACATAGGTATTGTTATAAATACAGCACTTTCCAAAAATAAGGAATCTCTGGTTCAGTACCCTGCTCTGCAATGGACACAAAAATCACCTTAACGTCTCATTCGACGACAGCATACCCTTACCCACAAGCATTCAGTCCCAAGGGAAAGCTACCACTTCCACACCCAGTGCATTGTGTCTGTGGTCTCTTGATAGACCTCTGCCCAAGAACCAGAGTATCTCAAATTAGAAGAGATCCGTAAGAACTGAGTCCAACTCCGTGCTCCTTCCTTGCAGAACCACCTAAAACTAAATCATATGCCCAAGAGTGCCATCCAGGCACTCCCTGAACTCTGACAGGCCTCCTTATGGAAGCAGTTGTCAGCTTGTACAGTCACCAGTTCTCTTCAGAGGAACCTCTTCAGGAATGACCTGTTCTGCTTTTCTGGTTACAGGGGTATTGAGTAAAAATGACCAAACCCCTGAACATCTGCCTCCATACTAGTTCAAAGCCTAATTACTTGCCCTTATTGCTGCTGACTCATTTTGGTCAGATTCTGAACTCGTCGAGTTCTTGGGCAAAACTCTCATTCATATCACGGATGTGGGGCGGGGAGCGGGAGCTGCAGTGCTCTGCTGGATTTGGTTTTGTCTCCTCATCACTGATTAACTCCAGCCTGCAGCTGCCATGCACAGGTCAAACTGACTGGTTGAGTCTGCAAAGCAGCACCACTCCCAGCCCGCCCATACTGACAGGTTTTAACCTCTGCTTCTCAGGGGTGCCAAGAATGCCATTGTAGTGACACCACACACTTTCCCTGCAAGGAAGAAAAGGCTAGGAATTATTATTTGCCATCTTGTAGTACCTGGAGTCTGCAATTAAGGTCAGACCCTGCTAGGGATAGCACGGTCTATATATGCAGTAGACAAAAAGAACTTTTTTGTCTAAAGAAAAAGCCCAAAACACCAAAAAAAGCCCCCATGGAAATGCAGCATCAAAATAAACACCTTTACTGTGGAGACCTTTGGGGGTCTTCAAGAACATGTGAAGGAACTTCACAAAGTAGGAGGCAGAAAAACACCGGCAGCTCAAGTACCTCAGAAAGGTCAGGGGCTCGCACTTCACACCAGGAGCACAGGATGAGAACGAGGATGTTATGTTCTCTCATCCCAGGCTCCAGTGATAAAGAGAAGGACAATCTATTTTAAGGGGCTTACAGAACTGAATGGCAGAGAAACAGCAGGTGCAAGGCAAATGAGAGGGACCTGTTAAGCAAAGGCAAAAAAAAATCCAACCAAACCAAACCAACAACCATATGCAAAAAACCAGGAAGCATCCTCGTTAGGAATTCAGTGAGAAAATGCTCTAGCAAAGTCATCTAAGGTACCCAGAAGTGTGTCTGGAGCCTCACTTGCGTAACTACTACAGAGAAGCCCCTGAACTTCTTTCTAATGGTTTAACTGTTCATCTTCCCCCTGCCTCTGTTCAGATTTGAACATGTTCTACAGTGAAAGGGTTGTGCAGCCTGTGAGCCTCATTACAACAAAACAAATAAAAAAATCCCCATCACAAAAAAAGCAGCCTACCCTGCAACAGAGATTTTAGAGCCCTTAGTAAGGCCTGTAGACTGGCTTAAAATCCTAGCCCTGGGGTTTGACCCCAGAAATTTGCTCTTAAAACACTTAAAAAAAATACAGTACATCTGACTGTATAGATTATTTGAAAGTAAAGTCTGCAAAAGGACTAAGAGAAAAGAGGCATTTATAAACTCCTATATTCATTTTAAAGTCAAGTCACATAAACCCATGACTTTTTTTCAGCCAATATTCTTTGATGTTATTTTACTTTAAGTTAGCTAAAAACCAAGCCAAGAAACCCCATTACTTGTATAATTTCAAATCCTCCACATCTTGAGCCATTTTTGTCCTTCATCACAATTTGCACTATCAAACTTGGGTCACCCTTTAAAGTTTCAGCAGTTGTGCTAACTGTGTGCAGCTTCACTGACTACTGAGGCACAGCTGGATCACACCCACCAATACCAAGTCAAATCAAAAAACTGATATCAATATACCAGATGCATTCTTCCTCCGGTGCTGCAAGAGTAAGTGGTATTCTTGTTTGGAGAAAAGCCATCTTCTGGGATCCTCTCACACATTCGCTGAGTGTAACCACTGGCAAAGTTCATGCAGTGGCTGTTTGTGAAGCACACAGGGTGCCCGCTTGGATAATGCATTGTGCTTCTCCCTTTGTACTGTCCACCAAGGTGCTGCTCCCTTTCAGGGTACTGAGGGCCACTGAGGCCACCAACACAGTGCTCGCTGCTCAAGATGTACTGCTCGGTGTTCTTTGACACTCTCTCCCCACTCTGGGGCTGCATCATCTCTGCTGGGTTTTGGGACTGTTCTTGGTTGTACATGAAAGTGTCTTTGTGGGCCCTAGTGACCATACCGATCACCTCCTCCTTAGCCATGTCAGCACTAGGAGGGGGAGAAGGGCTTTTGATGGTTTCTCGCTCTTGTTTGGGCTTGGAGGAAAGATCTTCTTGAGGTGCTTGGTCTTGATGTTCCGTCAATGCTTCGTTGGGCAAGTGACCGCTGAACTGACTGTTCATCATGGTTTTCATGGCACTCTGCATTTCAATCAACATTCTCTGTTTCTCACGTTTGGGAATACGGCCAAATCGAACAGCTACCAAGGTGGAGAAATGGATAGTGGTGGAAAAAGGCAAAAAAAAAATAGAAGTCAGTCCTGAAAGTGTTAGTATGCACACAGAAAATACACACCCCCCTCAGAAAATCCTGCCTTTTAAGACAAGATTTTAACTGCTCTCACCAATACTACAGCAGGGGTATTACCAGTGAAGTCAAAGAGCTTCTGGGGCATAGGACTGGCATGAATACAAATGTATGCCATTGTTTAGGGAGAAGGCAGCTCTAAGGCACACAGCCTGTAATGCCTTTTCCCCTTTTGTCTTAAACCTGGCTCTGCATTATACACACAGTTGTGTTAACTGAAGAAGCGTCAGGCTTTAAGATTGGATCTATTAAATCAGCACAACTTCATGAGCTGACAATTAGCTGAATATAAACAGAGTTCATATCATCTTTGCATAATAAGACAGGTCCTCACTGACCAATTACGTAACTTACCAAAACAAGAGAATCAATGCTGAACGAAGCTTACCTTGGCAAATTTTCTTGGTAACTTTGCCTTGACAAGGACATTTTCTGCTGGCAAGGGGATGGGCATCATTGTGGCTGCAGCACTTTTGACCCTGTCCTAGGGAATCTACAACTGCCTCTACCACCCTGTCCAACCGCAGCCGCACAAGGGCTTATAACCAGTTTCGACTGATGTAATTATGCAGTAGTCCATCATTAATGTAACTAAGTCTCTTTCATTAAAGCAGGTGCAACCTTGTGCGCAAACAAGCGCCTAGGGGATGAAATAACTCCTATGCATGACAAGAACTCGGAACAATTATTTAAAGTAAGTTTTAACACTCCACCCACTAAATTATTAACAGCCCAAGATTCCTAGTTCTTGTGAAATAAACACCCAGAGAAAATTTAAAAGTGAAACAGAAGGAAGAGTTCTGGTTGTGGCAGTAAGTTGTAGCAGAAAAATGAACTACACTTTCAGCATTGTTTATTAAAATGGCTCAAGGAGTAGACAGCAAGCAAGGTAGTCAGAGACAGACCAGTATCAACATTTCCTCCTTGCCCTTCCTCTCCCTCTAAGAAAAGAAAGAAAAAAAAAAAAAAAAGAGCAGATACATGCTCATCCTAAGCACCCAAAGCTAACTCTTTAGGCTCTACGGTGACTACTCTAAAGCTATCAGGTTGGGCAGAATTCCCTTTCATTGAAAAAGTAATAGTAACAAAAGAAAATAGAAAAAACAAAGACAAAAAAAAAAGAAAAATATGAGTCTTGTTCAGATTCAGGTAGGATACAGCTGTAAGACTTAACATTAAACCAAAATCTAGACACTTTTTACAACCATCCCCCTGGCAGGCTACTGCAGCACATCCCACTGCATCAGCTCCACAGGCAGGAGGACAGCTCTGCAGCTGCCCGCAGTACCACTTCACCAGCCCAGGACACTCATGGAGCAAGAAGGCAAGCTGAACTAAATGCTCTCAGACAGGGAACCTCTCTTTGACAATAGGGCTTGGCTGATTTGTCTGCCATTAAGACCCTCAGCAATTGGTTTTGAGGTGGACAGCAGATTCCCTCTCAGAGAATCCCTTCTCAGTACAGGAACGTACCATCTCTTGACATCCCAACAGACAGGCATTTTTTGAAACGACACTGCTGGCATCTGTTCCTATTCATTCTCATTATAGAACAGTTGTTATTCTTCAAGCATTTCTTATACTGGATGTTTTGCTGAATGCTTCTTCTGAAAAAACCCTGTAAATAAGCAAAAAACCCCACAACTATCATTACAGCACATGTCAAATCCTTCCATCTCTCTGCGAGCACAGTAAACCTCACTGCATCACATCAGATTTTAAAGAACTTGGTACTCTTCATTACTTACTTCCCCTCTATGTGTGATCTGTATGTAATGTGAACTAGTTATGATTTCTAATTACAGAAGATGCTAAGTTGTTCCCTGCACAGTCAGCACCTAAGAGCAGAGTATCTCCAATATTACCTCTATCACTGTACCAACAGTTCCTAAGACATGCTCTCAAGCATCTATGACATCAAGTGCAAAGATGGGAGTCAGAATAATGTATTTTGACTTCCATCTCTGCAGTTTGGCAATGAAACCATCCTGCTGCACCACATGACCTTCAAAGGTAGTTTTTTCAAACAACTCTTTATGCTAATAAGCTCCTTCACAGAACATAACATTTGCAATGTTACAGATTAAGAAAATACGTATCTAGGCTTTCCCCTGTGGTATAAAGAAATGCTTTTCCAAAGCTGTTTTATTCTGTGCCCCAGCCCAGGTGACAACTCACACCCACTATCTCTTAATGCAATTAACATGCATATGTCTTGCGTGACATGGTTCTTACCACCTCTGCTTCCAGCTCCTGTTCTCTGCGGTGCGCTCCAAGTCAGGCAGGATTGGACAAGGGGTGGGAACAGAAAGTACTGCGGAGTTTGGAAAACACTGCGTATTCCTAAGTGGTTTGCCTGTTCCCTACAGCTTCTAAAATTTCTCATATTTAACAGAGAACTATACCAAAATTTGTTTTGGCAGTATCACCCCTTTTTCCCCTATGGGGAGAACTTGAGCATTTCACCAGCAGAAAGGTGAGCAGAAATATAGCTCACCTTGCAGCCCTCACAGGCATGAACACCATAATGAAATCCTGAAGCGACATCTCCACAGACTTTGCAAAGAAGAACCATGCCATTAAATTCTAGAATCAAACAAAAAAGTCAAGGATATAGAAACCAGTGATAACTGCAGGAACATGTTTCCAGCTTTTAAAACCTGGACTTAAATTGAAATATGTCAAGTCAGTTCAACACATGAAAAAATACAGCAGAAGAACAGACAACATGAATGTACAAACCCCCTAAACAGTTCAGAAGGTAGCAGTGCAAGGGTGGGGGGAAAAGAGGACAAACACGAAGCACTCACACAAATAGGGAGAAAGCACACATTCACTGGGCTGTCAGAGTAGCACTGCACTCAGCAGCAGAAAAAGAAAGTCTGCTTACATTTAAGCACTTTTAAAAGGACCATTCAGTTAACTAGGCCACCAAAGTTCAGGCTCAATCTGTTTTTTCCATCAAGACAAGAAAGCCTATGAAAGGCTACAGTTTCTCCAACAGAGAATAAACACTTTTTCTTAAAAACCAGAAATACTAAAGGACACTTCATAATATATTCAACACTGGCCATACACTGTACCTATCTGATAACAATTTAGGACTGGTAACTCAGCCATGTCTACATATGTAGAGAGCACTCATTTGAGTGCATATCCAGAATGGCTTGCACACTTGAACTTGAAAATACCCTCTCAATCCTGTAAAAATGCTTATGGTTTAGGTTTTTTAAGTTTTTCCCCACCTATTTTATTTCAGCTTGTCAATAAAATTTTTCTGCAAGTCCTAAGTGCTGGTCTAGCATTGGTTTCACTGAAGCCAATGGGAATTTTACCAGTGAGTTCAGTAACCACAAAGTTACCTTAATCCAACTGAGACAGCTGGAAATACTCCCACAGAAACATATTCTACCAGAAAAATAACTTATTTGACATTTGGGTTTCATTTGTAAAGAGGAACTAAAACATTTTTTACGGTTTTCAAAAAGAAAAAGAACCAAACCACAACTTTTTCTTTTTTTTTAAACACAGTCAGTACTGAGCTTAAAAAGTTATCTATCTGAACAATTTACAACAGGTTTCATTTCAGGAACCTCTGCCCTGATACCAAAATCCTACTAACTAAATAATTTTTAAGTAAATGTTCTTACTAAGAACTTAAGGTAGGAACACTAAGAAAAATAAACAACAAACCAACAAAAAACCCTATTTGAGATAGAATTATTAGACACTTATTCTAGCTTCAGAACAATCCAAAATGATAAAACAATTCTGCCAATAACAGAATTCAGCCTTCAAAAGACTAAAATTCAGATGTTTGCTGAATCATTCATTCCAGTACTTATTTTACTTATTTTGAATCCTGCCCTTCCAAAACTGTTCAAATATACTTCTCTACCACTGATCTTTCCTGATTACCAAAAGAAGCGTAAAGTAAATACATTGAGATATATTGTTATATGTACTTTAAAAGGCCATTCTTTAGTTCCAGTTTACAAGTGTTTTATTTTTCACATCCACAGAATTATGACTTGGAATCAAAAAGATAACTGTTCCACCCACAGCTATAGAAGTATTACGCTTGGGTAATTTATTTTGTTCCTCACAGCTGGTGGGGGGAGGGAAGGTGAAGGGGCAGGGGACAGAATATGAGAGAACAGAGAAACTAGATTTCCAAGACGGCTCCATAAATACTCTTGAAGTCAATTTCTGATTATATCACCTTTACTTCACTTCTTTTTAACCAACTGTTTGCTTTTGCTAAGATCAGTTTTCACTAATGAAAATTTGAAGTAAAGCTAGACTGTATTTATGGACTGTTTGAAGTTGGCAGCAATGGGACCCCCATTGTATTAGCATTTGTATGGCAATACCACATGTATTACCAGACATATAATGCCAAAAGATAAAAATGGAGGCTTTACTACGCGCCTACACCACAACCCAAAGGGAGACCTGATTGAAGAAACGAGGTTGTAATACATAAGAGGAAAATGGTGTTGTCAGGGACAGGCACGAAACGTACTTGTGACTCCATTATGGCCTTTTGTCAAGCCAGCAACACTCGACTGGTTTGTTTTAATAGTCTCCTCTAGCCGATCGCTCTTCGGTGCCCCGTCAGAGCTTTCACTGCTCCGGCCATTGCATCCGCTTTCCGAGGAGGAGCTGTTTGGAGGAGATGGTACAGGCGAAGAGGACGACTGGAAACCGCTGTCTGAGCTCTCGCTGTGACATGAGGCTGGGCTAGATGCCGAGCTCGAAGAGCTGATGTAAGCTATCACACCCCCTAAGGCAAGAAAAAAAAGGCAGCACGTAGTGACATAACCAGCAGACATGCACTGCTGCCATGTGAGCCACGCCGTGACCCAGCACCACCAGATCAGCCATTACATGCTCCTGGGAGCACTCCTTTCCCTCCCTCTCTCCCTCAAGCTTGTCTCCATTTGTTTTCTTCGGCTGACCTCCCAGTCTGCCTCATCCCCTTCTCCCATCTTATCAACCTCCTCTGGTCCAGGCCAAGATGAAATGGCATAACCAAAAGACGGAGCAACAAGCCATGGTGCTGGAAGGATGGGGCAGCAGGGACAGGGCATGGAGTGACCCAGAGAGGGTTTCCTTGGCCACCCTCTGAGCAGAGCTCATCTGGAGCCAGAGCAAAGACAGGATCTTACAGCGCTGTGGAGCCAGAATGCAAACAAGCTAGGTTAGGGACAGAAATAGGGCACAGAGAAAGACTTCATGCAGGCTACATGCCAGAGGCACAGAAAGGAAGGGCTGGGAGGTGCTCACGATGCAGAAGGGAAGGGGGCAAGGGAAGGAAGTAGCACTGCAGTCTGGTTAGCCTACTGAATGCCATTTGTCCGATTGCAAGCCTTTGTAGCCTTTCTAGCAGCAGCTAAACTCCAACTGCCAGTCTGCTATTTGCAAACAGCCTCTGTCCTGCCGCATCTTGCAATCTGACACACTTGAGAATCCCTCATATGAAACAGCTTTTTGTCCTCAGGCAGACCTGGGAGCAGTTCTGGCTTTTCACAGGCGCCTTCTTCTTGCTCGTAAGCAAGAGAAATTGTTTGCACTTCATATGAGTTTGTCTCCAAGACTCAGCATTTCAAAAGTCAATATAAAAACATTTGATATTTCACTCAAAAATTTCAAAAGCCATAACCGTGAAACTGTTTACATAAATTACACTCAGTATGTTCTACATTTTATGCCTCTATTGCTCAGTAGACTCTCTTCACTGATGACTAAGGGCATTGCAGCAAGGAACTCCACACACCAGTAAGAACTCAAAACTGCCTTCCTTTGGAGGAAAAAAGGACATACTGGTGTATGTACAGAGTCCTTGATCACCTGGCATGGCAGGCAGAGGCTGTAGCATCTTACATCAGCCATACTCTCCTCACAGATAAAAGCAGTGCTATTATACAACCCTGGAAACACCACTGCTTGCAGGGAACAATTCTGACTTAAAAATTTTCAATACTTTTATTACACATAACGGTCCTCTTAGCTTCTCTGCAGCAACAAAACTGGCCCACTTCTTCTTCAACATTTCATTTTTTTCTACCAAGGAAACCCTTGGCAGGAGGGTTCCCTAAA
Source organism: Anomalospiza imberbis (assembly GCF_031753505.1). Lineage (NCBI taxonomy): Eukaryota > Metazoa > Chordata > Aves > Passeriformes > Viduidae > Anomalospiza > Anomalospiza imberbis. The sequence continues at coordinate 113,937,230 of NC_089681.1, forward strand.
CAGCACACAGCCCAGGAGGCTCCTGGCAGAGCTGCCTGGGAGCAGAAGTCAGACTAAGGGGCCATGTGACACGTGCAGGACGCACAGACTGCTGCTCACGTTCCCGGTGTCCCTGCACCCTGCCACAGGGGTTGGTCCCGCAGAGATTTTTTTTTTTTTTTAAGAAATCCTCCACACAACATAGCACACATTCCGGATCAGGTTTTCATAGAAAGGAGGATTGGCAAGGGGGTCACGAGTTCAGCCACAGCGTGAGAAACAAGGCATCATCAGCCACCCGTGCTGGGCTAAGCCACCACCTGTTTGACGAAGGTCTGTGCCATCCCCCAGCGCTGCACGCGCCTCTGCCAGGTGCCAGGACAAAGCTCACTGTTCACCTGGTCCAAGGGAGGCACCGGGCTTCTCAGCAGGCGCCATCCTTATCGGCAAGGGGCAGATCGGGACACGCAAGCACAGCCCCTGCAGGGAACTCCACGTTTCTCCACGCTGCCACCGCGCCCATTATCTTTAAACCCTGCTCATAAAAGAGATGCTCTTTTCCCTCAAGGGTAAGTCCAATGTCACAGACGAGCACAGAAAGTGTGTGCCTGTGGGGGAGTTTCACCCTGGTCTCCTGAGAGCTGGAGGAGCTCCAGATAGCTGGGCTGCTCTGGCACCCTAGAGAGCTTGGCAGTCTTGCCAGCGTCACACTCCCAATTCCTCGTACTTTTTGTTATTTTAGAAATTACACTTCCTTGTGAACCCTGTTTTTGTTTGGTCAGCAGTCAAAAGTTGACTCTCACACAGAGCACAGGGTGACATCTCAGAACAAAGAGCACAGACACGGAGCACGTACGCATGCACACGGGTGCTGGCACTCCGCAGAAAGGGGGTACCGGGGTGCTCGGTAGAGGAGGCAGCCCCGGTTCTGTGAACTGCCAGGGATCTTCATAGGGAACCCACCTGCCGGAGGGTGGTGAAATGAGTCCTTTGGGCTACGCGGAGCCGCGCTACTGCTGCTGCGGCGGCACCGCCGGCTGAGTGACAAGGACCCTTTGGGCTTTTCCTGGCGGGATTCCCGTTAAGGATGGGGCAGGGGGCACGGCAACGTGCTGGCATTCCATTAACAAAGATCTGGGAAGCGGTAACGCCGCAGGGGCGCAAAGCAGGCGGCGAACTGGCCGGGAGACCCAACCGGCCCCCGGGACGCTGCGGCAGCAGGGGCTCCCCGGCCGGCACTCCCGACACCGCCGATCTCCCTGGCTAACAAAGCGGGAAGGGAGCGGGGAGCGCGGTCACCGTGCCCGCAGCCGCCCTCCCGCCTCACCCCATTCCACCGCACCGGGGCTGCGGCTTTTCCCTGCCGCGGTCACGCGGCTCCGGGGCTGGAAGAGCCGGGCCCGCCCTGCGCTGCCCCCGGGCCGCCCCCTCCCCGTTACACAACACCGCCCCCGCGCATCGGGACGGGCCGCGTGCCGCCGCCGCCGCACACGGCCGCACCGCGTGTCCCCCCGCGACCCCGCGCACTCCCCCGCAGCACGCCGCGCCGCCGGCCGCCCGCCTGGCCCCCCCACCCCGCGCTCCGCCGCGGCGGGGGCGGAGCCGCGGGGGCGGGGCCGCCCGGCGCCGCAGCTGCGGCGCGGCCCCACGTGTCCCCGGCGCGCCCCCGCCGCCGCCGCCGCCGCCCCGAATGTAGGTCACCAAAACAGCGGCCGCCCGCGCGCCTCACGTGTCCGCGCCGCCCGCCGCCCCGCGCCGCCGCCCCGCCGCTATTATGCAATGCGCGCGTCACCGCCCCGCGCGGCCAATGAGCGGGCGCGCCGCGCGGAACGTAAACACAGCGCGCACATGGCTCGCCCGGCGGGTCCATGTGAGGCGGCGCGGGGCCGTCCCGGCCACCAGCGGGGCCGGGGCCGGGCTGCGCCGCCGCCCGCCGCGCTCCCCCCGCCCGCCGCGCCCCGGCCGACCCCCGCCCGCACCCCCGCGCCCGCCCGGCCCCGCGGGAGCGTTCCGCACAGCTGCCCCCCGCAGCGGCCGACCTCGCTTACCCGCACTGACTTCCATGGCGACCTCCTCCCGCAGGGGCACGGGCGGCGCCGCGCTGGGTTCCGCCGGGCCCGGCTCGGCTCCGGTCGGCGCGGCGCGGCTCCGCTCGGTCGTTGTCTTCTCAGCTCCGTGTCCCCGCCGCAGCCCTACATGCAGCCGGCGGGAGGCTGGCAGGGAGGGAGGGAGGCGACCGCGCCGTCTCCTGTCAGAGCAGCGGGTGCGCGTCCCCGCCGCGGCGCCCTCCCCTTTACAACAAAAGCGCTCTCGGGGAGCCGCGCAGAGCGAGTGCGGCACCGCCGCCCGCCCCGCCCCTACCCCGCCCCGCCCCGGCGGCCGCCCCGCCCCGCCCCCGGCCGCCCCCCTCACCCAGTGACACACTTTCCGCGCCGGCGGCACCGCTCACGTGCGGCGGGAGCGTGCGGGAGCGCGGGGGCACTGCGGCGGCGGCGGGGGCAGCGCACGGAGCGGGGTCCCCCCGCCCCTCGCCGGGCGGTGCGGCGGGGGGGCCCCGCCGAGGTCACCGCCGCTGCCGCAACCGGAGTGGCGCTCGCCCACCGCGGCCGCGGGGCAAGGTGAGGGGCGGCGGTGTGTGTCAGCTGCTCCGGCGCCGGGCACCGGCAGGAAATGCCACCGCTGTGACTGCCGCAGCTGACGAGCTCTCTCCTATCCCGACACGAGCATCTGACAGCTCCCAGTTCCAACTGTCAGCGCTCCGTGCCCTCTTAGCCGCGTGTTTTCTCACTGCCGGGAAAAGGGAATATCCGGGAGAGACCTCTCTCGGCAGCGCACTCACACCGCTGCAGCCATAGTCTCTCCCTCTGCAGCCATAGGGAGAGGCCGTCACACAGTTGATCCCAATCTCCGTCTCTCCTGTTTTCTGCCAGGACGTGATTTTGTCACTCCCAGAGCGATTCCAGCCTCTAATACCTTATGACATGCAGTGATGTCTCTGGGAACAGACCTCCCGCAACGGGGGAGGCATGCGCCCCCAGAGGACCTAAAGCAGGGGTGTGCCAGCCAGGGTCCCCATACTCCCGCTCCCAGAAGGAAACCCACGAAGAAAATGCGCCACAATAAAAAAGGGAGCAGAAACTTGGGTGAGACTCTCCATTAAGCGAATACAGAGCCCAGAATGAAGCTCTGTTCCTTCCTGACCCCGGGGTTCAGAGGCAGATGCGTGGCTTCATGGACTATATTGACCTCCAGACTGAGAACGAGGGAGTGGAGTTAAATGAGGTTAACAAGTGGAGGTTAAACGCAGCTAAATGTAGTTTACTGCCTCCTAATTTGGGTGAGTTTCCTCTTCTCTCAAATGAGGTAAACAGGTCAGTTTGTGTGAGCTTCATTTCTTCTCGAATAAGGTAAGAGGGTGAGTTTTCCCATTTTTCTATGCATGGTCAGCAGTTGGGAGGCATACAGCATTCCTCTTGGTCCACACTCAATAGCCATCACTATCTCCAGACCCTTCATCCCCCAGCCCCAATTTCCTACAGAAAAAGCTCCTCATATTCCCAGTTCTCCTCCTCATACCAATTTTAAACTACATTTCCTAAGCCCTGCCATGCTGCCCTCTGGGCTCTTTAGTCCCTGCCTGCATGACTGGCAGCCAAGCAGTGCTGCCTGCCCTGGGCACGGTCAGGTACAGGGCACGATGGCCCACCCTCCCTTCTCGTGCTCAGGGCTCTGTCTTGCTCCTCTGCCTGGCTGCCGGTCTTTGTGGACAGAGCACAAATAAAATGTATTTGATATCAGCCTATCATGGCATCTCAAACCTCTCAACAGATTAAATGTGCCTACAGACTCAAAGGAGAAGGTAGTGAATACATCAAATGCTATTAGAAAACTAGTTTGGACATCAGGAACAACAGTACAGCAAGTCCCCTCTGTCTGTATATTCTGTGTCTCTGGGGTTTCTAATGCTGTATTTGAATTTTACAAAACATGTTTGAGTAATGTTTATCAACTGGTGAGTCTTCAACCCCACATATTCACTGGGTCTGCTAAAAAAACCCTACAGAACTCTTGCTTTTGGATAAACCTTCAATTTGCAGGTGGTGGTGGAAGCACCCAAAGATGAGTATGGAGGCACTGGCACTCAGACCAAAGGTCCACCTGGCCTGCAGGCTTTTTGTGGTGCTCAAGAGAGGCTCCAGGTTTTTCAGGTGCATGGACTCCATTCCTGAGAGTGGTCAATAAAGGGAAGGACTGATTGTTCACTTCCTTTGTGGGCAAGGATAAATGCTGCTGCTCCTGCCTGGCGGGACAAATGGGAAAGGCAGTGTACGCAGGTTCGTAGGATGCCGTAGGGAGAGGCCATCACATTATTGCTCCCAATCTCAGTCTATCCTATCTACTGCCAGAACATGATTTTGTCACTCCCAGAGAGATTCCAGCCTCTAATATCTTTTACCATCTACTTTTGAGACTCTTGGAGATCATTATAGCAGTTTCAGCCTGCTCTTGCCTCTGCAAGAGGCAAGACTTGCACTTGGCAGTCCTGAAGCCAATCCCCATCTATCTTCAAGAATGTATTTATTTTGCTTCCCTCTCCTATCTCAGAACAACCCATCCAGACCTAGAAGTGCTCTCTATGCTCCCATACTCCATCCTTTCTGGTTCCTTCCCTGTGGTGGCTACACACACACACGGTTTGCAAGAGCCAAGCACTTCTCTTAGGGATGTATTATGGCAAAAAGCAAATAATGGGCCCACCACCCAGCCTCACACAGGATCCTTGTCCAAATCAAGAACACCAAAAGGTGTGTTTCCTGAGAAGATCCAGCAGGTAGAGCTGACTGTGGGTGGCCACGGGAGGCAAACAGTGTGAGTTCTGTCCTGGAGTTTCCAAAGGAGGTCTCATTTCCAAAGAAATGGCCCATCCACTCCTATGCTCTAGTTCTGCTGTTCAGCACAAAGCTGTGGACTGCCACAGCAGACCATGAGAGGCACTTCAATGTTTGGAGAAGAAAACTGTCTTAGAGAGCATCAAGATTTTTATTCTGCCCTCTAACCTGGAAGAAGACTCCACTCTGTCAGTGAAATAAGAGGGTCAAATTTTTCTTAGAGCCTCTTTCTGCCTATCTCTTCCAAACCCACACAAGCAAACACCTGGCTAATAACTTGTGGCTCTGGGTGCTGGCCAAGTCATGGTGCCTGGGCTGCTTCTTGATGGGCTTCTCTTTGATTCCAGCTTGGCTGCTAAAGCTGTCAGGTTACTTGCTGAGCTGCAAATAACATTCCTTTAAAGATGTGATGCTCAGTGGATATTCCCTGGTCCCCACAAGGGTCTGTTATTCAGCTTTCTATGAAGGGCAAAACAAGTCCTAGCATTGTGGAGAGGCAGTGCACTGTTGGCATTCACAGTGGCATGGCACCTCTCCAACCTGAAGGCTGGGCAGGCACTTGAATGGTCAGTGGAGGAGTGATTGGGAATTTGTGTGTTTGGTCAGTCCTTAGAATCCTTCAGCCTCTGTTTACTGCTGCTGTCTGCAGAAGACTTGTGGTTCTGGGAACAGACTGAAGTGAGGCATTGAAACATGAAGGGGCAGAAGAAGGGGAAAAGCACAGAAGGTGGGACAGAAAGCTTCTTCAAACCCCTTCCCACCCCTGGAAAGGAACACAAACATTTATCCCTCTTTCCTCCCAGCCCACACACATGGAGTGGCTCAAGCAGCATGTTTAAATTCCAGAGGCTGCAGAGTGATTCCCATCTGTGCTGCCTCTGGATGGGAGATGGCACAATGTTGTTGCACCAACTAATGCTGACTTAAATGTTAAGTGCAGCTGATAGCTGGACGGTGGGACAGGATGCACTTTGGCCACCTCAGCAGAGGTATGTAGAGGCCGATGACTCTTTTTCCTCAGGCTTGAAATGCTGGTGGTTCCTCAGGTTGGAACTGAATGCCTCTACCTTTCTGTCCCCATGGAGAGGGCCTCCTAATCCTAGTAAACATCCACACATCAGCCAGGGACGCATGAGTTTCCATCAGCAGGCATTTGTGCTATTGGATGAATTGGATTTCTTCAGTACCTGGTACATTTACAATAATACTAGTTTGATCCCAAAACATAAACTTTGCTAAGAGAAAAAAAATTGTTTATTTGAAGAGTGCCAAGGAACAGCATTTTTTCATGCCACAACAGCTCCTGAAGTTTTCTGTTTCTTTTTTCCCTTATTAACTCAGGAAAAATTCCTAGCCTCTTATTTGTCTTTTTGACTGATGCTCAGAACAGTGCTGACATTTGCACAGATCTACAGTAAGTCTACAGTAAGTCCAAGTTCTCTTCCCTGGTTGTTTACAGCATACAGTGGTTTAAATAGAATAAAAGATATTTTCCCCCATATAAAGTTCTTTGTCATTCTTTTTCACTCTGGTCAGTCTGTGTGATAAGATCCTCCTGAAACCCTCAGTAATGTGTCTGTCCTGAATAATTTGTGCTCTACAACTGCAGATGGAATTAGTTCATACAAGTACACTTAGGTGAGGCAACTGATACCAAACCCATGCTTGCATTTCCAGTTTCTTTAAAGCAAAGATTCACTTGCTATCTACAGTTACTACCTTAAATACTGCCCTCTAAAAGTCTTTATAAAGATAGCTGTAACTCTGACTTTCTTTTGTACATTAAATGATATAAATAGCCATAACTCATCTAACTAATCTTAGCCTCTGGAAGCCAGTGGAAACTTTTCTATCGATTAGAGTCAGCTTGGGTCAAGCCCTACACAGTGTTTTCTGACCCCCTGCCCTACTTTTTCTCCATTCCAATTTAACATATATATCTCTAACTCTTTCAGTTGGTGCAGTTTTTTCTCTCTGTCAAACAGAAATCCTGATAAGGAGGTCCCAGAGGTATTTAGCTTGTCATCACATCCCTTCATAGGCTGAATGTCTGCAGAATGCTTTAGGAAGAAGCAAAAGCTAAATATAGAATAATTTAAAGCTGCCCATTAAGGGCATGCCTACATGACACAAATGCAGCTAGCTTAGGTACTGGGAGTGGTGCAGTCACAGAGCTAAGTATAACCAAGCAGAGGATGTGGCTCACAAACCATCCCCTTGCACTCACATCCTGTCTCTCGGTATCAGAGCCTTAGAGGAAGATATAAAAGCTCATAATAGACAGTCATATACTAACTTGTCCATAGGGTAACTCTCTTCCTGATTAAGCTCCTCAGCAGTCAGTTTATAGCCTGAAGCACATAACCCTGCCACTTTTTTCTTTTACCCAGCATTATTGCAAGCGTGCTTTTTCTTCACAGACTTTGGCAGTACAACTGGTTGCCTGGGCTGGTCAAATTGATGGGAAATAACCTCATGCAATAGTGATGCATTACCACTAGCCTCATCTGCCCCTGTAGATTTTAATGGAAGGTGATGACTTGGACTTTTAGTCTAGAACGATAAAGCATTAATTCTATGTTAATTAAGCCTATCTTATATGGCAGTAATATCACTGCCCACCTTTTTCTTTTTGTGCTATAAGTTCCTTAATCTGTCAGTATATCTTCTATTTATCCAGAAATCAAATCATCACCTAATGAGAAAAAGATGAGGATATATACTGCTTGATTGGGCCAAATGTGATTTTTGGGAGAGAAGCAGAATGGATAGTGCAAAGCATGTACAAGGAGCTACCCTTTGTCTTCACTGAAAAAGACACACAGCTTAGCTACAGGTGGTTTCTGACACATTGTGCTGTCTTGGAGAAGGCATCAGCAGTGTTGTATTGAAGGCACAGTCAGAATACAACTGCTGCCTTATGCTCTGTCAGCTGCTAGTCCCTTCTCCCTACCACCCAAACCTCTCCAGGGGCAACTGCACTTTCCACTCTGGTGTCTTTTGTACTAAATACACTTCTAAGTCTGGATTTTTGTATTTTCCTCTGGCTTTTCCCAACTGTTTTATATCACAGTGTCCTGAAAAGCACCTTATTTCAAAGCACCAATGCTCTCTAGGAAGCTAGCTAAGCTGGAGGTTGGCAGCAATCATGTTGGCATTGTGTGACATGGTGCTGGCCAGGACATCCCTGGTGTGGTGTCACTGCTGTCACCAGATCAAAACCATTGCTTCAGAAGCCTTCTCGTAGCTCAGCTCCACAATTTCCCTTCTGAACCCTCCAGGCCACCAAAACATAAGCCCAGTTTGATTTTTCTTTTGGTAAGCAATGTCCATTCTTGGAGAGATATAGTGTAACACAAAGATAAAGCTCATCCTGGGCGAAGCAGAGATGCAAATGATGCTTCCTCCTTGTTTTGGGGAAATTCTGCAGGTTGTATGAAGGGGACACACACACAGAAATTATAGCCCCAGCTCCTGCAAAGTTTTATGTATCACCCTTTCTTCTCTCCTTTGCAGCAGCACAAACTTACTGTGATTACTGGTGTATTTTACAAGGAAAATTCCAGCGAAAACTCAGCCCAGTCACCAACAGAGGCAAATACAACTTGCATCTGGGCCTTAGATAGCACAAGTTTGTAGAAAATGAGTAGCTTTCATTACAGGTGCCATCGGTCACTGTGCATTGGCCCAGAGAGTAAGAACTGCCTTTTACATCCAAGCAAAACTAAAGCAACTATAGGAGAAATGAACCAAAATGGTTTATTTTGGCCCTAAGACTTATTACCTGTAACTACCCAAAAGACAGCTGGCAGCCAAAGGGCCAAGACAGCTCCAGGCTCTACACAGCACAATGTTTTTTCCCCTGATCGTTGTCTCACCCTGGCTAACTTGGAGGCCAAAAGATGACTTACAGCTTCAAGGTGCTGAGTTGAATCAAGAGATAATGCATGGGACTCGGTATTGGACCTTGTGTGCTGCTGGATTAGGCCCAGCTAGTCAAACTCTTGTTCTGAAAAGCTGGCTTCTGTATTCTCCTAAGAGCCTAAAGAGTTAAAGTTCTTAACTGGCTTCTGAATAAAATGCATTAGGAATAAATATGCTTTAGGATAAACCTATTAAATGGATAAAAATGCCATTACCAGAGGTGAAATATGATTGTGTGACCTTTTAAATAAATAAGCCTGCTATGCACCAAATTATGTCAGATAATAAGCTTTATACACGATAAAGTCATGCAATAGGTCTCAATCTTCAGGCATTCAATGAAATATCGCTAGCCATAAAGGGCTCCTGAAATGTTGCACTAAAGAAAATCGCTTCGAGCTATAAAAACTTAACTGTTAAGACAACTGGAGTTTCTCTCATAAAACCCTTTGCAAGGCATTGGTAGCAAGAGCAAAAGCTTACTAGAAACAAACCTGAGACATCTGCAAGTACACAAAATATAAATAACTTCTTAAAAATACTGAGATTCCAGATAAATTTGGAATAACTCTATTGAAAGCAGAAGGGTGTAACCCCAAAACACCAGCATGAGATGCAAATTATATTTGTAGGGCCTTAGAAATATGTTGGTGGGATATCTCTGGGTACAAACATTGCTGTGTGTCCAAACTAATCTGCACTTGCAGTTTTGGCACTTGTACAAGCAGTGGAAATGCTGACCTCTCTGTCTGTCCTGAATCTTGGGTCTGGCTGAGTTATGCCTCAGTGACTTGCCCAGATTACTCCTGACACAACAATATTCCTGCTAAGGGACCATTCTTATTTGATGGGATGGAAACAGAGCTGGATATTATCAGCCTTGTGAATAAAGGCAGACGTGCATTTAGCCAGATTCAGCTACCAGCTTCACATGCAGCAAAACTGGCTCTCTGCATGAAGTCAGAGTAAGAACTTTCTGCTCTAAACCATTACAAATAAGAGGGAAGGAAGCCAATTGTCTCATTCCTTCTAGTGATCACAGGAAAACCAACAAAACCTCCTGGCGAGGCGCTTGCAGTTTTAATAAAATCATCATGGTCACTTCATCTCTTGTTACGTGAACATCAGCAAATAAACGACATTCCCAGCTTGGGGCTTGTGCTGGTTTTGGCTGAAGCAGAGTTAATTAGTTTCAAACACAGTTCCAAGGACTGGAAATACTCTTGGAATTCCCTGACACGATCAATTATCTTCTTTAAAAGTTGATATTAGACATTGACAAAAAGGACTGTTCCTGTTTCTTCTGGGTTTTCATTGTTTTTTGTTTGTTGTGTTTGTTTGTTTGGCAGAGTATTCTTGTGTGGGAGTGTTTGTTGTTTTTTCCCCTGAACTGGGAGAATGCATCCTTGAAAGGATCTTCTTAACCTTCATCTACAAACACTGATAATTTTCACCAAAGCTCAATCCAGTGCAATTTTTTCCAGGAGGGGCACTTAAAGAGACATAGCAAAATTCAAGCACACAAGCCAGCCTTGCTCCAGCTCCCAAAGAGTTCACTCTCTGAGCCTAAGCAAATAAAGAGGTAAATTCTCCACAACTAGTTTTAGTGCTCCTGCTAAATACAGAGGTACACTATGGCAAACACAACTGTAACAGGACCACTGCAAAGGAATGGGTGGCATCATGAGGCTTGCAGTAAAATTTTATCATGTTTTTCTGAACTGGAATGCAATGACTAGAGGCAAATAATAGATCTGTTTCAGGCAGGAGCTCAGCTGGATCCTGAAGATGCCTTCAGGCACTTGCCATTTTGTTTTATTGCTGTTCTTCAACACTAGCGAATTGTAAGCATCAGTCTCACAGAGAAGACACATTATCAGGGTGAAGGACAACTGCTTGTTATATAATCCTACCAGATCCTTGATACAGCAGTTCTCAGCGAAGCATCTTGCTCTGAGTCATCTGGAAAGTCTCTGGTTCAGTGAGCTTCCAGGAGCAGACCATCAAAACAGGTTGTATTTCCACTTCCCATTTCAAATTACAGGAGGCACTTATGAGTCAAGGCAATAATTTTCTCTTTATCTACCTTCAGATGCCATCCCGCATACGGATCCAGCCAGTGCACATGCTGAGCCAGAAGCTCTGTGGGAGTTCCCAGCCATTGCTGGATGTCACAGCTTGCAGCTGTCCTGGGTGGCTGCTGGCACGAGGGCAACCACAGTGTGAGGAAATCCTTACCCTGCTCTTCAGAGAACTGGAGATGCTACATGTGGGGCTGCACTTCCTCTACATTCACCAGCCTTTTTCCAAATACCCGTTGCTGGTCCCTGTCAAAAGCAGGCACTCTGCCCATTAGACCTCTGGGCTGGCCCTGCATGGCCATTCACAATTTTTTCTTGTTTTATTTCCCTTTGAGGCAATGCCAAGTCTTAATTCGGTGCTGGGTCACAGATCCCAGCAGGACACATTGCACTGTGTCTATCTTGGAATTAGGAGGTCTCTGCCTCAGAGCTGGCCAGCTCAGACCCACTGCTCTCCCACCTCTGCTCCTCCCCACTGTGCCTGACAGCCAGAATCAGCTCTTGTGACAACAGCATTGGCACAAGAAGCTGAGCAGCTCATCTTTTACAAACCAAACAACTACAACTTTGGCAATCTCACTCCTATTGACTAACAACAACAACAAAAAGAACTGAGTCAGCAGCAAGCAGTAGCTTGTTGCACAGAGCTGTAAATAAACCCAGGAGAAACAAGATGGGTCAGCTTGGGTTGGCTGGTGAGTGCTGAAAGAGCTGGTCCAGGGTTATCACTTCAGTGTGGGCCAAAGTGGGGGAAGATGGAAGGCAGTCACTTCCCTGGTTCTCTGTCTGACTCCCTGCATAGGACAAAATTGCTTCAGCCTTTACAGCTATTACAGACTTCCTATGAAAGTACCATACAGTTCAATGCTCAAGCTGTAATGCAGTTAATGTGATTTTAGGACAATTTGCAGAATCTGCAAAATCCATCATGTTTCATATCTGTGGTTCATTTCAACAGTCATAATTTGGCTAACAGAATTATTCATGCTCAAAACTTTTTTTTTTTCTTAAAATAGGTTAAAATTTCAGAATGTTGTCAGAATAGCACCTACTAGAAGGTGAGATTGTTTGCTAGAGAGGCATTTTGAAGTTTTTAGTTCTAAACAGATGGGGCCATCACTGGAGAAAATAGAATTCATGTATGCCATATGCTTTACACAGTTTTATGATTCTCGTATTTTTTATTAAACTAGCCAATGAAAGTAATAACTATACTGGAGATTTTAATTTAGCCTTAGGAGTCAAAACAGTGATTCAGTTTTTCATGGTGTTTTCATTTCTGTTTTCCTTTTCGGCAACATAAATCACAAATCTAAGAGTTGGGTTTTTAGTGTAACTTACAGTAATCAGCTTATTTTGTGTTCCCCATTGATATGGTATAACTATTGATTTAAAATTGCTGTTTACAATGGACAACAATCACGTTCCCAGCACAACTCATTGGTCTAAAATGAAAAACTTAGTATCTTACTATTAGCTCATTTGGGTTTTTAGTCTCTGCCTCTTAAGAAAAGACTACCAGGCATCTATCAGAAATAAAACTACTTAGATTAAGATTGGGAATTAGATCCTACAGATTCAACAGAACCAATTGAATCAAGTATTTTCTCCAATTCTATTAAAAAAAAACCAAATCTCAAGAGAAGTCCTTTTACTTGCACGCTGAGTTTCCTGTGTAGCTGAATCTTATTTTGTGTCTTTTTCTGTAAAAAAAATCTTAAGCAGATGTTCTCCACCAACACCCACAGTGTTGCAAAGTGAAAATAATACAAAACTTTCTGTTTTGCTTAAAAGGTTCACTATGACTTCTTTTAACTGTGCCTTGGCAAAACTGCTCTCCAAATAGCTGCAAACAAAGCAACTTATAAAATATTATTTTTTTATATGGCTCTGAAAGAACTGAAAACAGAAAGCTCAAAACACATAATTTGTAAAGGTTGTGTAACTTGCTATCTAAACTTATCTGAGTAATCATGAAACCTGTGAGAGAGGCAGGTGGATTGTAACAGCAGATGAGTTGAAGGGCTGCGATTCTCATACAAGGAAAGGGTTCAAATAATTGCTTGTTAGTCACAGAAAAACAATGCTGCAAGAAAACTGTATGAATAAATGAATGAGTGAACACTGGACTAATGAGCTACTTCCTCTGCTTGGTGGATGAGCTCTCAGGGGATGACGACTCATTTTCGTTACACTCATGAACACAGTGCAGAGTTAACAGGGTCTTGGTTTCTGTCTGCTGCTCTATTGACACACAGCCTGGTGACAAGGCCTGGGACATGGAGCGCTTGAGCACTGGACACAGGACATTTATTTCACAGCACCAGTTGAGTACTGTCCTCCTGCTCTGGGTTTAGTGAAGTGCAGCCGCTGCCTGGTGTTTCAGGAAAGCAGATTGATACCAGAGACACAGTGGAGCTATTCTGAGGAGCTGTAGGTTTGTTCAGCCAGGTTTATACTGTGGGCACTGCCCCACACAGACCTGGCTGATGAGCCCTGAGGGACCTAGCTGTAGCCTTGTCTACTAGGTGTTCCTGACCCTGAGCAGCACCAGGGTAACTAACAAGCCCCACTGAAAGCCAGCTTACTTGTTCTCTTCTTTTTCTTTTTTTTTACTTCACCTCAGTTTTTTTTTTCACTTCTCCTCTGTTTTTTTTTTCCAATCCTCACTTTCATGTGCCTCTCCATTACTGTATTTCCAAGAGAACTCCTCAACTTGCACATAGCCAGCCAGCTTGGGTCCAGAGGCACTCCTCTGCTGCTCTTGTGCAATGAGATACAGACTGCAAAACGCTTATGGAGTCAGCTAGGGTCCAACAGTCTAACTAGCGAGGTTTTCCCAAAGCCTGGCACCAGAAGGACAGGGAGACCTGAGAAGGCTTGGAAGAGGCATACCTGCCTTTTGAGAGAGCAGTGTCAGCCAGCATTGGTCTCATCAGAGCCAGGCTTAATTTAATCATTCATCTGCTCTCGGACCTCCAGGATACCCCTGCTCTCCATTTCCCTGAATGATGGAGAGACGACAGGATTTAACGAGATTGAATGTCATCTTCATTACAATAAGAGCCTTTAATTAGATCATTAAACATAATTTGATACCAGAAAAAAGCATGCTTTCTTAAAATTCAAGGGGTCCAGAAGAACTGGGTTCCAGTCCTGGCTTTTCCAGAGGCCTGTTCTGGCCCATTAGGTAAGAGCAGGATAGCCACTGAATTAAAGGTTATGTAAGCAGTGTAGCTCAGACACTTCCTAACTGTAGGGAGCAAGGCTCTGCAACCTAAACATTCTGTGTGTAATTATTAAATTGAAGCTGATTCAGAACCTTGACACACAAAGAGAACAACCTACAGGCTTCTCCATCCTTTCATACAGCTTTACATTTCAAACAATTACTTTAAAAGGGTTGGATCAAAAAGTTGGTGGTTGCTCAAAGCCCCAGAAAACAGCATCCAATTCAAATCCAAACTGGATTTTTTTTTTTTTTTTGTGGCTGCAGCAATGTTTCCATCACTGAGTATTTTGGCTTGATACTCTCCAAACTAGACTTGTGTCTGCTAGAAAAGAAAAGGGATGTACAAAAATATGGTGTTTTTTCCCAGCTTGGAGAGTGAGTAGATAATAGAGTAGGAATCAGGCTCTATTTTTAGAGCCTAGCTTTTTAATTCATTAGCCGTACAGAACTCTTCACAGGCAGTCACTTTTCTCTACTGGGTCAAGGCTAGGGAACAACTGCTGCATTACAAGGACAGAGATAAGTGAGAAAGTCAAGCTATAACTCTCCTCCCTCACTAATTACTTCATTCTAAGGCCCCCACAAAAATCACCAGTGAAATTCCATGACCTTCTGCTGCAAGGAAGGAGCCAGCTGCCTCCTCCAGCAGCATCTGTGCCTTTCGCAGGCATCATGCCAGTGTGCCTCTCCTAGCAGCACACAGCTGCCTCGCAGAGATTCCCAATGCTTCGGAGACAAAGCAAGGAAACAATTACACTTGCTGTTGATTAGTGAGTCCCTACTTTTCAACCTAGCTAGTGTTGCCAAGTAATGAGCACTTCTATTAGCTATGTGGAAGGGAGTTTCCTACTTGCTTATTTAAAGAACATCCTAAATCACACAATTTGTTTTTACACATCCCACCCTTCGGGACAGAAATAGTGCCCTTGCCAGGGCCTCACCTTGTACCAAAAAGCTGAGTGATTAGCTAATCTAGGCAGCTGACACAAAAGTGAAATCCAGCCCAATAAAAGCTTACAGTCAACTCTTTTCAATAGCACCTAAAACCAGGCTGAATCAGCCTGGAACTATACAGCCCTACTTCTCTGCAGTTTAACTGTGGTATTCATTTCATCTTGCCTAGAAACCAGACAGCTCTTTTAATTACATCCAAAACATTTCTGCTCAGACTGAGAAATGATCAGTCCTGCAAACAGAGCCAAGTAGATGGCTTGGAAACAGATTACTAGATTCCTCTATGTCTTAATAGATTTGCCTAGTGAAATTCCTGAAGCTTCCTCTTCCCTCCCCTTGCCCTCCTTCAGCTACAGCTTAGTGTCCCTGTTTCAGGCAGACCCTTGGTGTCTGGGGAGTGTTGAACTCATGTTACAGCCTCTCACCAGGACTGTCCCAGATGACTGGTTTCTACCACAATCTTAAGGAACACAGACTACTTGCAATCTCTTGAACTTGCACATCAGGTTCAAGAATCAAGTAGGAAAGGCAGAGATCACATAACCTCTCTCTACCCCTGACTTCCCAAGCCCACAAACTCAAAACAAAAAAGTTCTTCCTCAATGTTTTGCCTTTTTAAAATAAAGATTTTAATAAAATATGTCTTTCTGCTTCACATAAATTCTGCACAGTGATGTCCCTTCAAACCCAAAATCTTGTCTAAGAGCATGAGACACTTCCAGTGTGGAAAGACATGAAGGCAATCTGACTTCTCAAAGACTTGGAATGAGCTGTACATACCCAGAGCATCCTCTGAAGGCACCACCATCTGTTTCAAATTACTTCACTGGTTTGCTAGATACCACACCCTTTTGGATACACTGTCATCAGCACTTTTTAATGAACATCGGAGGTGATAGTATTTTCTTTTAAAGTTCAAAGAATTACAGGACCACACGGGCCAACCTAAGGTAGATTTCTCTGAAGACACCTGCCACGTGCTGCAAGGTTTTAATGCTGGCAAATGACACAGCATTAGTGCTGACTGTCCCGTCAACTGCTGTCACCCTCCCCATCAGTGCCAAGGGTCCCAAACAGCTTGACAACCCCCAGTACAGTATCATCAGTCTTGAAGTTGTTGCCTTAAAAAAAAAAAAAAAAAGTCATACATTTGGGCTGAAGGAACATTGAAGATCACCTAATTCCAAATCCCCTGCCATGGGCAGGGACACCTTTTTCTAGAGTGTGTTGCTCAAACATGCTCTGTACAGCTAATGAATTAAAAAGCTGGGCTCAAAAATAGAGCCTGATTCCTACTCTATTATCTAAAATAATTCCAAAGGAATGGATACACTGGCCACACTGGCCCTACCTGAAGCCGTTAAATCTGCAAACCAGACAGATCAGCCCCCTCTCTGCAACAACCCCCTCCATGCTCAGGGGAGACCTCACTCATGAAATTTGCTCTGAGGAACTTCCACTTCCTGCCCTAGATCACAGGACTATATTTCAAGAACACTTTAAAGGAGTGATACTTTAAAGGAGAGGCTAAAAAAAGCTCCCATGTTTAGAGCAGATAGCTTTAATACTTTTTAACATATTATTTTACATTTTTCTTGTTTGAACCAAACAAAACATGTCATCAAAGAATTGTCACTTTGAGCTGTAATTCCTGGCTTTGAGAACACACTGCCAAAATGTTTTTTTAGACTACCACCCTCCTGAAAGAACTTAAACTGGAGTATTAAGTCAATTTCTCAGCTGAAGGGAAAATCTTGACATGTTTTAAGTCTCAGGAAAAAAAACCAAGAACATTCCACATCCCAAGATGAAGTTCCAGGAAGACACAGCTACTTGGGCCTTGTATCAACCTCTTTTCCTATCACTACCTAATGGATATGATACAGAATCTGCATAAGGTACGACAGCCATTCACCTTATTTACCAGGAACTGTGTTTAATCTTCCAGCCTTTATGTGCAAACTGACTTCATGCTGAAAAGATCACACTGTGATTTCACAAAAAGTAGTCTAAATAAGTTTATCTATAACTGTTATTCAAATGTGTTTATTTCTACCACCTAACCATGCAGAGTAAATCAGAATGCAGATTTTAACAGACACAGGTTTTCTGTTCTGGTATCAAAAGGAAGGTTTAAGAAACTGTCTCCCCTCAATCTTGACAAATG
Source organism: Anomalospiza imberbis (assembly GCF_031753505.1). Taxonomy (NCBI): domain Eukaryota; kingdom Metazoa; phylum Chordata; class Aves; order Passeriformes; family Viduidae; genus Anomalospiza; species Anomalospiza imberbis. Next base: position 113,954,456 of record NC_089681.1, read on the forward strand.
AAATACCTACTACTCTACAGCCAGTATTTTATTGCTCAGCCTAAAACCTTATAATTCTTTGCAATGTGCCCACATTTTTAGTACTGTGCACTGCAATGAACAGAGCACGCCTTCACCTTTCCATTCTGTGCTTAGCTGATTTAGACAATGTTTGAGAGGCCCAAGAGCTGGTTTGACACTGAAGAAGTACAATAAAACAGAACTTGAAAAAAAAAATAGCCATTAGTATTTAATTACCCATAAAAAATAAATGAGTACTTTCGGTTTACATCTCATTGCACAAGATCAAAGCTGGCCTTCAGTCCAAGCACAGGACAAACAGAGACCCCAGCCTACAAATAATGACTAAATAAACTCAAACCAAGAGAAAAAAGAGCATGGACCAGCCCCTGGCCTTTCAATACACATTACACACGTCCTTCCATGTTATCAAAAGTGAAACCCATCACAGAAGTCCATACTCCAGGCCTACAATCTCCACAAGTATCCAATTACATTTTCAAAAGCCTGTCAAAATGTGGAAACACCTGAACTCCCAGAGAATTCTACACTTATCTACATAACCCAAGAAGCAGCAGAAGCACTGTTAAATTGAACAACCTGCATGATCTTTATTAGATGGCCAAGTGTACAAGAATTAGCGGTAGCGGTGCAGCTGCAGGGTGTTGCGCCTTCTCCAGGCCGCACGGCGCGAGCCACCGATGGTGTGGTGGAATTTGTGGCCCTTGCCAAGCCCGCGGCTCTTGCGCCCGGCTGACGTCAGCCCGCGCATCTCTCTGTGCTTGTGGACAGGCTTGGTGATCCATTGGGTATCGGGGTTCCGCCTGATGGTCTTATGGAAGGGATCGATCAGGATCACTTCAAAGAACTTGTAAGTGGAATCTTCACCCACCCAATACGAGTTCAAGACTCTCAGAGCCCCACAGTGACGGCCAGCACGTTCCTAGAGGAAAAAATAAATGCAACAGGCCGTAAAACCCTGGATGCAGGACGCTCTTTATGCAGGAAGGTTATTAACTCAAACATAAAATTTCAATTTTCCCGAGGACAACCTCTTTTCTTAGAAAAACTCATCCCCTTCCATATGCAAAGGTGCAAGGAAAGTAAAAGCTGAAAAGAACGCTGTGTTACAAAAAAAAAAAAAAAAAAAAAAAGGCTGTTTGGATTCCTGCATGAAACACGTTTTAAAGACCATGAGCAGGAAGGTGCTTGGTTGACAGAAGAAAGAACTCTGCGTACACAGAAGCACCCAGTCAATAAAAACACTATGTTAAAAATAACTTCAAAGTGAAGATGAGGAGCATGAGCTGCACTTGGGGTCATGGAAAAATCTTTTATGGGAAGTTATGAAAGACTGATTAATTTCCACATCCAAAGCTACAGGTAAGAAATAAATTTCTGCAGAGTGTAAGCCTGTACTGGTGGGAGTAAAGGAATAGCTGATGCAACAAATCTTTGTACCACTGCTGGCGTATTAGTGTGTGCTATTCCTATCCTCACTTGCGGTTAGGAAGACACAATCTTAGTTCAGAAAACAAAACAAAGCAGAAAATAGCAATTATACAACTCAATCTGCTTCTTCAGTCAAGAATGTTCCTTATTTAAAACACACTAAGTGTGTTTAGGACTTTGTCATCATCATGGGGAAGCATGAACCAATGGACCCTGTTCATTTTCTTCCCCAATGTGATCTTAACCTATTGTTACAGGCTGCTCTAAACAGCTTGACTATTTTCCGCACATGGAATAACATTTTTTCAAGTTCTTTTATTCTAGTGTGAGAGCAACACCTGTATGAAATATCAGAACACCAATCACCATCAACCAGCTTCTATTCGAGGATGGGAGCTCCAACTGAGGCTTTGCATTTCTGTAATCTGAAAAATCTAAGTCTTCTGGAAAGACTGTGTCAGATTCAGAAAATTTGAAGCTAAAGCTGAGGGCAAATAACCGCTTCCGTAGTTGTCCTAAGTGAGCATGTGATTGCCATCAGGTATCTGGGAATAATACATATGAAGAGAATGCCATGAGCACTGAAAACAGAACAGCATTTTTAATTCAAACTCATCACCTGTGCTTCTTTTAAAATAAACATGTCCCATTTATATCTTTTCCCTGAAAAAAAATAATCCCACCATATTCAACTTGCAGAAGTCACTCAGCAATATTTTCAAAGTCCTGAGAACAGAAAAGTCTTCTGCTTCAAGATGGAAAGGCAATGACACTCACCCTTCCTCCACAATGTCTAGTTTGAGAATGCAGCCTGGTATTAACTCTAACCCACTGAAAAAGTTTTTTTTTTTCGTAAAGGTGAGAAGTCTATCTCTTCCAGACTACAACGGTGATAGCAATGAAGCTTACAAGATCTCATCAAATCGAAGTTTACATTTTGAGTATTTCAGTAACAAGATCTCACCTAAAAATAAGTTAACCACCAAGCTGTGTGCTTGTGAGGTACCAGTTTTTTCTAAAGAAGCAGGTCTCTGGCACACTGCCTTCAGCTCCTGCAATACAGCTAAGTGTGCTGTGCAGCACTACTACACAAACAGGTGCTACAGGCTTTAAGACAGGAACCCACGTGTACTTTGTGAAAGGACCATCCCTAGCAGCTGGTGATCCACACCACACATCAGGGAACACAGGACTGGGATTTATTGACAAGTTAGACCTTAGCACATGCAAGTTCTTATTTCTCATGCCTAGCTATTTTACTGTGGCTTGGACTAATTATGTGTTTTTCGTAACAAATATTGTGGCATACTTGAGAAGTATGAACTTCACTAAACCACTTAAGTGGTTCCCATAGACCCCATTTTAAAAGTCTGAATAGTTTTTTTATTGTCTCAGTAGAGCTTTTAAAGACATTCTGCTGCTTTCCTGCCACCATCCTTCCGAATCTTACTAACAACTTAACAAAACAGCTGGTTTGGTGTTGTATTTTTTGTCTTTGAGTATTTTCAGCTTTTACAGACTAAAACTTTCCAACCCAAATTTGTGAGCAATAACCAAAATACTCACCTCTGCTACAGACTGAAGACTCCGGGCAAACTTGAGCTGGTTAACACCATGATGCACAGGCTTACCATAGGTTGCACCTTTGGGGACTGGGCGTTTGCGGCCACCACGGCGAACACGGACACGGTAAATAACGTAACCTAAAACAAACTGTGACTCAGGAACCAGAACAATTCTAGTAGCAATTGTACTGCATTTCCAATACCCCAAAATTTAAATGAAATGCTGCAACACAAAGTAATTTTGCCATTTTTTACCAAAATTTACAACTTGAGGTGGATAGTGCAAGGTGTTTTTGTTATTTTCATTACAACTGAGTAAGGAAAGTGATATCCTGATGCAACTGGTTTTGGTTCCAAACCACAGCTTATGGCACCTTTCCACTATCCAGTCCCAAACCAACTAAGATCAGCAAAACCACTAACCAAACTACACAATTCAGATGGCAGCACTCAAAAAGCACAAGCCATCCACAAACCCTGCTGAAATCTGGTAACTGAGAAATGACAAAACTAGATAAACAGTAACAGAAGTGTCACATCTTAGCTTTTTATTTTCTTTGTGAATAAATAAATGGATTTCCACAAGTTACACATGGATAGCCACTTTTCCCATTTCTTTCCCTGACCAGTAACTGTTTTTCAATGACAATACAATCATCTTGCTCAAGAGCATGCAGCTGTAATACAGTCATAATATGGCTGAGTTGGAAGGAACCTTAAAGATCATCCAGTTCCAACCCCCCTGCCATGGACAGGGATAATTTCCACCAGACTAGTTGGCTCAGAGCTCCATCCAACCTTGGCTTGGACACTGCCAGGGATGGGGTATTCACAACTCCTCTGGGCAATCTGCTCCAGTGCCTCACCACCCTCACAGTTTCTTCCTAGTATCTAATCTAAACCTGCTCTTTCAGTTTGGAACCCTTCCCCTTGTCCTGTCACTACATGCTCTTGTGCAAATCTCTATCCAGTTCTCTTGAAGCTTTTTTCAAGGTGCTAGAAGGTCACAGCTCAGTCACCTGAAAAAAGTCAAAGTAACACATGACAAAACTTAGGCAGAGAAAGGACATCCCCCAAACCTAGGATACTAAAGGCCCTGCTCAACTGTGTGGCACTAACATTGCACAAGAACAAAAATTGAGGCCAAAGCCCACTTGGTCTTCACCTGCCAGAATGGCAACAGAAGGCACAGATGCGAAATTAAGTGAAGTTAAGGTTTTAGGCTGTGGGCACTGCTACCAACAGAGGACATTTATGATACTCTGCTCACTTCACGCAGGACACTTCAGTTTATTGGGGGATACTTCTGTTTCAGACTTTGTTACTCTGCTGTCACCGAAGGAAGCCGATGTCACTCCATCGTGAGGCACACAGACCTCACCTGTCCGTGCCATTACCTTGCTTGGCCTTGTATCCGAGCCTGCGGGCTTTGTCCGGCCGCGTGGGCCGCGGGGCGCGGTGCAAGGCCGACAGCTGGCGGTACTGCCAGCAGCGCACGCGCAGCAGGAACCGCATCACGTCCGACTGCTTCTTCCTCCAGAGCTCCTGGATGTACTTGTAGGCACCCATGTCTGTCTACCTGCTGGATAGAGAGCTCGGTGAAAACACTGCACCAAAAACAACTCCCAGTTGGAACCTCTTCCAACAGGGGCACTGCACCTGATCGCACATGGAACAGCACTGAAAGACAGGGAGCTCTCGTACCACTGACACACCTGGAAACATGGATCACACCTGGCAGCCTTCAGCATGACACCCTGCAGTCACCATTCCCAGTAATTTTCTTCCTATTTTATGTATTCTGAAGTGTTAAACTCCTTAACCGAGAAATTTTCAGATGCACTATGTCTGATACTACCGAACCCAACAATCAACACCTGAATCAAGTTTTACATACAAATCAAGTTATACATACAAATATCAAGAACTACAGGGCTGTGAGGAGTATGGCCTTTATTGTTAACTCTGACTTTACTATAAAGGTTTTACTTCTAAATGAAAGCTTAACAGCTTTATTTGTAAGTGGAAGTTTAACAGTTGCTTCAGAAACTAACTGGATTGGGACTTTTACTTCCTTGGAGCTATTCACATGGTGTCTCCCACATCTCAGGAGAGACAAGGCCTTCCCCCATATCTACTGGAACTGGGCTTTAAGTAAAAGGAGGCGTACTGACCGTGTCATACTAAAAAAGAAGTGTCATAGCTCAGCGTCCTACTGCTGCTGACATTTGTGTTTTGCTCCATAGATGCCCTGTGGGCTTTCGTAGAGTTGTTTCTAAAAATCTCTTGTGCTGAGCACCATTTGGGGTAGTTTGTATTGACTTCAGCAGAGGAAAGACTCAAGACAAAGTTCCTACAGGTCAAATTTTGTCATTAAGAAAACAATGATTATTACAAACTCCCTCTTCTGAGCTGAATATGTCTTAATAGTATGAACATGTCTTAAACGAATATGACTGAATAGTTGAAGGAGTTTCAAAAATCACATATTACTTTATTTTGTCGTATTACTCTGTTTTCCTAAAAACCTCTGAGGCCTCTGCAGCAATCAGCACGTGTACCTGAACTCCATCAAGCCCCCACCCAACTCACCATCAGACACACGCAGCTCACTTTATTTACATGTAAAAACGCGCCACAAACAGTTCGTGTGTGATCTTGGATACCCCTCGTTTGAACCTGCCCAGCTATAGCTCATCCATTCCCATCCCCAGCCACCCCACCTTTTCACGGCCTAATTGCACAAGAAAACTCCACGATCAAACCGCAAACCCGAAGGAAACCAGTGATATGGGGATGCGCGCCGTCCGTCACCGACCCGCACCCGCTCTGGCGCTCCAGGACCACGCCGGGTGCCCCGCTCCCCTCCCCGCCCCACCGAGGCGCAGCCCGCGGGCCCTCCTCCACCGGCCTCCCAGAGGCTCCGCGCCGCAGGAGCAGCCCCATCCCGCCCGGAGGCGGGCGGGCGCGGCGGCTGGACGGGCGGATGGGCGCCCGGATCCCGGGATGGGCGCGGATTGAGGGAAAGGCCGCGCGGACCGGCCCTCACCTGATGGCGCCCAGCGACGGAAAGGAAAGGCCCTACTTCCCACAAACCCTCGGGCCGCAACACCCTTCCGCCGGCGGCAGCGGTGCCTCATGGGTAATGTAGTCCTGCGGGGGTGCGGGCCGCGCGTCCCGCCCCGCCCGGCCCGGCCCCCCGCGCCCGCCAATGGGCGGCGGGGGCGGGGCCCGCGCGCGTCCGCGGGGCCGGCCGGGCCGTCTGTGCAGGTGCGCGCTCGCGGCGGGGGGGCGGCCCCGGGGGCGCGCTCGGGGGCCGGGGGCGCGCTCCGGGGCCAGGGCACTGGGGCTACACGCTGGGGCAGGGGCTTGGCGAGATGCGGCATCCCCCGAGACACTCCCTCTCCCCAACCCCCATAAGAGCCCCAGGTCAGGGATTGGGGTGGGACTTTGCTTAAAACCCTGAAAAGAAGCCTTAAAAAATGCCTCTAAAATAATAATGATTTTAAAAATCGTAAAATTATGAGGAACGGCTGAGGGAGCTGGGTTTGTTTAGTTTCGAGAAGAGGAGGCTCGGGGGGAGCCTCATCCCTCTCTACAGCTCCCTGGAAGGAGAAGGTAGCGAGCTGGGGGCTGGTCTCCTCTGCTGTGACTGCAGTGAGAGGACCAGAGGAAACGGCCTTCGGCTGAGACAGGGGAGACTCAGATTAGGTATTAGAAGAAAAATGTTCACTGTTAGGACAGTCAGGCATTGGAATAGGTTGCCCAGGGATGTTGTGGAGTCACCATCCCTGGAGGGGTTTAAGAGGCATCTGGATATGGAGCTGGATGATGTGGTTTAGTGGTTTAGTGGTTACAGTGGTAGTTCTGGGTTGATGTTTGGACTGGATGATCTAAAAGGTCTCTTCCAACCTAATGATTCTGTGCTGTTCTAAATAATAAACGCTAAGGAAAAAAAAAAAAAACCCAAAAACCAAAAAAAACCCCACAAACCCTAAAACCAATTGTAAAACATTTTCAGTGGAGGGTAGGGAGAGAGCACCAAGGAGTCCCTGGTTCTGCAGGCCCTGGCTTTACCCACTCCTATCCCTGCTCCCCTCCCTCCTGCATATGGCACGGCACAGGTTGGATGGGGCGTTGAGCGACCTGGTCTCATTGGTGGCAGGAGGCTGGAAGGAGAGGATCTTTAAGCTGCCTTCCAAGCCAAGCCATTCTATGATTCTATGATTTAGGCTTTCCCAGCCTGCAAGTCCTTTCTGCCTCCCTACCTGTGGCTGCAGGATGACCTTTCTGTTTTTCAGTGTATGCTTTTCAGAGCATTACCTGGTTAAACTGGAATTGAAGAAGGACAACGTCAGCCCCTCCTGGTCCAGAAAAGGTACTCTTCAGCTGTCTTTGTGGGAAATGGCTCCAAAGATCAAACTGAGTCAGGGCCTGCTTCCCTGCCATGGCTCACTGGCATGCCCATGGAAGTTTTCACTGGAAGTGCCCCTAGCTGCTGGATGCCTCCTGCTAGAGCCAGCCCCCATCCATCAAACTGCTTTAAAGCAGACCAAAAAAACCTGCTTTCTGCATTTGCTTTCCTGTGCTTCTGCCTTTAACGCTCCTGTTTTGTAGCTCCTGGTCCAAAAAAGCTAGAAACTTTCTTGTGAGCAGAATAAAAGGGAAGGAACCACCATTTTCTTGCATTTCCAGAAGTCATCCTGGTACCATGAGATACCATCAAGCCCACTGCAAACCCAGGAAGCCCGATAATGCCGTGCACACACACGCCAACAAACACAGCCCCTGCCCCGGGGGTGTGCATGCTCCAGCGCTCCCGGTCTCCCCAAACCAGACAGGACAAGTGTCAGGGCTGCAGGCAAGCACCAGCACCACTGGCAGCAGCCTAAAACCTGAAAAAAATGGTGTGGGAGGAAACTCTAGTCCTAAAAATATCAGTCGCCGGCAAGCGCTGGGAGGGAGCTGTGCCCCCGCTGCTTCGCGCTTTGCCTTGCGCCTTCCGTGGGCTCAGCTCCTGCCCGTGCCCATCCCCGCGCCGTGCTGGGCTCACAGCCTCCCGTGTCTGCACAGGGCTCCACCGTGGAACCGGCCCTCGGGAAGCATGGGAAAGGGCTACAAGGTGGTGGTTTGTGGAATGGCCTCAGTGGGAAAGACTGCGATTTTGGAGCAGCTTCTCTATGGAAAGCATACTGTCGGTGAGACATTTTTACTTTTGGGGGGAGGTTGTTTAGCATCCTTTCTAGCATCTTGTTCAGTGTGGGCCCCAAAACACCAGTAATGGAGGACTGCGAACTGCGCTGTGAAAGAGGAAATTAATATGATTTTGTGGCATCTCTGGGCTGTTCCTAAAATTCATAGTCCCTTGCTTACGGATTTTTAAAAGAGTCTTGGAGAAGAACCTGTTCCATGATGTTCCCAGTAATAAAACACAAGAATGTTTAAAAAGAAACAAACATTGAAAGTGGGTGATGTGCCTGCCACGTATTTACAAAAGAAATATCTCGTTCCCTGAAAGATGCCGTAGATGCCTGAAAAATAAATAGCTGTCACATGATGAGTGTAGACACTGTTTAGACTTTTGTTTCATCTTCTTAAAGCTTTATTTTGCTTGGTTTTGGCTAACATTTAATCAAAGCTCTGGAAAGAAAAACTGCTCAGCTTTAGGTTCCACGTTCTATGCTGAATTTCGAAGGCCAAGTGTCTCTGCTCTTTAAGTAATCCCCACGAGGAAAACAGACTTGACAGAGGAACAGGGGGTGCCTGATATTTGCTGTGCACAAAATAAATGGAACAAAGGCAGAGCCTGCACGTTTCCCTCTGTTTCCACATTTGGCTTTGAAAGGAAGGGCAATGATCATCAGGCTGACAAATTTTTCCTGCCTCACCTAGAAACAAGGGGTGGCACCAGGGCTTTGACAGAAGATGTTTCGTCATTTGGCATTTTTTTCTTGAGCCGGTAAATTAGACATTGGGATAAGTTGTTGGATAAACAGACGGATTTCTAGCATGGTGCTTTGCAGCATTGCACCTTTAAAATGTGTGGATGGGAGGAATTTGCTGGCAAAGCGTGATGCAGAACTGTGTGCTAATACCCGTGTTTAAAAGGAGGATTTCCTCTAATGTTGCAGCAACATCTGTTTCCAGCATCCTACTGAGCACAAGGCACGTAGCCCTGTGTAGCTTTCAACGTGAAGGTTGCAAAGCTTTGCAGGCTGAAGATTTTTCCCTTTTCTACCGACCTGCCTCTCCTCTGTGCTGGGCTGGGTGACTGTCAGAGACGCCTGAGCAGCATGAGCAAGGCCACGTTACTTAAAGCGTATTGCCATGCATTAATTCCTGCCTCCTATTAGCAACCCCGTCAGGAAGGATATTTGGGTGTTGCTGATCAGAGGAGCTATTTATGGAGCCAGCCATGTACATGATTATACAACATCATGGACACTGGCTGACATAACCGGAGTGAGGCCTCGTGCCTGGGGTTTAGCCGTGGGTGTCCCTCTGTCACTCCCAAATATCCTGCTGCAGCTTGGCCATTGAGCAACATAGACCTCCCCCCCGCCCCCCTGGACTTAAAAAGATAATTTTTCCTTGCCTGCAGCTCTGCTCTTATTTTTTGGAGCTACTGGTAAGGGACGGAACAGCTGATAGCAGATGGGGAGAGCAAGGGGAGAAGGAAGAAGGTAGTTTCCTGTTTCCTGTGATTTTGGTCAAATCATATTCCTGAGACATTCAGAGAAATAGGGCAAGTAGCAGAGACAAGATGAAGATATGGAGAGGGTCATTACGGAGTTGCTGCACCCCCAAGAGAAGAGTGGCCATGGCCCAGCAATTTTGATATCCCCGACACAGGCCATCAGGCACATTTGAGGGCATGGATCAATCAGCTGGTGCTTTTGGCAGTCCTGCTGAGTGGTCACCATCCTCCCTGCCCCTTCCTCAGCACATAGGCAGTTGTGGCAGGGGTTGCCTGGAGTATGGGCTGCTGGAAATGGTTCCCAGAAGACCTTCAGCTACTGTTCCACTCTGTATTGATTTAACTGCTGAATTGCAGAGGCAGGATGCCATTGTGAGGATCTCACTACACAAGGACGGAGTTTGAGGAATGGTGAGTCTTTGACTGCTCCTTAGCTGAGCTGCTTTAAACTACACAATGGTGCTACCATTGCAGGGGTGGTCCTTCCACACCTGAAACATGATTACAGTCTCCTGATCCTCGTTTCCTAAAGCTTGTGAGCTCCAGAAAGCAGACATGTACATCTTGGCTGCTGGCCTTTTTGGCCGGAAGCAAGAAGGGAGTACTGTGTTTGCTGAAAGCCTGTCTGTTCAGAGCCATCCAGCAAGGCAGCTCACCAGGCATGGCAACATGGACACAAGCTGTTTCAAAACCTGTGCTTCCTGACTGACGTCAGGAGCAGCTCTGCGGCCACTCCAAGGTGGGGAGGACGCTGAGCCAACACAGGGAGTCTTTCCATTCTGATGGCAGGCACATTCTCCTCTCAGAGACAAGAGGCACGCTAGAACTTGGTTGGAGGCTCAGAGCACAAGGTCTGCTGCCATTCTCCGAGGTGTCACAGCCACTGTCACAAGGATCTCCTCCAGGCTGTAAATCAGCCATGAGTCTGTCAATGCTCACATGCCTCCTGTTTCCTGTAAGAAGGAGTGGTGGCACAGCTGGTGTCAGGGAAGTGATTAGAGTCCTTGGAGGTTTCATGCTGCTATGTAAAGCCCTTGGCTTTGAGCCCATGCTCCTGGCTGTGTGCTTGGTGATGGTGCTGTAAACCCCGTTGCACTGTATCTTTTCCTAGAAAAGCATGCACCTTCAGGTCTCCCTGGCTTGTCATGGATAAAGTCCCTAAGTGCCACTGTTACTTACATGGTCAGCAGCTAATACTCTTGAAAAGGCACTAAGATTGCTTGATGTCAAAGAGGAAAAAGTACCCAGGAAGGAGGAATACCCCAAAAAGGGACTATCTGTGTCCGTGTAGCATGTGAGAAATGATGTCTGGTATTGGATTTTGTTCTAGGCTTTAAACTGCAAGGGAGTTTGCCTTGTGTCCCAAGATGGGAAAGGAGAGGACAAATAGATGAGACATGCTCTCAGAACCACGTAAAATAATGTAGCTATTGCAAGGCAGACACTCTCACCAAATTAATACAAGGAATTAGAAAAAAACAAAAAGGTAATGTTTGAAATGGGTGCACATTTAGCATTGAGTCATGTAGGGACTATATCACCATAGGTCAGAGCAAAGAGTTGCTAAGGATTGCACATGTGTATGTGGTACATATACAGGTACAGCAGTGTGCCCAGGTGGCCGAGAAGGCGGATGGCAGACTGGCCTGTATCAGAAATGGTGTCACCAGCAGGGCCAGGGCAGTGATCATCCCCCTGTGCTCACCACTGATGAGGCAGCACCTTGAATCCTCTGTTCAGTTTTGGGCTCCTCTCTACAAGAAATACATTGTGGGGCTGGAGTGGGTCCAGAGAACGGCAGTAAAGCTGGTGAAGAGAAGGGTCTGGTGCACTGCTGTGATGAGGAGCAGCTGAGGGAGCTAGGGGTGTTCAGCCCAGAGAAAAGGAGGCTCCAAAGGGAGACGTTATTGCTCTCTGCAGATACCTGACAGGAGGGTGTAGCCAGATGGGGGTCAGTCTCTTCTCCCAAGTGGTAACAAACAACAGGAAAAGAGGAAATGGCCTCAAGTTGTGCCAGGGGATGTTTAGATTGGATATTAGGAAAAACTAAGGAAAGGGTGTTCAGGCATTGGAGCAGGCTGCTCAGGGAGGTGGTGGAAGCACCATTCCTGGAGGTGTTCAAAAACCACGTAGATACGGCACTTGGGGATGTGATTGAGTGGTGGGCTTGGCAGTGCTGATTGAGCAGTTTGACTCGATCTTGGAAATCTTTTTCAGCCTTAACTATTCCATGATTCGGTGATTGCCTTGTACCTGGGATGATCTCTTATTTTGTGACTTAAGTGTTGTGTTCATCCAAATCCTCCACCTTGCTGTCCTGAAGAAAGAGGAGCCAGTCTTCTCTCCTGAGTCCTTGACTGGCAGCAGGAGATTGTCCCACTAAGTACCTGTGGTACCTGTCACTGCTTGGCCTGACCTCTCTTGACCAGGCTAGCAGGAGACTTTCTGGCTTAGCTTTGGCACAGGACACGTCTGTAAAGAAGATGGATACTTTTCCTTAAACAGTGTTCCTGTTCAGTGATGGTGCAGAAAGGAGTCTTTCTTCTGGCTTTAAAATATTTCTGGCCTCTCAGCCTATACTAAAGCTTATCAGCTCAAAAGGAGGAGATGAGAACTCTCCCTTGTAGAAAACTTATCTCTACCTCCTGGCTTTGTAAATAGCTGATATGGTCACGTTATTCATAAGCAGCTACTTCAGATCCTCTTACTAGCTAGGAATGAAAACACCATATATTACTGTGTTAGAAGCCATAATGAGAGAAAATGCCTCACTTGTTCCAGCTGGAGGGATTTGGGGTTTTGGCTTACACACTTTGGATGTGGAGGCCAATTAACCTAATTATGTATTCATAGAAACAATAGAATGGTTTGTGTTGGAAGGGACCTTAAAGATCATCTCCTTCCAAGCCTCTTGCCATGGGCAGAGACACCTTTTTGCATCTTCATTTCTTAAATTAAAACTACCTGGTGATAGAGTTGCCATCAGCTTTGCACTTTAGAAATAGATGAAAATGGAACTGAATGTGTGTAACTGAGGGTCACAACCTGGCTATTTGTTGGTGGGACTAGTACTTCCCTAGCAGCTAAATCTAAACAGATCAGCTCCTCCTGAGGTTTGTCCAGCTCTTACCCAAGTCAGGGATCCTCTGATACACAGTCTTTTGAGATCTAAATAAGAAAAGCCTGTTATTCTGCAGCTTATAAACATAAGGAATAGCAGGTTATAGGAGCTCTTTGCTGAATTCCTCTGGAAAAAGAGAAAAAGAGATTACACAAGAGATCTTCAAAAGTACCCAAGAAGACACAAAATTTGTACTGCATTAATGTTCAAGATCCAGCTGGGAACTTTTGAAATTCCATCCTTCTTGAAATTTTGATTTACTTAGGTATTTGCAGTCTATCTGCTGAGCCTACCCTGAGTGTGCAGTATTCATTAGTATATTGAGCCTTTTCTTTTCCTCATTGGGAAGCCACAAAGGGTTGGAACAACACCCAATTTATGACTGAGGCTTCCCGTTGCAGTTCCTCTGTGGCAGCAGTCAGTAAAAAACAAATACCTTTCTGCCTCTCCTAAGATTTACACCAGCTAAGTAGGTGCTAGAGAGTGGCATCACTTCTGTCTATTCCTCCTTTCCCTCTCCAAATTTTTTATATCTTTAGTTTTCAAAGGAAGCGTGACATTGTGCACTATGTTCTTAGTTCCCCTTCACCCCTCCAACTTCTGAACCTGAAAGCTGGCTCACTGTAGTGCTCTGCTCCATGGAAAAAACAGTCAAGCTGGCAGCAGTCTGCAGGATAGTAACTTCCCAGCCCAAGCTGCCCTTGCCCACCCAGGTAGTGGTGGAAGAAAGATGCCTGAGGACGCCAGTGAAGGGAAAGAGAATCAGGATCTTTGTGGCAGGGAGGATGGGATGATGCCAGCACCTTTCTAGGACACTGACTAGTGTTGCTTCTCTTACAACAACTTGCCTGACCCATTTTGAATGCAGACCTAGGAAGTGTTTGAATGGGATGCTACCAAGAAGAAGTGTAAACGTCATTGTCAGCAAGATGTGGCTGGTACATGGTCTGGAGCAGGGCCTAGAATAAGGTGACACAGGTATTTCTAAAAAGTATCTATGTTTACTTAGGAAAGTACTTGCATATACTCCCTCCCCCAGTGCATGTAGGTGAAATTTCATCTCTGGAATCTGATACTTGTGAATAAATTTCAACTCCCTCCTAAGTGCCCCCCCTATTTCACATCAAAATTTGTTGCTCTATTCTGCTGAGTTAAGTCCTGGGTCTTAAATTTTCCTCTTCATTTTTAAATAGGATGTTAAAAGACATACTTTTCACTGCTTCTTTTAATGCCATTAGGAAGAGATTGTCACAGGATAACAAGGATATATTAGAGGCTGTTGGATTACAGTGTAGCATTTAGAGGATGAAAAACTGTACAATATTATTTGTTGCTTTTTAAAAAGAAAACTTAGGTACTTATGGTTCCTTCCTTCTTGCCAAAGCCATGTTTACTGATGCTAGTTATTTCCTTGACCTGTCTGTACAATGCAGCAAGACAGAGCAAGAATATAGTGCTGTGTCTAAACAACAGTGCTATATGCAGAGAGGGCTTTGTTACTACCTCAGTCTTTAAAAGTGACCCTTTAACACATTCTACAATCACACAGGATGCATTTGTGCTTCCTCTTTTCATTAACCTTTGCTTTGTCCTTCTGTTCTCAGTTTTGCTCCCACACATTAGCGTGGCTATATTTGGAGGCAAGATAAATTAAATCTTTGGAAACCTAATAAGAGTTTGATCTATGAAGACTGCACAGAGAGGGGCAAAAAGAACAGCTTGTGCCACTTTCCTGCACAGGAATGCTGCATACATCACGGGAAACCATCAGCGTGGGTGGAATGCTTCAGCTTCTTTGTCAATGTGAAGTGTTTTGAATAGTGTTATTGAATATAGCAAAATCCTTATTTTCATAGGCCAGATAATCCTTTGTGTTTTCTTAAACAATACACTAAAATGGTCCCTTTTTTGCAGACAAAGAGAATAAAGCAGGACTCATTATTGTAGTCCTGCAGCAACAAACAATTGTATATAGGAGTGCAGTGGAGGCAAAAACGTGGGCTGCAGAGGGCTTATATGAATACTTAAAACCCACTCTGAAAGTGGCCCAGCTACACTATACATAGATTGTTTCGACCTGTACCCTTATGCACCTGCATCCAGCAGGAACACAAAGCTAAGGTGATTGATGTGTTTTCAGGTTTGGCTTAGGAAAAAATAATTTTAATTAGTTCAAAGCAAGCTGCCTTGAATTACTTCACATTTACTGTGTGGAGAGGAGGAGGGAAAGAGGGCCAGTATGCTGATAGTCAGGGTGGAACAGGTGATACATATATGAAAGCTTGTTACCCTGTGCATGCTCTTGCCTTGCAATAAATGAACTTGTTCGTATTAGCAAATCTGAGTCATTTTAAATCCCTAGGGGATGGAAAAAGCTCACTGTGTATTTGAGGAAATATAGTATGCAACTTTGTTTGCCTGCAAACATCCCCTTCCCTTTCTGGCTTAATTTCACGTATTGGTTAGTTATCCCACTAATACACATTCATTTCCAGAATTTGGCTCCTGCTTCTGCAGTATGATCCAGCTCATTATGAGGCAAAGAAGTAGGCTTAAGATGTTAGTACTTGACTATCTGGTGTTCCCTGGCTCTTGTTCCAAAAGGGTATGTTTGGGCAGGCTCGTTTTGCAGCATGTTTGGCACAGAACTGGTACAACTGGGTGGTTGGAGTTTGGAAAACTTGGGAGGAGAGCATATATCTTATCCTGTTCTGAATGTGCATGTTGCATAGATTATTTTAACAGGCATAATCATGTGCTTACATATTAATGTATTTACAGTGTCACTATTGGAAATAGCTAGTGCAGTCATCTAAGAATGCAGCCCTCAATGGAGATGCCAGGCAAGGTCAAGGCCTGGTCAAGTCACTCTGTAAAACACAAACTGAAAGCTACTGTGGGGCAAAATTCTGCTGCACTTATAGTGAGGCTGTACTTACGGCAGTGGGACATTCCTGCTTGTTTTCAAACAGGCGTAGAAGAGGGTGCCACAATGGAAGATGTGTATTTGGCATCGGTGGAGACAGACCGAGGCGTGAAGGAACAGTTGCGGCTTTATGACACCAGGGGTCTGCAGGAGGGCGTGGAATTGCCCAAACACTATTTCTCCGTGGCTGACGGCTTCGTCCTGGTGTATGCCGTGACCAGCCTCGAAGCGTTCCAAAGAGTCGAACTGCTCAAAAAGGAGATCGATGTCTTCAGGGACAAAAAGGAGGTAAATGCATGCTTGGCTAAATGCTGTATCAGTGATAGGAAGATAAGGTCGCAAAGCCCAACTTTTGTTTCTGTAAACGTCTTTACAAAGGAAAATGAATATACCCACATCCTTGGGCAACCCAGCAAAAAGGAGGCTTTCACATGCCAGGCAAGCTTAATTCACATGCCATGCAGGTCATGCAAAAGAATGCTTTTTTTTTTCTCTCCTTATTTCCTTTACTACAGCTAAAATTCAGTCAGCTGAATGCACCAGCCAGGACACTTATGACTACTAAAACATATGGTCTACAGCAGTGCAGCTCATGTTTTTTTAGATATTGTACAGGGGAAGTCAAGTGCATAGAATAATGTAACGAAGGGCATTATCTTTGTTTGTTTTGTATTCACGTACTTGATGGCTTACAAACTAGTGTAATTGACAATGGGTCTCCCAGACATTAGTCAATTGGCAAAGCAGCTTTAGTGTATCTTAACAACCATATTGAATCAATTCAATTGTGTGAAATGACTGCTCTATTTTCCCTTAGAAAGCAGCTAGTGTTTTCAGCTGACAGTGTTTCAGCTTAGCTAAACAAATATAACTTGCATGTGGCATTAGCATTACGGTTTTTCCTACAGTATCTATAGTCTGGAGTAGTTTTCCCTGTTAAATGGCTTTAGCCTACACCTTTCCAAATGCCTGTTTTATGCTGTTTAAAAGAAAAAAAAATGCGTGAAGAATTAATTGGATAATGATAGGGAGACACTTTGCAAAAATGTAACTTGTTTTGTACTGACAGCACACAGGGTGGTAGAGGAAGGCAGGCTCAAGTTTGACAGCAGACAAATGTGCAGTCACAGGAGAGGTATGTTAGGTGGTAGGGCTGGTGTGAGCTGCAGACTGTCACGTATATCAGGAATACAAGAGTCAAGCATAACTCCCCTGCAGGGCAAGGAAAGGTGGACAAGCAGGAAATTTTTTCCAGGCACTGTGTTTTATGATGGCCCTGTTTTGGTACTATACAGCATGTTGCAATGCAGAGAGGGAGCCACAGCCCCAACAGGATCTGCACCCTGCTCATCTGTGTTATCTGTCAGAACTCTTCTCTCTCATTGCATGCAGGTATTTTAGAAAACAGACAATTTTCTTATCCTTTTGGAGAGCTCAAAATTGTGATTCTGACTGAAGATGACATGGTTTAAAAAGTGGTGACCACAGTAAGATGGATAAAATAGTTTTCATTCCTATGATTTCCATAAAAAATAGGCTTTAAGGTGTACAAGGTGAAATCAGGAGTCCTACCTTAAGGTAAACTGTTAATCAGCAGATTAACGATTCTGTGACTTAAAGTCTAGAATTGGGGATGTATCTACACACATGATGCTTCTGAGCTGGCAGAACTTCAACTCGTTGAATGGCACAGTCCCCTATTGAGTGGCAGATGACAGAAAGCACTGATGGCTGGTTCCTCACCTCTGCTGGCTGTGGGAGCTCTCCAGCACACACCTTAAAGCCTGGCCAAATTTTATACTAAATAGAGGTTTTGTTCTGTTATACTGACAGAGCTTTACCATAGCTAAAATTTCAGCTGGAGCATGTGGTAAATACACATGAAGATTATAGCTTCTTTCAAAGCCCTCACAGAGGGGGAAAAAACCCCTAAGCAGCATTTTTCCAAACACCCTGGACTGGTGTAGAAAAGAAGAAGTCTCAGACCTCACAGGAACAGGACAAACATCTCTAGCTGGAAAGAAGCAGAAGGCATTCTGGAGTTAGCCTGATGAACAGGAAAGAGCAAGCAGGTGTGACCACACCAAACCCCACAAATCATCAAGAGAGGACTTTATCACTTGATCTTTGGCAAAACACTAGTGTAGAGATGAAAACAGCGTTTGACTAAGGACCTTGAACTAAAAATGTAGGTATGGTTTTCTGGTAAGAGCTGGTGCTGGCAAAACATTTTTAGAGAACAGTTAACTTAAAACAAGGAGGAGCAGTAGCTTCACATAGCCAGCCCTGCCTTTGGCACTTCCCGGAGCTGAAGCTGAAGTCATATACCTACCAAGCTCAGCCACGCTGGACTGTCTGGGTCATAGTGACACAAGTCACAAGATGGATCCTTACAACTGCAGATCTGAGTTGATACAGCTGTGCTGCTCTTGAAGCTGCTCCCCAGAGGATGCTGCTGGTGCTTATCTGCCCCTCTCAGCAGACTGTTCCCTTCAGCCCTTTGGGTGGTTCTTGGTGCCTGGGGCTGGGCAGCCAGCAGGACTGAGCTGGGAGAGGGACCCCATAGCCCAGCCTGCCTGGACTGCTGGCACGGTTGCCTTTATTTATATTGCGGGATGGGGCTTGGGAAAGAAACTGGGCAAAATCCTCCAGTGTGGGATCCAGGCTTTCTCTGCTGCTGTGCATTTTTTCATCTCTCGAGCATCTGCTGCTGTGACCTACTCAGATGTCATGCTCTTATCATTTGTCTAGGGCAGCTCAAGTGCCAAGTAAGTGGAGAATAGGGCTGTTTAACTTTGGATCTCTTGGCTATTGTTTCCCTTCAAGCAATCATTGAGGGCGGGAAGTGGGGTGTCGAGAAGGGGAAATCCTGCATATCCTATGATTAAAACAAGCTTCCAAGCCATAAGTAGATGAGGCTAATTCAAATCCCAGACCCTGATATTCCAATCTACATGCAACTCACCTTGTGCCACTGCTAAGTTACAGAACAAGACTGAACTGTGTTGCTCCTTGCCCACTGTTTAAAAGGATGGTGACTGGTGGATAGTTTTGGTATAAAGCTCACCCTCTTGTTTGGTTTGTAGGTTGCAGTTATTGTCTTGGGAAACAAAACTGACCTCCTGGACCAAAGGCAAGTGGAAACAGAAGCAGCACAGCAATGGGCAAGGGCTGAGAAAGTGAGACTATGGGAAGTGACTGTGACAGATCGGAAAACACTGCTTGAACCCTTCACCTTCTTAGCTAGCAAACTGTCTCAGTCCCAGAACAAATCAACATTTCCCTTACCTGGAAGGAAGAGCAAAGGGAATAACTGTGAAAACTAGACTAGCTTAGCATTGTCTCCTGCTGCCAAATCACAGTCTAAGTCCTTTTTGTGCCATTTGCTCCTTGCAGTTTCACTTAAAGCAATAATATCATTCAGCAATAAAATCAGCAAGCTTATAGCTAAGAGGTATCCTTCCTTCTCATAGACTTGGCTTGGAAAAGCTGCTGGTGGTAAAAGCCTCAAAAAGCACTTTATGAGAGCAGTTATTTTGCAGCCAGGGTTATGGAGGAGGTAGGCACAGATGGATACCTGTCTAGCAGGGGCTTTTACTATGCCTGGATACAGCCATGTTGAGGGACAAATCAACAGCTTACCAGTATATAATCCCCCTGCAGATCTATAGCCTGTAGTCACAAAAAGTATTAGCTGCAATAAAGCATTCAATTTGGAAAGGTGATATATTTGAAATGGCAACAGCTCTTTTACCTTGACCTTAAACAGGGCCACAGGGCTTTTTGATGCTGCAAGAGGCTGAGATCAGTGTCTTGCTGTAGGAGAAGGATATAGAGCAGGAGGAACAATTACCAGATTTAGCGACCTATGTTTTGCTAGTGTCTGGAAGAATAAAAAAACCACCCCCACATCTTCTGGGAAATACCCCAACATGAACCTTGTCAACAAAGTAAGCAGTGCTTTCACGTCAGGAATTCATTTGTAGAAACCAGAACAGCTCTCAGAGTACTCATTGATTGAACAACCTAAGGATAACATAGCTGTGGGTTTGTTCCAGCACGTCCAGTACAAATCAGTCACATTCCCACAGGTGGTAATTTTACTGAGAATTATATGGATCAATTTTGTATGCAGGAGGTATTGTTGGGCTCTGCTTAGGGCACACTTACCTGGCTGCTCAGGCAAGCCGCAGCAATCCACCCTCCCTAGGCCAGGTAGCAGCTGGTACAAAGTGCTGTATGACTCTGCAGGTGGGGGCTAAGGTGGGTAGGAGGCTGCTTTTTTGGAGACATCCCTGGGCAAACACCCAGAAATACCTGTACAAATGGCCTCGGTCTTAATGTGCTGCACTTGGTCTGGCTGCAGGAGCACAACTGCATGTGCTGTGTTTGACTCAACGCTGGCAAACCTATGTGCTGCAGGAATCTGCTGTCCCAGGCCAGCCTGGCAGTAAACTGGACAAAAGGGGATATATAGAGCAACAGAATGAGCAATTTTCCCAGAGATGGGGGCCAGTTTTTGGCATCTAACAACCTCCTGTACTAATTGATACTAGCTTTTCTTTATATTTGAAGGCAAGAGCAGGGAGAGGGAGTGAAGTACCCAGTTTCTGCATTTTCCATTAAATTAATCCTCTTTTGAACAAATACTGAGAATTTCACTGTGAATCAGCAAAACCACAAGCAATATTTGTACTGTCATAGCATAAGTGCTAAATAGTATGCTTAATGATCACAATTAAGCTCATAGTATTGCTCTTCTTGAATACTGATTAATAAAGCCTGTCAGCATTACTAAAGTCTGTCAACATTATTAATGTCAGAGCAGCAGTACACTTCACTAAAAATTAAACAGGAATCCCTACCATTATAATGCAGGTAGACGAAACTGTTTATGTGCTTTGCTCAATATAGTTTGAATTGCTGTGGCCAAGGAGTAAGATAAGAGAGCAATTATGAATGAGCAAACTCTTGTAATGCCCTGCTAGGAACATACAATTGCTTCCACACTGCAGCTGAGTAAGCACAATAGCACGACTTCCCCGCAGCTGGCCAGTAAGAGTCATTGTCCCCAGCGATGCTGCAGGATGACACTCCCTTCTCACTCACTTCCTACTGAACACACATGTACTCCAGGCTTCTCCCTACCCAGAAGACTCTCCTTGCCTGCATGCTGCTTCACTTCTGAGCAGCAGCAGTTCATCTCTTCACTGCAACCTCTTACCAAGGAACGGGTTATGTTCCTCTTCTTCAGCTCTGCAGAACCCTTCTGGAAGGGACTTGCATCAGCTTTGGATCAATCAAAATAAGAGAAGATGTCTACTAACAGCACAGCACTAAAGCTTACCCTTGAGCCAAGGGAGTGCAGGTTGACAAGACAGAATGAACTTAAAATGCCTGGAGATGGAAAGAATGGGGATGACTGGTTCCTGTCCAGCTCTGCATGCTGCAGACTCGGTGCCAATTCTTCTGCCAAGACTGATGTCACCTGTAGGCTGCCAGAGCTGTGCAGTGCAAGTGTAGCTTGCTCACTCACTCCACTGGACTCCCAGGACTTGACAGTGTTTTAAGACAGGCAAAAGAAACAGTAACTTCTAAATGACTAAGGCCATTTTTCCAAATAGGCTACATAAAGGCAAACACATTTTCTTTGATTTGGCTAAATTTAGAGTTTAGATAATTTGAGGCATTCAGATAAAAAAATCACCACCCACTGTTTTCTTTCATAAACGTATTCTGATGTTTTTCTAAATATCATAGCGTTTACTGAGAAGTGATGCAAGATCTAGTGTCTCCTCTGCAAATGATATGCACACAGTGGCTGGTACTGAGTAAAAATGAAACTTGCTGTAGTAGAGTCTTACACAGGGTGAATAAGCAAAGTACAGAGTATAATGTAGTAGCTAATGGGCAGAATATTTACTTTGTTCTTCCTGTTCCACTGACTCAAACCCTGTTCTAGGTCACTGGGATCACTTACCTTCTGCAAAACCAGAGTCCCTTCACAAGATAATGGAGAAAAAATATTATAAAGAAGAAAAACAAATTAGTAAACTAAACCATCTTTCTCTTCCCTCTAAAGCCTCTATCCTGCTGAATAAACACTGTACAAATCAGTCGCCCCCACCAATTACAACAGTTAATTTGACAAGTCCT
Organism: Anomalospiza imberbis; assembly: GCF_031753505.1. Taxonomy (NCBI): domain Eukaryota; kingdom Metazoa; phylum Chordata; class Aves; order Passeriformes; family Viduidae; genus Anomalospiza; species Anomalospiza imberbis. The sequence goes on from NC_089681.1 coordinate 113,976,373, forward strand.
GGTGGCATAAAGCAAGAAGCTGGCAAAAACCTACTGATATTAAGCCATTTACCTCTTTACTCAGTAGAGGAGAAGGAAAGATTATCAGAGATGCTCCTAGTGTGATGTAGCTATGCACCAAACAGGTAAACAGCTGAGGGAGCTCATACATCAAACATGCACTGTGTCACATGATGGCAGTTCAGCCGATGAGGGTATGGTGCTACTACCCACCCAGCGAAGGAAAGGACACCTCTAATTAACAGATTACTTTGAACCAAGTTAGATTTGCTCTGTATCTAGATAGGAAGAGAAGTATGTAAATAAAATACATCCAGAATTTATTTTAAAGTACAAAACCAAGTCTGAGAGCGCAGATGACCACCCAGCACTCACAAGAATGTTGCAAGGTGAAGCACTTGCCATGAAAAATGAATCTGTGCTTCCGGCCTTTACCTTAAGGGAGTAGTCAGAAATGTCATATCCACAATTAACTGCCCTGTTGCTACACACCTCAATGCAAACACTATGTCTCTAGGAGATAATCTTTATGGGTAGTTAGAGGATGTACAGATACTCCTTTACGGTGTTGTCTGCTACCTTACCATGACACGATTCCTTGTCTTCCAGGTGTGAATAGACCACTCCACCAGAAAAGCACCAAGACATTCTTTTCTTCCTTTTACTTACTGCCTCCTTCCCTTCCAGATGGCTTACACTTTTCTGGTTGTACTTTCAAACAACATGCCAGTCCTGCAGTGGCAAGGCTATGAAAACTTAAGTTAAAAAGTAACCATCATGGATGCTGTGGCAAGTTACCTCCTCATGGCCAGGTCCCTGCACAACACTTAGTGAACAGTTGTGAAGGTCTTATACTGTCATTCATTGTATGTTTGTCTGGAACTGTCTTCCTAAAGTAGCAGCAGCCAGTGCAGATCTCCCTTGTCCTTAAACACAGCACAAATCCTCCAAAGCATACAGACACACCATTCTGGGAAAATGACAAAGCAAGGGACTAAGCAGAAATCTTTTCTTCTTCTTTTTTTTTTTTTTTAAACATATTTTTATTAGCACAGTAACAAATGCAGACTTAAGTAGCCCACAACATACAACCAATCCACTGAGTGACTCCTATTCCACACCTTACAGTTAACAGCTTAAGGTATTTCACTACAGGTTACCATAAGTCCTGATTAAACCCTTTATTCTTTTCACAAAGATAGATTGGCTTATAAAATAATACATTAACTACTTCTCATTTCATATATGAGGCCATATATCCACCTCTCCATATCACAGATCATGAGATGACAGTCTTTAAAAAGGATTTGTTAAATACCAATGTGCCCTCCATAGGGAAAAACAATCCCAATATCTTTTTACAAAAAAAAAAAAAAAAAAAAAACCAAAAAAAAACAAAAAAAAAAACAAAAAAACAACTCAACCCAGAACAAAATCAATCCCTCAAACCCAAACAAACAAAAAGCAAAAAGTGTGTAGAGTCTTGAAAGGACTTTTACATAAATGTCAATCTATGTACCTGTACAAAATTAAGCTGTTTTAATCTTTTACATATTGCAAGCAAACTGAAAACCAAAGAAGTCTAAGAAGTTTACATTCTTCTCGGTACTATATGTGAGCTAATATTGCTGAACTAATTACAGTCTTAAAGTATGCTATTCCAAATCCTAGCTGTCTACTGTAGCAAGATACCTTAAGTTACAACAACAAAATCTTAGGAAATAAAAGACTGAATAAAATCTGTTATAGAAATACCCTACTCTTTACCAGCACCCTCCCACCCCCCACCCCTTCAAAATCATAAGCAGCTCTTTCCATCACAGACAAATAATGTAAGAGTTTGACGAAAATCCAATTTATGTAGCGTATCTTTTGGTCCATTGTCTGGCCATTCTGTCATGCTCTGCTCTGTTAGTCATATACTGAGTGGCAATGCTTCCAACCAGGGGGTCAGCTGAAAAGGAAACACACCGCTTATTTCAGACAAGTTACCCAATAAAAGCTTTTAAATAAAGCTGAAATGTGAATTCCATACAAGGCAAACACATGGGTAAGGTGCACTGTAACAATCTAAACATACTGAATTGGTGATCTGTATCTTCTCTGATTTTGTGTATTTATGGTGATGTACTAATCTGTAATTTGATAGTGTCAAATGCCAATAAAGTTTGAAGAAGTTTAAGACACAACAATCAATTGTATTTTGCATTACTGAGGATTTTCACCAATTTATGCATTTCAGGTTTATTTTATTCCTTCCAAGGGTGCCTGAGATACTCATGCTAAGTGTACTTGTAACAATGTAAAGCTGCCTTCTAGGAAAGATAAAACCTCAAGAAGGGGTTTAGTACAACAAGTTTAGTACACTGTGAGATCTGGCCTTTCTCTCCTCTTTAGACATATATAAATGCAACCTATAAAATGACTTTGGAAATGAAAACATATTCCTCTTATCTGTGTGGACAGCGGGTGGATTAGAGCAGCAGTGATGACCACTTGTGACATAGCTGGCCACTTCTTTTAAATGGTCGATGGAAAGGAAAAGGTCAACCCTCCTGTTTTCAGGTTGGGAAGGTATATCTCCCTCCAACACCTCCCCCAAGTCTTACTGCTCTGGAGAGGGAAATGTGCTCAACCAGAGGCATGAACTGAGCTGGCCCTACCAATGGAATGAGGAGGGCCACGTTATTTAGGTGCTGGGAGGAATTCAAGGTGGCAGGTGGACTTACCGGGGTTACAGTCTGTGAGGAGGGAGCAGATGGAGAGGAGAACTTTAGAAATGGTTAACGCTGGACTCCAGTTGTCTTTTAAAATGTCCAGGCAGATGACGCCTTGGCTGTTAATGTTACAGTGGTAGATCCTTGTCCGGAACGTTACCTGCAAGAGAGGGGTGTGAGCGGGTGCGCCGGGCTGCCGCAGGCTGTGGGGAGCACAGGGCAGCAGTAGCAAGCGAGGGAGCGAAGCAGCGCCCGGGCGCGCCGGGCCCCGGGCTGACCCACGCTGGGCTCCCCGGGCCGCCGCCGCCCTCTCGCGGCCGAAACAAGAAACAGCCGGATTTAGAACAAAAATGAGCAACAGCCTCGGGAGCCAACTTCCACGGTCAACGCAAAACCCAGGTCGTGGTGGGTTTAATTTCTTTTCCCACCTTTTTTTTTTTTTTTTAATTAATTTTTGCCTTTTTGTTCCCAGTGACAAAAGGGCCCAAGGCCTTAACACCAGCATTTTTCTCCTTCTAGACTTCCAAGGATTTATAAAATCCTCCAGACAGGCCAAAACACTTGGAATCACAGCTTCCATCACTTCTAAGATGCTCAGCAATGGGGGAAGTTAGTTAGATTTACTTATTTTCATGATGTGACTGAGCTAGGCAGCTTGCCACAGAAGTTATCCAAAAGGGAAACAGAAGCACCAGGATCTGTGCTCAGAACGCCATGGGACCCGCACAGAGGCATTGCCCTGACTCACCGAGTGAACAGCAACAACTAATTTGGTGCAATTTGCATGGATTAAGATTATGAGCATGAATAAAGGCTGGTGGGTTCATGTCCTAAATCCTCAAAATTTGTCAGCTATCCACACCTAGAAATCTTATTGTCTGTTTATAGGTCACAGAAATATTTGCAAAACACACTTGGTAAGTGTGTGGTACGACAAGAACACACCAGTGCTTTCTCTCGAGATGGGACCAGCCCACACATAAAACTTGCCAGTCAATTCTCATTTTTTCTACTGCCTTTCTGATGCAAAAAATTTGCCTGTGACCCTCGCTCTCACAGGCTTGGGGAGCAGGCATGGGGTAGGGTGACAGCTACAGAACTCTGGTGACTGGCATGTCCCCGTGCACTGAATCCATGCAGTGTTTCCAAGAATGCTCCCAATGCACAGAGCACATGGGCTATTTTTGGACTTCCAAAAGCGGTTACTTGTCACACAGGAGACACCCACACTGCATGCTTGGGGAGATTTTATGCTTTATTTCTTGTGAGCTGCTTGGATTTTGGATTAAAACAGGAAGCAAACAAAGGAAACCCCAAATCCCTGCACGTTTGCACATTATGGGGGAAATAGCAAAATGACTGCAAGAGAGCAGAGATGTGTTACCCTCCTACACCTTCTGCAAAAAGCTGCCACTCCAAAACCAAGAACTCCTGATGCTTTCTACCTAGGGAGCCTTAGAGGTATAGCAGACAAGAAGCCTAAATGACCTTTGCTTCCCAGATCATCTAATCTTTGGAGGAAAGGCAGCGATTACTCCCTGCAGTCATGTGGAAGTACACGTGCAGCAGCCTGAGCAGAGGGTGGATCTACCTCTGCTGTACCTGCCCCAACCCACACTGTTCAGGGCAAAACACATTAGTGGCATTTGCAGTTGCTGGCAATGGCTCTGCCTCGGGTTCCAGGCTCTCCCTCAGCCCAGCCCTGCTCAGTATTTCTGTGTTTGACCTGCACCTTTGGTCTCCTTCCAAGAAGGTTTCTAACTGTAAGCGAGGTAACCATTTTGACAGTTTAAACACTTCCAGAAGGGAAAGCATGGAGTATTTCCAAGTTGATACAATAAGGACCAAATTAACATAGGTCAACAGTTCTAATTTGTAAAGACAGAAAGTTGTTAACCCTGATTCTCAGCACAAAAGCAAAATACTCTATAGACAGTTTCTCAGTCCAGTTGACTAATAACTGATAACAAAGCATGAATGCTGTTTGCCTTTAAGAGTAAGATTTATTTTAAAATTATTTTTCATGAAGGAGGGGAAAGTGAAAATGAAAGAAGACTCCCATATACTTGCAGAACAGCCTGGTTCCTTAACACACCTTAAGATACAATCCTTAAGGGATGTATCCATGGCACTAAGAGCAGTTTTCTCCAGTTAGAGGAACTATACCAAGCACTGTGGAAAAAAATCTAAATTTGTTTTCACTTTAGCAGCAACTCAGAACTAGGATGTTGTCAGACACTTATAGTCCAGCTGTTTGCCATGTATGATTTTAGCTGATGGCACAAAAACCAGCAGTGCAGGGAAATCAAATGGAGCTGGAAGAGAGAGAAACTGGAAGCCCACTTGAAAACAAATAAAAATATTTAAAGTAAATGCTATTACACCCTAAAAAGGAAAAAAAAAATCTCACATCAACCTAGTACATTCAGACCAAAATCAAAAGAAACTGAGTTACTTGGAAGGTAGTGAAGAGAACAGCATGTGAAATAGCAGAAAAAATATAGTGTAACTGAACAATCCTTTGGAAATGTCCCACCTGAGATTATATTAATGCAGTAACTACATGGAGTTAAGCACAGCTTTTGAAAAGACATAAAAGAATCTAATCTCAACCTTACCCCAAAGTGATAGAAGAGGTTAATTTACACAAGCAGCAGAATAGGAGTGGGTGGAAGGAAGTGGTTAGAGGTTATTAATACAAATGATCAAAGCACACACACCAGGTCAACATAAGTTACTGTTTTCACCTCAGTAAATGAAATCTAACCCAACCATAATGTAACTCTTGGGAAAATGTGCATTGTAATAGTACAAATACTGAACTCTTAAATTCTAATGATACTTGTTTACTGGATTCTCCTAAATCCAGGCACACCCAGCATGTTCCTGACTCATTTGCTATCTGAAACACAGGCAAAAACAGAATACAACACAAAATGAGAAAACATAAAAAGCAGAACAGATTAACACTAACATTTTCAAGGTGTTGTATAGAATGCTCAATTAAATGCAAAAGAACTCCATTATACATATTTAGGACATGAAAGAGAGTATCTGTCCCTATATCAGATTTCTCCTACTGAAGTTCCTTGTACCATGCAATGCATTTCCAAGTCAAATTTTAAGATCTTTCATTTCTCCAACCTCAAGCACAGTAGTGCAGTCCCTCCTAATACCTTCACAGGAACCTAAATATCACTTCTAGCACAGTCTTTTGGCTCTCCTACAGGAACATCCTCTCCAAGAACATCTGCTCCAACATACTGAATCAAGCCCTCAGCCAGAGCTAGACCCAGTCCTCAAAGGCTACACCTGTATATCCTTCATCACACATCTCTAAGATGCTCATCAAACACAGCATTTGTCAGTGTTTATGCCTCAACACCTTCTCTCGCACATATTCCTTAGGGCTTGGAAGCTTGCCAGGATGACCATTTTCACCTAATTTTATTTAAGAAAGTAAATCCTTTAATGAAATTTCAGTTTCAGGTTATGAAATGTGTTCAACTACAGGCACTTCACATTGGGCAGCCCACCACGGTAGGAACTGTCCTCACAGGAGCTACCGAAGAACTCACAGAGGTTTTCTTCCATTGGTCTTACTGGGCTTATCAAGGAAGATTCAAGGATTTCTAGTCCTTTTTCCTTACACAGCTTCATCTTTTCAGAAATCAAGGCTTTTAAAATGGCATTCTACTTTATTTTAAAATGACTCTACTGTTCTGTGAGTGCTTATCATCAAAGTGATATATGTTGGATTTTGTTTCAACTAGCTGTTTCTGTATTTCTTACCCTAAAAGGCACTTACAGGAAGGCTACTGTAATTACATTAGCCTACCACTTAAACATGATCCACAAACAGTATTCACTCTCTACTGCAAGTAGTTGGACATCTGAAATCAACAAAATAGCAGGAATAAAGCAGGAGTGATATGATAATCACATTTTCCACATTACCACTGATTAACACTAGATTTTAAAGGAGCAGCTTTGGTTCTCAAAGGATGGTTCTTCATTTAAACCTGAAGTGTCCAAGTACAAAAAGTGTGTTCTACTATAGCACCACCATGCTTTCTCCTATATATCATCTCAATGAGACTGAAGTTACCTGGACTTTACTTCCATGCCTACATGTGGTTTGTAAACCGACTTGGACTTTGCTAGATAAAAGACTCCGTTTAAATGAAACTGCTCCAATACAGTGAGTCGCCACTAAACTCATCTTTTAAAGCCTCAGTAAGTAGTCCCTATCTGTTTGGTGCTTTAATCCCACCCTTCTTTTCATCTGGGTGAAGGTTTAGATGTAAAGATACAGGCAAAGCAATCTCAGTCAGAAGCAACGAGCAGAAAGCAGGGCTGAGCAGGAATGACATAACTGTTTATTTGGTTCTGCATGGGGGAACCTGGCATACAGGGCTGTCTCAGTAGCTCTGGCAGTTATAGGATGGTCTTGCAAGGCATCCACTTGAGCCTCGAAGCAGCAAGGTGGGAACACATCTAAGAGGAAGGGCTGCAGCTCTGGCTGGGGCATTTGCACCATCTACCCTGCCCGTGGCAGATACTTCTACCCAGATGGAGCTGCTGAAGGGAGAGGCTGCAGAGTGGATCTCAGACTGCAGGCAGTGTCAAGACCTTTCTCCTGGGCAGGACAGCCAGCAGGCCTGCCTGCAAAAGGTGTTGCCCAGATGGAAAACCTCCTGCAGCAGTTGGCTGAGCTGTAGGAGGCAGTGAGAACATGTGTGGCATCAGAGCTGCTGAGAAGGAGTTAGACAGCTGGTTCTAAACTGCACTGGACCCACATCCTATGGCCAAATAGCCAGAAACTCCCACCAGCACACAGGGAAGGGAGGGGGCCAATAATGCAGAAGAATAAAAGCTTGCCATGGCAAGGATCTGCAGGAAGAGATTTCCCCCCAAAGACTGAGGTGTCCCCGCAGAACCACTTTCCTACTCTGAGCCTGGAAACACCCATTGTATCAGAAAAAACACTAAAGCCAAGTAGGCAGTCCTGGAAGTAACTCTGGAGCATGGGCAGTTTTTTCATCAATCCTCCTGGTCAAAGGGAAAGGATTCAAAAGGGCTAGTCAAATCTAGCAAACCAACAAATGGTTATGGGACTGGTGCCACAGACAGGGGTTTGGCTACTTAGACCATGGGACTTGCTTTGGGAAACCTGGTCTGCTGGGCACTGATGGGATCCATCTGTCAGAGAAGGGGGAACAGGCCTGCATGGATGAACAAGGAGCTCCTGGACAAACTCAAACGCAAAGGAACTGTACAGAAAGAGGAAGCAAGGACAGGCAGCCTAGGAGGAATAGAGAGAGGTGGGCCTGTGAACTTATGAAGTTCAATGAGCCCATGTGCAAGGTCCTTGCACCTGTGCCTGGCAATCACAAGGACTTGTGAGACCCCACCTGAAGCACAGAATCCAGCTCTGGGGCCTCCAGCATGGAAAAACATGGACCTGTTGGAGTGAGGTCAGAAGAGGGCCGTCAAGAGAATCAAAAGGCTGGAGCACCGCTCCTATGAAGAGAGATTGAGAGAGCTGGGCTTGTTCAGCCTGGAGAAGAGAAGGTTCTAGAGAGACTTTAGAGCAGCCTTCCAATACCTAAAGGGGCCCACAGGAGAGCTAGAGATGGACTTTTCACATGGGCATGGACAAGGAGTCACGGCCTTAAAATGAAAAAGAGTTAATTTAGATGACCTATTAGGAGGAAATCCCTTATTGTGAGAATGGTGAGGCACTGGAACAGGTTGCTCAGAAGAGTTGTGAATGCTCGATCCCTGGAAATGTTCAAGGCCATGTTAGATAGAGCTTTCAGCAAAGTAGTCTAGTGGAAGGCATATCTTCCCACAGTAAGGAGGTTAGAACTAGATGATCTTTAAGGCCCCTTCCAACCCAAACCATTCTAGGATTCTATGATGAGTCTGAACAAGCCTGGGCTGATAAATGCTTCTGACATGTAGCATAGAAAGCAAAGGTGTAACAAAGCACACATGGAAAAGCAAAAGATCCCTCTTTAAATGCTTACTGGGCTCACAACATAATAAATTGCATACAGTTGGTTGGACAATAAAATAGTCAGCAAATTAAAAAAAAAACCCAAAACAAAAAAACAAACAAACAAAGAAACTACTCTAAAGTGAAGTAAATTCTGACATGGGAACCATCTGTGTTGCCAGAGAATCTCCAAAAAGAGATGGATGGATGTCAGCAGAAAAGCCCTAGAGATGTTCCAAGGTAGATCATGCTGTTTGTGAATCGGAGCCCTATCTTAGAGGTAGAATTTAAGGACCTGTTGGTACTACCAGAAACCCTGAAGTTATGTGAGCAAGAACAAGCAAACAGTTTCCTTAATTTGGCAACCTTGTATTAGTTTGTCTTGTGTAAGCAATTAGCTTTGCTCTGTTGAGATGGACTGATGGCCTGAAGAAGTCCTTTCTGCTACAGACTAGACCAAAGTCCGAAAGATGGCACAGTCATTGGCATTTATCTCAACAATCAAACAACTTTTAAGTAGAAAGTTAAACATGCACATTAATGCTTTCAGATACAAGACAAATACCAAGTGTATACACAAGCTCCTGTTGTAACCCAACACTTTTCCTGTGGCCACATACTGGAACCACTGGATAACATTCACTTACACTGGTATTTGCCTTAGAGCACTGGAACACAACACCGGAATGTAAGAGCTTCACAAATATAACACACCTACAGAAAGTTTATTACTGTACAAATAGGTGAACAACACAAGTGTCCAACAAAACTGGAAAATTAAATACTACTTTGGTGGCCAAAACACATGTAACTTATGCTTACAGTACCTGAGTTGTTTGAGAAATAAGTATTTGTAGCATTTTTCGTCTTCTCAAGTTTATTTACTTTTCAGTTTCTCAGTCCTGTCCCAATGCTTGCACTATATGCTTAGGACTTCTTATAAACAGAAGCAGGAAGAAAGAAAACAAGCTGTAGGACAATTATCAAGAGGACTGGAAAAGCTGTTAACATTAGCTAATAGAAAGTCCTGTAATGTCTAAAGTGAGCTTAAGTTTTTTCTTAAGAAGAGTGGATTTCAAATGGGCTGTGCTCCATTAACACTGCATGCTATCCATGTTTAGCAATCATTACTTAAGATGTTAGCTACAGGTCTCTTACCTTTGGAGGCTTGAAGGGATATTCTGGGGTAAATGTGATGTCAAGGAAGAAAACACCTCCCTCATAGACTGAACCTGGAGGTCCTAGAATGGTTGATCTCCATTCGTAGATGTTATCACCTTTGGGGCCAGCACTAAGAGATAAAAACCAAAATCATTTAGAAATACTACCACAGCTCAAATAAATATGACTTCTTACATTCGTCAAGTATGATATGGAAGAAATATTTCAGTGTTACTACTTATACATCACCTGAAGTAAAGACAGGGATTAAAAGAAGACTGAATGCTTTCAAACACTCAGACATCTTACCTGAACTTATCAGTGTTCCAGACTGTTTAGCAAAGCTGAGAAACGAGAGGTGGGGTATGGTTTCCATTTTCTCTCCCTTGACAGTTACAAGAGCAGCATTGCCCAGAACTACTCCTAAACATACTACACTATCAATACAATACAAGAGCTGAGTTTCAAAGAACAATTTCCTACTGTATTTCAGAAATGGCTCTTCCATCTCAGTCTTAATAAAACTGTACCATATTAAAGACCATACAAAACAAATTAAGGATTTTATTAATTTATTTAATTAATCTTGTGTGTTCTTTAAAATTAAAATATATCCTGCATTATTATTTAACAAAGGCTCATAGCATAATTGAAGGAAGCCAAATTAATGATGATGCTCTTAAGTGCCAAAATTTTCTACACTTTTATCATTCTACTGCACTGATTTCTAAGATGAGGCCACATGATTTTACCCTGTTGATATTGCTTGCATTGTGGAACTGCGTTTCTTAGGGGGAATTAAAATCACTGTGCCAATTTAAAACAGCACTTTCTCAAATTAGCTCTGCTTATTTGAGATTCTGCCTAACCTGCCAGCAGCTCACTACAAGCAGTACAAACTAAAGGTGTTGCAGAGATCAAATGTCTGCTTGGTAAAATTAGTTTTATTGATATCCTCAGACACTTGTACTCAGTAGTGTGCCATATGTCACTGAGTATTCCTAAGTACAGCTCGACCTATAAAGCCATTAATGGTGCAGGACTCCTTTGCTGGCTCTTCCCTTCTTTACTGCTATGGTAGTATTTCATTTGTAAAATGCCAGAGCTGGAAAAATATTTGCATAACGGGAGGTGCTGACACAGCTTTTTTAATCATGGATGTACCATGGTTTCAGAAATCTCTTCTCCCCTTGTTCTGAAGGGGATGGATCTTAACATTCCTAATACAATGAAAACTAGCCTTGCTCTTCTTTCCTCCTTCTTTTAACAAGGCTTCTCTAAGACAGAAGGCAAAACCCAGGCTCTTTTCATATTATAATAATCACAGAGCAGTATCACTTGAGAGGGAAGGCAATACAATAATTTCAATATACATATGACAATGTGCATTTGATTAATATGCAGAGAACAAGAGTAATCACTACGTGTTAATAACAATGTTACAAACAGAAATACAATTGCAAGAACATAAATTGTAAACAGTGATCAGAGACATTTTTTCCCCTGCTCTTCCCAGTACTGGTGAACATGTTCTTGACAGCAGGGGAATCAGGAGAGAGAAAGGGAATTAATTCTGTTATCAAACCTACCATTTTTTTTCCAGATTAACCTAATAAAATTTCACAATGTTGGTGCTAGATAATTTAACAATGGTAAAGTTATGACAAAAAAACATGCTTCTAGGGAAAGGAAAGCATGTAAGAAAGCAGTAGACAGATTCTCTGCAAATGATGCACCAGCCACAAGGGAAAGATTTTTCTCTCCAGAACACAAAACCCTGCACAGCTCAAGATCAGTATTAAATTAAAGTAAAAGCCATTCCATCCTGAACACTCCTGGTATCCCACACCACCTTAACGACTTGTCCCTGTCCTATGCAGGTCCATATATTTGGGCACTCAGTACTCTCCAGCTACCACTTGTGCGCTAGACTGGAAAAGTGTTGTGTTTTGAGGGAAGTTCTGGCTCTGGAAAGACACCAACTTAACTGTGCAAACTTACTGAAAAGGACTCTCTGGGGCACCCTTAGCCACCGCTCCAAGGAATCACCTCTTTATGTACCTATTAGCAACCTACTGACACACTGTCATTACTGCAAGTTGTGCTGGCAATCATCCTCCCCTCCCTCCCTCCCTCCCTCCCCTAAAGGTGGAGCTACTGAACGGGAACAGGTACTTGAACTTCAGTAGCACCGATTTACTGTTGGAATTTATATCACCAGAACTGCCAATGGAGAGCACTTCAGCACTCAAAAATGTGATGTGCGATTAGCAGTGAATACAGCCCTCTGAGCCAATGAGAAATATTTCAACATTTTGCATTTTATTTCCAGCTTCAGCCCAAGGGACTGTCAATAAAAAACTCCCACAGACTTAAAAAATATATTATCATTAGTAATAGTCTTAGAAATCTCTTGTATCCTATTAGATTTCCAATTAGAGCCATCACTGCACACAAGTAATATACTGCCATATTAAGAGTGCAACATCTTTGTAAGACATCAGTAGGCTTTAACAATGACAGGCTAAGCTTTCCTTTTAAGCTTTTCATAATTCAATTAACAGAGTAAAATAGCTGTGCATGTCCAACTTTTACACATTAACATTGATTTCTTATAAAAGAAAGACTGAATGAGGATGATGCAAGTCAGCTTCAAGTATGATACTACTTAGATTCAATTTAGGATTGGTAATATCAAACAGCTCACGAAGACCTAGTCCATAATAGAAAAGTGACAATACTCGACCACAGTGCAAGAACAATGGCATTAACTTTTGGTGGAGATATGGAAACTGTCAAAGGCTAAAGACTACATTGTTTGTTTAAAACCCTTGCCATTATCTGCTTCAAAAAGAAATTCACTGATGCATGGACACAAGACTCACTGGCACAGCTGTCACCTTGCCTGATATGTGTCACCACTGCTCAAATTAAGTGTCTAGAGCTACTAATACAACACTTTAAAGCTGTCCAACATATGACCGCTAGAAAGACGATTTCAACCAATTAAATAGAAGTTGTTTCTACTCCAAGAAGAGAGTATGTGAGCAATAACTTTCTGTATTAACTCAACAGCCTACAACCTCTTCCCTTCCAAAGGAAGAAATGAATAAAAGACCAGCAATTCAGAGTGAAAAACTACTCAGAAAAAAAACTGAAAAGATCCCAAGCCATTATTATCCTATCAAGCAGCATGTGTTACATTGCAGTGCAGCTGAGATCTCTCTTGGAAAAACAGTGAAGATGCACAGCACACACTGTAACAACTGATCCTGATTGTTCCAAATGATGCTAGCTTATCCCCCAGACTGATGTTATGACAGAAACACTCTGTGGGAAACTTCCCACAGCCAAGGTATTGTTCAAGGAGTATCTAATTTTCCAAGTCTAGAAGCAGGAAAATGCAAGGCATTACCTCTTGGTAAACCCAAGGCAGAGAGAAAGTGTCAGCACAAGTGAGACCAAGCTCAAAGTCCTGCACAGGCCAAGTCCTAACCAGCGTTGTGCTGCTTTGGAAAAACCCAATCTTGCTCTGCCTCTCTTTGCTGGCAGGAGCCATATTCTTTCCCAACTTAAAAATCCAACGGGTAAATTAGAAATGCCTGGAGCAGAGGCTGGGAAGCAGAACGATGCCTAGGCAAATTAGCTGCAGATGCCTTGCAATACTGAGGAACTGTAAACACAGAACTCTGTCTCAGAGATTCAGTCTTCATGGAGAAGACACACACACACACCCCCACACCCACACTCTTTCACAAATGGAAAAAGCTGAAATGACAGACAATCTACAAGAACACCCAGCCTGTGGCTTTTTTTATTAAGCCTGCCAGATATAACCTCCACCACAGGTCTGCAATACATGATACCACCCTGATATTTTGCACACACAAACTCAGCTTCCTCCTCTGCCCTGGCATCCTGGGCAAATCACTCAAAATATGCCTATGCCACAAGGGAAGGCAGGACTTTCTGGTATTCACCACATATAGCTAATGTATGAAAATCCCTGGGAATACAGTGATGGTACTTTCCAGGAGAATGACTCAGTAGGAGTCTATTGTTTATGTAAACATGCTATTCATTTAGAAACTACCTGGTCCTTTCTAGGAGTGGACCAAATGATAATGTAAGTGCCCCCCTTTGTGAAAATTCAGACTAGCAAATAGTTTAATTTCTCTTCTTTGAGATACAGAAGGCACAATAGGAGATCACTGCAGTGATAAATCAAAATAGTTGATGCTACAGGCACTAGGTCAATACCCTGATATACCAAAGCAGCACATATTCCTTTTAAAAGCTAACTAATTTAGCAGAGTAGTTTAGAAGTGCCACAGACTGCTATCCGTGCTATCTTCTCAGCGTGAAGAGAAGAAGGGTGATTCCATGGTATGATGAACGAAATAACACCTAATGAAAACGTACAATATATTTCAGTTAAAATTGCAAGTAACAAACCCCTGAACTCATACACCAGCTACTCCATATCCCTAGGTGCTATTTTGGAGGCTATTTCGCCCTAAACATGAAGAGTCTGATGCTAGTAGCTAAGCTGTTTTGAAGTTGCACACTTGGGGAAAATAAACATAAATTCTAAAAACACTGCAGAAATGACCTTTTCCAAGGGACACAGCTCAAATCAGAAAGCAAACAACATGCTAACACCACACGGGAATTTCAAGGTGGCAGAGAATCTAATGATCTCCAAAGTAAAACTTCACCATTACAAACTGACAGCAACATCGATTTTTTTTGCTGTTCCTTTGTTTTCTAGTAAGAAATAGTTAAACGCTCAACATGGAAGTGCGTCTCAGTTATGGACTTACTAGGCAGCTTTAGGAAACAGCTGACTGTTAGAAGGTCCCTTTTCTTTCACCACCCCCTTTTTCTTTTTTTTCCCCTATTTTCTTCTCTAAAGATCTAAGCCTAAAACACATTAGAAGTTTTGGCTGCCAAGCAGGTAGCGTACCATTCTCACATGAAGTTCTGCTGCACCTCCATTATTCTGACAAACTCAACCCACTCCTGACCTCAGGGTAAATACACTTTCTTTTCTCATGGCCCAATGGGTGGGTCCACCCCTGAACTTGCTCACTTATGTTGTTAAGCTGAATCGGGTGGAGAGATGGGCAAAGCATCCCAGAAATACTGGATCACTGAGGGAGGCAGGTGCCACCTTTACAAAGAAGCAGGACAGCTCGTCCATCTTAGCCACTGAAAACAAACACCAAATCCCCCATTCAGAGAAATTTTGCTCTACAGATCCTTAAGCAAGCTGTCTTAAAATGGGAGTGTTGAAGGACAGAGTGAAAACCCACAAAACAAAATGGAGCTAATCCTTTGGCCCAAACATTACTTCAAAACCTTCATATTAATGCACAGTTCTAATTTTAGAAATAAATTGTCACCTTCTGCAAATGCTTTAGCTACCAAATCATTCACAGGCAGGACCCCACTATGCCAAGCCTGCTACAATACAATCCAAAGACCTGTGTACACAATTTACAAAGGTTTTTCAATTATAAAATAAGCATTAAAACATTACACAGTTATTAGGAAGAAATCCAAATAGACAAAACAGAAGCAATTAAAAGGATACCCGGGGCCATCCATTTAATTGCTATTTTTTTGGCAAAGTAGTTTAAAAGCATGATGCCTCTCATTTTTAAGTGAAAGAATGGAAATTAAAGGAAAATAAAGGAAAAAAAATAATCACAACACAAGAAAACCACTGCTGGGCAACGGTGGCAAATTAAAGGTAACATACTGAATTACCACGTGCCTACATGAATCAGTGGCAATTTTTGCCCACTGTCATTACACACACCCAAGCTGCTCCTCTGTGTTAACATAAAAATGATGGATTGATATCAGGTGACATTCCTGCAGGCTCAATAAAAGATAGAGGGAAAAGACAGCAAGAGAAAAAGTTGCAGCCAGCTTTAGTTAAAACATAAGAAGGAAGGAAAAGAGGTAGAGAGGTAAGTGAGCAAAGATGGAACTTAATATTCCTACAGCAACGCAAACATAAAATTTTGAAAATCGAACTTAATTCTTCTTCTAGTTCATGTTCAGGGATAGGATTCTGAAGTACAAAGCTATAAATATTATTATTTTTCTTGTAAGTCATTGAAATTACTGTGTTTTCTGTCTTCAATTTAAAATGCAGTCACAATATTATTGCACAAGCATAAGTGCCTTACAAATCCCACCACATTTCCAACAGAGTTAGAGATAATATCATTCTTCCCTGCATTTTCATGCACAAAATTTCTGTTTTAACATCTGGGAAAGCTTTTCCCTTAAGTATCAACCTAATGTAAAATTAGGAAGGTTTGAACAATTGCACAAAGCTTAAACTGAAGGATAAATGGTGAAGTGAATTACTTTCTTACTAGGTTAAAAAAGGAAATAAGTAACTAAATAGCTCTGATAATGGAGCTGATAAGGTGTAATGCAGGGATTTATGGGACTTCAAGTAAAACTGATCAGGGGGATTTCTTTGTGGGAATAAAAAAAAAAAGACTACGTTTTCCAATTTATATAAAAAATACTTGGCAATAAGATCACACAACAACCATTACCACAGCCAAGATCTCATTCTTTTTCTATTACAATAGGAACAGAAATGCTATGCGGTACTTGCAAATTTAGGACTTTCACATGAAATATTTCAGTCTCTACAAAATATAACTGTGAAGTTACTACTAAGCTACCTGGTGAAAAGGCCAACTCTCTTACACTATTCCATTGCAGAGTCTGATTTTTAAACCAGGGTTCAAAGATTCAAAATAAAATCTCAGTTTTGACCTCAGGGAGGTCAGAAGGAGACTTATGATATTCTCAGGAGTGTGCTGCAGCTCTATTTAATTTAACAATAATCACTCCAATTTAGGAGCAAGTCCTTATAAAAAGGTTCAAGAGAAATTAATCCATTTAGCATTGGTTCCAAAATTGAAAATAAATCCCGCCTGCTCAGTTCTCAAGGGTTTCAGTTTCTCTTTCCAGTGGCTTCTTTGTAGCCTTCTCTACTGCAAAGTACTTGAAGTTTGTCCCGCTACATACATGTAGGAACATTTTCAGTGTCATACATGATTGCAGAAAGGCTGTTTCTGTAAGTCTGAGACTTTAGTATGTACAGTACAGAAATACAGAAAATGTCAGACTAAGTAATGAATGAAATTATTTTCATTGTATGCAAATTTTTTTATTTTCTCCTCATATATTTAGTTTGAGGCTGTGAACAAAAATTAAATAAATTAAAATGTCCCAGCTTATACGTGACCTTACACGTCCCATTAAATAATACTCTGTATAAGAAACAATAAAACAAATTGGGAAAGAGTAACACAGAATCTGACCCACCTAACAATAAGCAATTTCTCATTCAAAATGACAAGAATATGTGATGGTAGAATCTGAGGTCTGCCAACATAACCTCATGTTATTTTTAAATCAGTTTCCTTCCTGCCATTTGTCTGTTGACTATCAACTACCAACATGGAGACAGAAATTATTACACATCATCAGACCTCATTTCCAAATTATTTATGTATTTATAGCACAGATGTGTAATTTACAGTTGGTAAGCAAAACCAGGCAGTTTCACAAATGCACTATTTCTGCAACTACACCATTTTTAAGGGGCCTCTTCATATTCCAACAGGTTTTTGGAAATTGATGTAGAAATATAACTAGTGAACCTATTTATTTCTGTAACTTTAATGGTTGCATAAAGCAAGCATACCCTAAACTGGTTGCCTAGAATCAAATTGACAGACCTGTAATTAAAGACAAATAAAAAACAATCAATACTACTGATAAATATGAAAGTTCTTGTTTCACTAATCTCAAATGTGGTGTATTCCTGAAAAGAAAGCAAATCTACTTCCTCCTGGCACTTACTGGGATATGGTAGGTTCTTCATACATGGAAAGGAAACTACCCCTTCTGACAACTAAACAGTTCAATAATATCCCCTTGCCCTCCATAAGCTCTAGAGGTGCTATACTGAATGATAACAGGGTTCTTTCTTAAATACTGTGCTTTATGCATTAAGGAAAATAGAAATCTACCACAATTAACCTGCCATTCCAGAATCAAGCTGGGACCTACATCTGTGTTTCTATCATGCCCATCTCCTGTCCTGCTCTCACCAGAGTGAGAATACAGAAGGTGATCTCACTAAGAAGATAAAACTCCCCAGTACATCATAAATATTTAGGAGCCCTGTAGTACATCAATTGTAAAAGTAATACATTTGAACCCACATGATCTGGACACTTCTGTCTCTTCACAAGTTGCTTGTCCTGTCAAGGAAAAAAAAAAAAAAACAAACCAGAGAATCCCACCTATTTCATAAACCTACCTATCCAGCACCAAGCTAACATAGTGGACTGTTTATTTTGGACTTTATCATCCATTTACCCTATTGCTTTCATTATAATTCTGTAGATCAAGAAATACATATCCTAAATAAATTAAATTGAAAGGGCAACAGCAGCTACAAACCAACTTGAAAAAAACAGCCCCAGAAAGTTAAAGATGCTATGTAACAACTGCCAAGATACCTCTGCTATGCTGAAAATTGAAAGCAAACAAGACTGTTGAGCTTCCTCACGCTAATAAGGACAAGGTTCTTGAGGCTTTACCCAACTACCTCCTTGAGCTAACTTTCTTACTTTCATGGGGAGGAAAACAGCTATTTGAAAGAGAAGAGTCAATACATTTCCAGACCAGAGATACACTACCATCTCTCTTGCACTGAATGGAGGAATTCCGCTTAAAGTCTGTACTAGGAACAGACAAAATAGTATTTTAAGATTACTAGTTTATATGCAACTTCTAAGTTTTCAAGAGAACATAACCTAAGGGAAAAAAAAACTGCTACTGTACCACAGGCTCCTAAACTGATTTACCTGTCCCATCATCTACCTACCTACCAACCAACTTGTCCTTAAAAATACGTTACAAATTAGAACAATCCATCAGCCAATCAACAAAGAAAGTCCCCTTCCCATTAGATGTAAATAGGTAGAGTCAACATCACTTAACCAGAGGAACATCCCATTATCCTGGCTTCACATCTTTATATTGCTTCCCATCAGCATGCCAATGCTGATACTGATAACATTATGTTGCTGAACAAAATACACTATGTCTTGAAGGACTTATCTTAAAGATACATGAAAGATAAAAAGAAAAAAAAAGTCTAATCTCGATGTCTTCCCCTTCTTCTTTACCTACATTAAACCTCCTTTCCTTGCCACTCACTAAATAAATGAAGATCACTGCATTTGAATGAACCTATTTCACTGTGGGTGCTAACAGCAAAACTACACAAACCAGCCAGTAACAGCTCAAAATATGGTTACTCTTCTCAAAACAACAACAAAATATTCTCAATTATGCTGTACTACCCAGAGAGAAAATATTTCCTGATTTTCACAGTTCTAAATTATCAAAATTACCTGGCAGAAAAGTATAATAATTTGAAAACACTGCCTTTGAGTTTTGAAACTCTGGCATGCATAGACTAGAAACAGAAATCTAAGATAAAAGTTTGCTTTAAGTAAAACAAGATTACCTACACTGTAGTACAGCACAGCTGCCAGCCATAAAATTGTTTATATACCACTGCAAGTTGTTCCCATTAATAATGCGAGCCAGTCACAATAGCTAGACAACATTTACTATAGTAGATACAAATATTTCTAAGCTGGTTAGAGGGAAAAACCTTCAAAACAACCCCAAAAATCTATCAAGAGATTTAATAAGAAAAATAGAACTTTGATTTTTCTATAGCAGATTCACATGCATAAAGGATAGCCTAAACAGGTGCTTGCAGTGACTTTCCAAACTTTTGTTTATTTTTTTTTTTTTCAAAGTATTAGGAACATTAAATTTAATCCTCATTAGGAGCCAGAAGTGACTAAGCAGTGCTCTTAAATAATGTATACAGTTTTGTGGCCAACTTGCATGCCTTAACTTGAAGAACAAATATAGTCTTCACAAATTATCTTTTTCTCCTCAGAACCCTACTTGGCAATTGATGTTAAGCAACTTCCCCGTGCAATGCAAAAAAAACCTCATAGATGAATTTCAAACTTCCCAATATCTTTACTTCGTGACCGTTTTATTTGGAAATGTCCAAATGTCCCAAATGTAAGGAAACATCAATGACAATGAAGCAATGAAGTGACAAGCAATAATAGTTTCAAATTAGGGCATTATGTCACTTACACCTTTTATGAAAAACATGTTACATTCACACAAGTCAACACTTGGTGTCTTCTCCTCCTTAATTTCCACCAAAGAGAGATGACCTAGCAACAATTTAATAAGCTGAAAGACAATTCCCATGTGTGGCAGTTAAGTTCTGCTGACAGAGAACAATGGCAGGCAGGGAACAGGGAATTGCTAGGGAGCACAAGAAATTCAGGCGTCCTCCTCAACATCACTCCTGGTCCCACATGGCTTAGGAATTTGCTTCTTCAGCTGATCACTGATATCCTTAGTTTAAAATAAACTTTTCGGTGCCATGAAGAAAAAAAAAAAAAAGTCATGCTAAACTCACAGTTTAATTACCTGAAATCACTCGCATTAAATAATACCTCATGTATTTTGCCATGGAGGCTTTTCTAGTCATTAAAAAAGAAAGACACTTTCCTCACAAACTTCTGGTGCAATCTAAGAAATGTACAAAAAAGAGTCTAAAATACACATTTCTTCATTGGATGGTGGTAACACTTGAATTGGCAGTAGTTCTAGCGAGTGGTTTTCTATTGTAGAGGCAGAAGGAGGAGAGCACACCTCACAGAAACATGCAAGTGTCTTAGAGACAGAGAACAGCACACAAGTTCTAACCTTTTAACCTCAGCAGTGTTACTAGTTATACTTTGAAGCAAGAGTGACAAGATTAGGCGTATGTTTTGAGAGCTGAGCCTTGCCTTTGTTATGCTCTAACCATTTCCATAAATGCCGAGGAAACTGTAGAATTGATGTAGAGATAGATGAGCAGTTTGCACCTAATATTAGACTATTAAGTTTCTGAACACAAATTGAACACGTTGCTTCTAATTAGCCACAAATATGAAAACAGCATAATAGCACACAGTGGTATGGCAAAACACCTGGAAGAAATGTCAGCCTTAATACCCGTGCTTGATGCAATTTTCCATACATAACAACATAAGAAAAATAAATCTCTCACTAGCTACAAATCGCAGGGTTTTCAGATATATGAAGGTAGGGAAAAATCTCTCTAAGCACAAAGAAAAGTGATTTGTTTCCAGCCACTCCAGATTCATTTACTTTGATTTTTCTTATTAAAGGCATTTTAAGTATTTCTTGTAGTGAAATAAAGATTTTCAAACAGCAATATTTTTACAATGTAAATATATTTACACTATTTACACTATGTTGTAAAATTTCTCATCCAGTCTAGACAACTCCACCTGAACTTTCAAGATAAAATAATAAGCAAGTATTTCTTTATTTAAGTTTCTATGTCAGGACCTCAGTTCAGAAAGGCCAGTAAATAAAACTCTTAGAGTACACACAAACAGCCTTCTTAACAAATTAGGGAGAACAGATAATTTCCAAAGGCAGCTGACATTCCCATCATTAAAAGTGACTTAACCTATTATTAAAAAAATTATATTTGGTATTTAATCAAAGGTAGTTACAGGTTATGATGAGCCAACTTTTTTCCAATTAAGGTAAAATAGCTGAAACTAACACTCTTCTGCTGAGTTTGTAAGCGTTAGAAGAGTAGAACACATCACTCACAAAAAATCATCCCAATGACAGTATCATTAACAGATTAGCAAACTAACCAATATTAATATGTTTTTTTAATTCACTCTACATAAATATACACAAAACACGTGCAACTTTCAAGCCATGAGTTAATGATACTACAAACTTGAAATCTGATCAGGTAAAGTCAACCTTAAGTAGTGAAGTGAAACACCAAAGTGTGTCCTTGTTTTGTGCTTTAAGACTCAATTCTCTAAGAGATGTACTAATCTGACAAAAATATAACCAAAAATACTTTTAGAAATCACTTTTAATAGTGATTTTGTTATATATAAATATACACACACACACATATATATATGAGTGTGTTTCACACAGCACAAACCTTTTTACAATATAACTTACAAAGATTTTTTTTCTGAACGTATTTTTCTCCTACAGAAAAATGTTAAAATAAAGTTTATTTCACACATTAGTATACTAGAGATAGTATTACTCCAAAGATTTTGATCACAGGTCAAGTGCAAATTTTATCTACTAGCTTATCAAAAGAAATACAGATCTTCCAGGCTGGATCTGATCTGAAGACCACCTAGTTTAACACCTCGTATCTCACTGGCTTCCAGTGTCAAATGGTCAGAGATGGGCATCAGAAGGTTTCTGCCAAGTTTTCTGTTTTCCTCTATCATAACAACACCCTCAGTGGTAACGGCTTGAGCCTCAACACCAGGCATCCATGTTTTCCTTCTAAAATCAGTATTATGAATCAGCTGCAGTAATTCTGTCTGATTTTGCCCTCCATAGAAGCCTAGGACTTTTTGAGGCTTGCTTAATTCCTGCTTTCAGTAATGTAACACAGCATGGAACCCCTGTGCCCCATTCTGTTCTGTAAAAAGTGAACAAATTAAATTTCAGTATCTTTTAATCTCATTCCATATGCCTATGTTCTTGTCTTAAAAGAGGAAAAAAACTTTCCTCTCTATTTTCTCTTGAGGTTAAAAAAATAAGAAAAAGGCTCAGGCTCCCCAGTGCAAGGATCACAGCACCAAGCCTGATAGAGCTCAATAAGTGTTTGGACAATACTGTTGGACACATGGTGTCAATCCCTGAGGATGGGGCTTTGGAGGGCCAGGAGTTGGACTTGATGATCCTTGTAGGTCCCTTCCAACTCAGCAAATTCCGTGATTCTGTAAACACTACATTTGCTGGTTTGGTTTTTCAGGGTTTTTTTTTTAAGGAAACAATCCCTGTGTCTTCACATAAGAAGTCCTCCAACTTCTTTTTTAAGTAAGTTCCATCTCTCCTCTCCAAAATCTGTTTACTTCTCCAATACACTCTTTTAGATAAAGTGGACAGCATTTCACAGAAGCTGACAGATGAGCCATTACTTTGTATGTATTCGAATTAAGCCTTTTTCTCATTCACATGATCCTTCTTTTAAAATGGGAAAACTTATCACCAGAGGTGATAATGGCCCTAGTGAGCACAAGGCCAGTAAAGAGTAAGTTTCTTTCCCTACTTCAAAGTTTGTGGCAAACCACTCATTGCTAAAGGTCTATCCTGTAAACATACATTTGTATGCTTCTAAAAGCAAGTACTTCTCTATCAGTCTGGACTAGCTGAAGTCAATGACAAAATTCCATCAAGTTCAACAGAAAGAATTTATATACAATGTAGGGCACAGAAATCTCTTGGGAATCCAGCAAAACCCCTCCAACAGAACCAGCAGCAACTGCAAAAGACAGACCACTGCAGAGCACTTGGATTGGGAGGTTGCTTCATCACAGTTAGCCCAGTCAGTAATTATGGCATTCCTAATTCCTACTGTCAGCAAAGAACACTTTTGAAAGCATCCTTGTTGCACCTGCATCCCATGAAAAAACAAAATGCTGTATTTTTTATAGAAGAGTAAAGTCTAAAAGTTTGTTATCAATCAATGCTGCTGCTGAGCATCTTCAAAACAAGAAACAAGCTTTGCTTCTGTCATTAAACTGACAGTAGTTTATAGATAATTACACAAGAGCAGAACCTTATAAGGAAAGCACAGAGCCACAGAGCTTTACAGAGAACTGAACACCTCTAAAGGAGAGATTAAGGTTCTTTTGTTTAAAGCCACATGATTTATTCAAGTTACCTTTCCTACATTCCCAATATAAGAATGTGGAGGCCTGGAATATTTTGACTAAAGCCTAGGTATTTCTAATTTTTGTTTCTATTAGTTTTTGCTCAACTACCTTTTCCTCTTCTCTGAATCTAGAGATGTGGATTTGTGTTGGGTTTTTCTGTTATGTGGGGTTTGGTTTTTTTTTTTTTTTTTTGGAGGGGTTTTTTTTTTTTTAAGTCTTTAGCATATCAAGATATTTCTCCTCCCTAGCCCCAAGATGTAGAAAATGTGTAGTTTAAAGTCCTGCTGAGATTTGCAGGCACAAATGTCAACTACAATAGTCTAGCCTTTTAACATATTTCCATATTTTCACTCCTGATATTTTTACACTCTGTGGAATTAATTCTGTAACCTGAAGTGCCACTAATTTAAAAGGCAAGCCATGGTAAAGAGCTTGCTACCATCATCACTTCCTTTACAGAAATATAGTGATTTCACTCATTACAGCACACTCAAGTTTAATCAACACTCTGGATTCTGCCCTGTGTAGGTATTAATCATTTATAAGTCTTTGGATTCTATTGCTCACTTTGTAGGTCATTTCCGTAGGCATTCCCTTGCAACTTGATCTGACATGATGCAAAAAATTAATTTCTGGGATGACCTGATATGGAAAGGGATGTGGAAAAGGATGACCTGATATGAAAAGGGACAAAGTCAGTATGGGAGGAGGATTTCTGGTCCCAAAGAGATAAAAGACAGGTATGCACATGTGTATGTGGAAGTGAAAAGGAGGGAAAAACACTCTCTGTGCAAGCTAGGAATGAACAAAGATTTTAATGTAATGCTCAGAATTAAAACAGATTTTAGTCTATAGGCAAGTTTAATTGGAAGAAACAAACAACTCTCCCCCAGCTCCCCTCCAGTCCCAAAAACCCCTCCATCATGCTCTTCTGGTACAATATCTCAAGGTATCTTGCTTAAACCTAGGAGCATGAGTTTAATATTGCTCCCAAATCACCATAATTAATAACACTGACTTTGAACACTGATGATAGCCACATGCCTGCCCAAATCTATTTCAAATTCTGTTATGTTCTTGGCCCCAATAATCTCCTATGACAGTACGTTCCAGAGACTAATTATATGTGTGAAATACACATATAATATCTTCCTTTTATTGCTCTTCTATTTGCCATCTTTGATTTCAATACAACATCTCTCTTGGTTCTTCTGTTATGAGAAAAAGAAAACAGATGCTTCTAATTTATTTTCTCTTACACTAGAATTCAGTGCAGCATGAAGTTAGCAGTTAAATGACTGAAGTATTTCATCCTGATTGTGTTCTTCCAGACAGAGTAAATGTCTGTTCTTCCAGAGTAAACTTACCTACCTACTAGAAGAATCAGAGAAAGACGAGCAAGGAATAAAGAAATTCAAACCTATGAACTTTAGGCATAAGGTTTATGACAGAAAATGAGAAACCAAATACCAAAAGCTTTAAAAATGCTCCCCTACTCAATGCTGGTATGTCTATATTTGGGAAAAAAACAAACCAAACAAACCACTCCAACGAACCACAAACTAACCAAATGAAATACTGTGCGTATGGCTGACGATGCTAGTGAGGGAGAGGGACAATTAAAAAAGCAAAAGAGCATAACTTTATATGTAACATCACCCAAACCTCTGGTATCACACATACTCAGCATGCTATTTTAAATCTCATTGTAGAAGCAATTAGTCAACAGTTGCAGCTTCCTCTGTGAGCATAAGCAAGTTCTCAGATGCCATCATCATGGTCATGGACGAGCAGCTTAACAAGGGTTCGATGCCACCATTTTGCCAATGACATTGCTGGGCACTTGCAGGAAGGGTGTACATCTGTATTTGCGTGTAACTACCATTATCTGGGTGTAAGCTGCATCAAACAAAAGCATGATTCAACCAAAACACTTCATTAAACAGGTATGTCCATGTAGAGGCAAGGAATTTGTAAAAGCAAGTGGAAGTAGGTTTCAGAGGGAACATACCAGATTGCAGACTGATGACATTGGTGTTAAAATTTCAGTGGAAACCTTGCCTCATTTAGTTATTGTAGGACAGGAAAGGACAATTCAGAGAAATGACAGAGTTTTTATGTTACTTCAGCTATAGGACTGATCCCTAAATACAAAGGTTGCCTGCCCTTACATCCACTACCAGCCTGCACTGCGTCTTACTATACCAAATTCCAACTTTCCTCATTTATTTTAATGGAAACAATGCAGCAGTTAAGGAAAAATACACACTTCGATGCTTCTTTCTTCAGGATGATGGGATCCTTGTTCTTTACACTAGATTTATTAGCATACATTTGATACACATGAAAAAGCCTCACCTATACTGCCCAGCTTTGATGACTTGAGAACAAATTTCTGGAGCAGAGAAACTCTTGTTGACAATATATATCATTTGGATCAGATTTTTTTTTTAAGTGTATTTTCAACAATGAAACAGATAATAAATAAACAAAGTGTTCTCATACAGTTAGGAAATTCATTGTTCCAAGTTAAAACACTGCAAATACTAGAAGAAAGCCACTAGTCTGCTATGATTAGCCAAGGGTAGAAGAGTACAATTAGTTATTACTTGATGACAGGATCAGATACAAAAAGGAAACTCAAGTGGGTGATACACAAAATGAGGCGTCCTGATTGAGAGCGACAACTTTCAGATTGAGCTTTCTAAAAATGTCATACATCTTTTAACAAACTTGTGAGATAATCGTCCTGTTATATCTAGCTTTGATCATACAGACACTATTTAATGTATAAAATTAGAGTACACAAAACCTCTACATCCCCATAGCTGTACTCACACCGTTCAGTGACTTGATCACACACATTCCCATAGGGTATTCCATTACAGCGAATCTAGAATTGTATTATCATTTTTGCTACAAAATAACAACAAGAATATACATTATGGCAGCACTGATCCCCTCTCAGTCATGAAAAATAGTTTGACTTTACCCTTTATACCACTGGTGTTAACTGGCAAGTCAGTGTTACCCTTGGAGTCTGTTTTGCACACCCCTAAGAGACTTTCCTATGTGTCCTTCTTCTCCTGGGTGACGCAGTGTTTGCAGTTTTTATGAAAACACATACTCTCAACTTCTACAAGTCAAATTAAATGCTGAAGAAAAGGAAACTTGATCTTACAGTGATTCTTTTCCACGTAGCTAATTCTGCACATTTAGGAGGAAAAAAATAAAGAAAAAAACCAAACCTCTTTACTTCCTCAAAACTTCCACTGCACTGTGGTAAGTGAATGGAAAATATGTGTTTGCACACACATACATGCTTTAAATACACTGCTGACAAAAAGCAGATCTGATTCAACACTGTTCCCTAGAGCTGTTGTCCCAGATAGCATCAAACAGTTTTAAAATGTGCAAATTACTATGAATTACCTCATAATTTGCAAAATGAAATGGCAGGCAAAATAAAAATCAAGCTAAAATCTACTTCATCATTTCAAAGTTGAAGTCTGGTAGTGGTTCAGTCTTCTTGAACAATTCAACTACTGCAAAACACATATTGAGAGGCAGCATTTAGAGTCTTCCTTACTGTAAGAGATTTACTTTTAACTGCTGGCAAAATCCAAGTACATGCTCTCCTCCTGAGCATCTTTTAATCTTTATAGTTTCTGTTCCTTTAATCCATGTAGAACAGACCTCCACCAAATAGATATGTCTCCCCAGGCCAGGTTACAGAGGGAAGGCAGCTCTGGGGTTCAGTGTCGACTGAGTTCAGGTGTATTTCTGAAAAGACTAGAAAGCAAGATCTAAGCTGTGCAAGCTCCAATTAAAGCAGAAAATCAGCTTAAACTAAGAAAAAGTCTACCTATAAAAAATGTCTTAGCAGCTGTGGCCAGCATGGATGAGAAATGGTGAGAGAGGTTGCCCAGTGGCTGTTGTGCTGGTTTCACACACTTTTCCCACTAGGGCAAAGAATGATTAACAGATTCACCATCCCAATGAATACTCTTACTGGAAACAGCTTTTGTGGAAAGTCAGATCCTTAAATGCATTCGCGTCATAATTTTATGAGACGTAGTGTTCTACTACATACTTAAAGACATACAGGAAGAATCAAAAATATAGGATAATTTAACCCCTTGTTTTCTTCAGTACTACTTGTAAAGAGAACCCTGAACACATAAAAGAAATCACTTTTCATAACCCTGTGAGTGTGCCAAGGATGCACATGGGCCTGACTGCCCACAGGCATGCAAGTACTAAAAGAAAAGAAGTTAAACAGACCTTCCCTCATCCAGATCAATGTCTAACTGCACATAAATTTATCTTCTTCCTTTGTCTGCTGTACGCCCACTAGGTCTACAACTCCTGAAGTCTCCTAAAATCAGAGGACTTTAACAGCAAAAGCAATGCAATAAAAGACAAAATCCCCAATCCTCCCACCAAAAAACACCCCAGCACCGCATGTGCTTCCTATCTTTTCTTATACTGAGAAACAGAATAATAAATGAGTAAGGAAGCAATGTGAATCTGTGAATAGCATTACCTTTTTTTTAATAATCTATATGTTTGCTTTTCATTAGCTCTCTGTGGTGGCAAAACTATAAATGTAAGAGTTAGAGACATAAAGGGAAAAACTAAAGTAGCCAATAGCAAAGATTTCAAATACATTTACACAACCACAGTTTGTTTTACAGCTGCTTTACATAACAATAAAAATGTAATATACCATGGACTTTTGGCAGTGTGTAGAGAGGCAGCATCAAATGGTAATAACGGAGTAAGCACAAAAGATCTCTTTGGAACAATTAAGCAATTTTAATAGGACCATTATGTCCAACAAGTAATGGGTCCAAAGAGACAGAAAGGTCAAAAGTGTGAGTTTCTCCATCCTGACTAGAGATCACATTTATATCCCTATGGAAGAGAGGATAACTTCATAATCATATTATATAACTCTTACTAGAAAACAACCCTGTTTAGCACACTAAACAAAAATAGAGATTTTTCCTTCAGATGCCAAAGGCAAGAATGCTTTCTCCCATCCAGTTGTCTCAGCATAATAAATAAATAAATAAATAAGGACAAAAAAATGCTTACCCTCTTTGCATAACCAGCTGAGAAAATCATTGCCTATATATAAAATAGTGAAGTGCTCACACAGTTTGGTAAACAGTCTTGCACTTTAAAGAAAAAAATGGGTAAGTAATACGAATTGTACATTAAACTCTACAGAACTGTTTTAGTGACCTTGAACTATAGTAACATAAGCATGGACATGCAAACCCACTTATTTCTGGACACAGTTCATTCACTATCTCCAGCAAGGACTGAAATTTAACACTGGACCTAGTGTGCCATTAGGATATGACACATTATCTTTCAGGAAAGCCAATCTAAGCAAACATTATATTTCCATTACTTTAATACCTAAAAAAATATTTAGATTCTCCCTCTGAAAATAAATTATTTGCTAAAACATCAACTAAATTACTTTCCAGGTGTAACATTTAATGTGTACATGAGAGGGTTAGTAAAAATACTGAGCAAAGGAATCTTTAATTTGCCTGGCATACAGTTGTCTAGGTTGCTGGCTCACCTTCTGCACAGTCAAATGTCCTTATAACTCTGAAGTGAAGTTTAGATGAATCCTCTTGACTAGAAACCTTTCAAGCTAATAAAATACTTCTCCAATGACCAAGGAATAATACATAAAGAAAGATAACAAATTTCAATTTCTATGTTACCTTGCACTCAGGATTATCCCATTTGCCCATTTATGTACTTTGAAAACACTTTCCTCTTTCCCTTTCATCAAGCTACTCTGATTCATAACCCAGATACTTTAGCAATTAAAAAAAAAAAGCAACCAAACTATATACACATTCAGTAGTTTAGCTGATCACTGCTAATTCATTTGCAAGTAAATTAATAAAACAGGAATGGTCATGTCTGCTTATTTTTTAATTCCTAATATACATTTTCCTTCTGTCAACAGGACAACCTTGCCTCTTCAGTTCTCTGCAGGCATGGGCATCAGACTTTGACAGATGCAATGGCTTAGTGCTGAAGGATCAGTGAGCCATCAGGAAAGAGAAGGCACCAGAACATTCTCAGCTCAGAAGAATAAGGAGGCAGGAAACACTAGCACTGTTCTTTACAAGGCTGAGATGGCTTGCAGAAAAGAGGCCCAACTCCAGGGGCCAGAACAGGCCCTCTGGCTCTGTCTTCCAGAACTTACACCACACTGGTGACTTGTAACACACTGGATTATGATGAAGGAAAGGAAAACCTAGAAGAGAAGCATAGAGATTGCTCAGAGTCTCTGCAAGAGACGGTTAAGATTTACTACTGGAAAGGGATCTGGTAATATACTTTTCTTCTCTCTTGTTTCCTGATTTTAAAAGTTACATCTAATCCCACCCTGTATTTTAATTCTTTCCTAGTATGTCATTGTTCAGCCATCAACTCTAGCTCCATCCTTTTTTTTCTCATTTGTTCTGAATCATTGAAGACTGTTGCAAACAGAACAGACTTCAGTAGGCAAGAGATAGCTCTCCTTTCTATATCCAAATCTAAATCAGCACTCCAACCTTACCTCTCTCTAAATCAAGCAGTGACTCACTAACAAATCTTACCCAGCTGTTCAACCAGCCACGAAAAAGGTCATGACACATCCCCACTTACCCACAACCCTTCACTCTGCTGCTGCCACTTACAGCTGGACCCTGCCACCTTTTTGTATTCCCACTGCAAAGTGTTAGCACACAAGCCTCTACTACCCAATCCCTACTTTTCAGTCTTTCCTGACAAAATCCAGTACTAGTTAATAAACATATCCTAAATGGCTAGTTCTGTGCTATTCAGCATGCAGTGAAATGTGCACCTGAACAATCCCAATGCTAAGTTATTTGTCTGGACTTTACATTTCCTATAAGTAAGACTCTTCTATGAAATACAAGGCAAAATCCTTGAAATGCAATGCAGAAACTAGAGACTGCACAGTCTACAGGGTTAGAAAATTTGCATTTTCTGTGAGAAAAACAATGTACAAGTCATAGCTAATACATTACAGAACCTCGTATGTAACATAGTATTTATAGTCATTAAGAGTACACACACTGAATACTAAGTACTTGAAACTGGAATGCCTCAACACATGTAATAGCTATGCATTTTAACTCATATTTCCCTAACAAATAGTTATAGTCCTCCTAGATATCGAGGTGGAAGGTGAAGTAGGAGCACAAAGACACCAAAGAAAGAGATTAGCTGTTGGACAGCTTCATTATTTCTCTGCCACTGTCCAGGAAGAAAAAAGCCCCCAACACTAAAATATCTCAAAATACACTATCCTATTACAAAGTAGTAGTATCACAAAGTAATAGCTGTGATAACCTTAGTGTGCATAAAAGCAGAAAATAATCAAATCACATATTCAAGATAATACAATAGCTGCTGAATAAAACAACTAACTTATTTAACTCTATCAGATAAGGGGAAAAAAAGGCAATTTTGCAGCATAAGCAGAACTTTTTGGGGGAAGGGAGGATACGGTGACACCTACAAGCCCAAAGACTAAACCTACTTTATTAATAAAGAACATTTAAACATAAATGGAAATTTACATATCACTTTGCCAACACCGACAAAAATTAAGGAAGTGCTTTACTCTGAAAAGATTACAGTCTAAAATAAGAAACACAAATGCATGAAGGTTAATCCTTCACAAAAGCAAGGAGAAGTAGCTAAGTGACAGGAAACAAGAGCTTGCTTTAAATGGCAAAGCACAAAAAGAAGAGAGGCAAGAACATTTCTGTGCATAAAAGCCATGTCAACTGGAACAAGGAAATAGAAAAGAGCCTGAAGTTAGTAGAGTGGAATGAGGGACAATGGGATGGGGGAAGGAGATAATTTTGTGGGTATTCCACATAGAACATAAAAGACCATTTGGGGTCATTTGACTCGGCATCCTACTCCTGGAAGTGGTAAGAGCATACTCCTCAGAATAGGTGACAGTGGACACTCTCTGTAGTCCATTCCCTATGTACTCCCTAAGAATCCACAGCCACTGGATTAGGGGTGCCTGACTTTTCTCTTTGTAGCTGTTTATGGACTTGTTGCTCATGAATTTGTTCAACCCACCTTTGAACATGTGGATACTATCTACTTCACAACCTCCTGCAGAAGCGTTTCCAGAACCTCACTACCTACTGGGTAGAAGGACTTCAACTGTTCTAAAATGACCATTTAACAGTTTCTGTGAATATGTGTTTCCTGTATTATGGAATTTTCTGAATAACAGCTTTTGCCATACTTCTCTTGCTAAAAAAACCAGGTGTGCTCCTTTGGGAGATTCAGATTCACAGGGCCATCAACAAAATTAATTTGCAACTTCCTATCTTTAATGCTAGTCTATTTGATTGGGATTGACTGAGTCATTTGTTTCTCTCTCTGTGTTTTCTGCCCTCTTCCTCCATTTCTCTGCCTACCTCCCCTCCCCGCTTGCTATCACTTCCCCAGTTTTTTTCCCCCCACTCCTCACATCTCACTGATGTGCTTGTGGGGGGACATGGCTAAAGAGTCACAAGTGACTCAAGTAGCAGTTCAAGGAGGTCTGCAAAGATACAGTGGGGCACCTATTACATATATTCTTTAAAGTGTAGTATGTTGTTCCCATGATAAGGCCATATAAGTACATTCACTTTATTACTAAATTAATATTTTATCTCTGAAGTGGGGGTGCAAAACAATCACCATAGCAAAACTATTGTTGCAGCTTGTATGCTTTACTGTTTCAAAAATCTACTCATGCCCAAGAAGAGGGTGGCCAACAGATGGTCCTCCCTATCCATCAAGAGGAAGATGCCCTGTGTCTTCTGTTCCTTACAGTACAAGGAGCAGAAAGTGGAGCTAAACTGCTGGACCAGAAGAAGTATCAGTCTTGTCTCTACTTCCACCTTTGCTAGAACTATTCCAGCAACCAGTGCAAAATCATCTCAGTCACCCTGATGGGCCAAATCTCTCTGCTGTCCCTTACAGTCTCTGTTAATGCCTTGTACAATCTTGTTGCCATGAATGGTTTTATGTCCTTTTCTGTTCCTCATCTACAACTCATTCATCTCCCAGTCTTACCAATACTGCAATCTGATTAACCTCACAAGAGGAGTGAGGGGATGGAAAAATTGGAAAGATGCTTTTCAAAAGAAAACATTAATATTTCACTAGAGATTTCAACCCTGGGATGCAGCTGAAAGACAAGCAGCAGGGCAGCTGAAAGCCTGGTACTAGTCACATTCAAAACTTAGATCTCCTAGGTCACTCTTGTCACTACTGTACATCTTTCTGCCTGATTTCCTAGGTTACGAGGGTGCTGTTGAAATTCAATTTAAAGTAGGAAGGAAAGCATTGCCACGACTTTAATGCAATGGAGAACTCAGTGAGATTCATGGTATTTTGAGACTTAGCATAACTATTTAAAGCCTTCAGTCTTTTCTCTCTCCCACAGTCACTCAAGTGTAAGGAGGCATAAATACTTTTACCTGAACTCAAAGCACTACAAAATACAATGGGAATCTCAAGTTAAGAATTATCCCATCAAAAAGAAATCTAGACAATTCTCGTTGATAAATAACTTATAAGGAAGACAAGGAGGACACTAACTACAAAGGTTTGTATGCATCACCTAATTTACTTCATTTAAAAAAAGCTACAAAGACATATAGAAAACACAGTGCAAATACAGTATTACAACAATCTGACTGATCAGAAACTTCTGATAAAATGACCTTTTGTGGTATACTACAGTATTGATCTAATTACTTTAAACTGGTATTATTACAACTGTGTACATTTTAGCCATCTTTCAAAACCTTCTGCAGCAGCTAAACGCTGCTTTAATGAAATAAATTGCACTTTCTCCACCATTTATAGGCCACTTCTCAGAGCTGCTACACTTGTTCAGAATATAAAATAACACTGAATTAAATATAAACAATATAAATACAACACAAACTTTCTAGAAGTTGTCCACTTGAGAACTGCAAACATATGAAATCCGTAACAGTCATAACCTAAATTAGCACCTTAAAACGTTAGTGAAGATAAAACCTTTGAGACAATTACCCTGGCAGTTTTCCTTGTAGAACAATCACTGTCTCAAACAAATCTGACAAAGTTCTTAGACTGTATCAAAAGTAGGTTTTTTTAATCAATTCACCAATTGTGAAAAGACACTTTTGATTTCAGAATTAAATTTAATGTCTGGGGGCCTTTTCACTCCTGTGTGCAACTGCTGTATGATCCTAGGCATCAAAAGAAAACACACCGAGACCCCTCTCCTGATTTCTCCCAGCAAAACACTGGGATTAGCATGCTGACTAAAATATTGCTCAGATACCCACAGCAGAAAAAACATTAAATATTAGCAGTCTACCTGCTCCAGAAAGCGCCTCCCCATTTTGCCTTTACAGTTCTCAGTACCAGATCAAAATTCTCTGTGTTTCCAGCAAGTCCAGCAGCCCCAAAGGGAGAGATGAGCAATTTTTTTAAACAGTCATTGACACTGATACAAAGTACAAAACACATCTACTAACATGCTTATCTGATTAGGTCCACACTCCCTTTTCACTCTAAAAGTTGAAGCTCCAGAAGGAGTTAAGACCTAAATTCTACACTGATTCACAGAAACACAGAAGCAAAGAAATCTAACAGGACTCTACATCATTAATCATACAGCCTCTTTAATCCAATTACTTTGTATTTTCTCTTAAACAAATGAACTGCCAAAACTTGGCCTGGACCCAGTTCTCAAAACAGCTCAATTTCATCTTACCTGACCCATATTTTCAGCTGTGAAACTATGGAAGAGACTGGAGGGAGTGAGGAGATTCAAACACCACATCTGCCCTGAGCTACAGTCTGCATGCCCCACTCTTCTTTTCTCCCCCAGCTTCCTTCCCCCAGAGTCCAGGTTAATAAAGAGCACCGAAAATTGGATATTGAAGTTAAGCATACACCTCTGCAACATCTCTTTGTAATGTCAATTAGCCCCTTACACACAGAAAATATGTATTAAATGCATGGTTGCAACCATTACACGTTCCCCAAATGCCTTGGAATTTTAATTGCATGCTGCAGAAATTTCCAAATTAGCAAGAGAAACAAGAAAACCCCTCTGAATTCTTGAGCGCACAGTGCTTATTTTGACAGTTGTAGTTTATTTATAGTACTTGACAATACATGTTCTCTCCTCAGTTTTATAATATAATGAAGTAAGCACTTAAGCCTCCACTGTTAAGCCTCAGAGGGAAAAATAAGAATAAATTTATTTCATTCAAATAAAAGTACAGATTGGCAAGATTTTACTTATAATGACTAAATTGCATCATTAATTTAACTTAGTTTGAAGCACTTTGTTTTGTGGAGAAAGCATAGCCCTTAACTTTGAGCATGGTGTGTGTCTGCACAGGTGTGCAATCTCTTAACCCATTCACATAAAATGGTATCCTATTTTTTAGTACAATAAATGCTTCTGAAAAGGTGCTGCATGGAAGGCTGGTCTGTCATGTACAATTAGAGAAGAGTGCAGGCAGAGGCTGCAGAAGTTTCACTATGCACAAACTCACTGATAACCTTAATTCTCTAATGTACCGGTGCAGTGAACTCTGTTTCCATTCCAACACAACCCCCTCCAACAGCGGGACCAAAGCGAACATCTGCCAGACACAATAACACCGGCTCTCAAAACCAACCCGTTCTTCAGAAACCACAAGGCTCTGGCAACCTGCTCTTGTTGAAATCTTCAAACACAAACCCATCCTCCTGGATCCCCTAGACAGGCCAGTTATCCATGAGTAATTTTGTCTTCATATAAAAAAGCAAGATAGATTCAAGCCCTGAAGTATAAACAGCGCACATACATTGTTTCCCATCTACCTCTATGAAGTATCATACACATACAGTGTGTGTTTCTTAAAACAAAACCAGACATATAAACTGCTGCTATACACATATCCAGTCTAAAAATCTAGACCAGTAGCACTGGAATACAACTGAAAAGCCAAACAAGACTGTGTAACCAAGAGGAAATATAAGAATTTGTCAGATAAAACATATATGGAGCATCATAAACACAGTTGCACAGTGCCCTCCAAGGGCAGCAAAACTGAAAGTCAAATAATAAAATTAAATGGTATACAAGGGAGTGTGCACAGAAGGGATTTCAATCCTCTTTGTTCTTAGCCATGATACAATTTCACAGCCGCTCTCAAGATTCATCGTTTCCATGTTTGGCATGCAAAAGCATAGAATGCAGTTCATTTGGGAATTACCGAGCCAGGACGTGCAAAGCAAAATCTACCACAGCATCAGCCAGCTCCTGCCACAGTGTTTGAAAGGCCTGACCATCAAAACATTTCTGACAGTTAAAATAAAAACAGAAGTGGCTTCAGAAAAGTTAATTCCTGTAATATTAACTAATCGATCCTCAGCAAAGAAACTGCTCCTGTGCAGCCTTTGTCTGAGTACATCGGGCAGAGGACTTTGCCTGCAGGAGCTGCTACCTCCACATACTTTAATTCAGCCAGTGTAGAAATGTATTATTTTTATGGTTTGCAAGCTAAACCATACACAGCTGCAGAGGATCTCTAAATTAGTTAATACACCATTTCAAAAGGAAGAGTTATTTCTCCTGGGATCATGTGCCAAACAAAGCAAGGAGGGAATGGTGAACCACTGGTAGTTTATATGACAAAAGATATTTTTCAACTACACACAGCACAAATTATGTAGGTCCTTCCTATCCTACATCTGGAAACTTCTCACAGAAAACACTCACATTTTCAACACAATACGAGGCAAAAAAAGAAAAAAAGACTTCTAAAACCACTTTTCTAAACTGATAATTTCACCTTCCTTAAAGGTGATAATATTTTTTTATTTCTACAAGGAAGCAAAAGCTGGCATTTGTGTCATTCTTGACCTAATAATTTGACTGGGCATGCTAAGGAAAAAAGTCAAAATGAAATTAAGCTTGTTACTTAGAAAACTGGAAAGTTTATGCTATAGAATACGATAGTGCTCAGGAAGGGTTATTTCACACATGAAAATAACAAAAACAACACTGATATTAGAGTTTAACAGTGACAATTCATCCTTAAATAATATGCTAGATTTAAAAGCAAAAGCACTTAAAGCATTATTGGCGTTGAAAGTATTGAAAAAATACATTTGCACAAAATTACAAGCACCATAAAAAACAAATGTAAGCAAGACAAATGCCAGACCTGCATGGTATGCAGACAAAATATATTAATTATAATATGAAACTGTTGACTTCAAAACTGCCTTTGAGCCACACATTTTATACAGACTTCTCTCAAGCCAAGAAATCTTAATTCCACACTGCAAAGTTTTGAAAACTATTAATATTCCATATGTTATAATGGAGAGCACTTCTCCCCACCATCTTTACTGAGACACATATTTATTAAGTGCTGACAGTTAACTTTCACGAGACTCTTAAGGAGATCTGGTCCTTATTCTGCAAATTTACAAAAACTGGGCTGAAGGTGCCAAAAAACACAACTGTATGTTATTATTATTTAAATAATGAATTTGTGATAGCATTCTACTCTGAAGCAATGGAAAGCCCTGCAGGGAAATGCCTTCTTTAACAAAGGTTTGAAAATTATTTTTGTTTAAATAACAGCTGGTCTTGCCTATATGGACTTAAATGAGCCATGTGGAGACAAACTTGTTTCAGTTTGGCTAAGATAGATTAAAAAACATTAATTCTAGTTGATATCCATTTTGGTCCCTCTACACAGATGGGAAAAATAACATTAAATTACCACGCTTACATACAGTCAATACCAGACACCCAATAAAGCACAAATTCAAAGCCCTGCTCATAATGCAACTGATGCACACAGTTCCAACAGAACAGCTCAGTTGCAAGTTAGCTTGAAACAAAAGAGATTTACATTCATTTCTCCACTTTGCCAGAGACATCCTGCATTACCTTAGACAAGTCACTTGTTTTTTGTGTGCTGTAACTCCCCACCCTGAAAAATGGGAAAAACCACTTGTTCCATAACGGCACATCAATAAGCAAATCTACCATCAGGAGATGCTTAGATACAGAGGTTGGATAAATTACACAAAGCGAATAAAGAGTACTTATAGTTTGAAGTAATTTCTCTTAAAGCTCTGGACATTTCATCACAGAGACAGAAGGAAAGCTTTTGCATAACACTCATAAGTGTTACCAGCAAACAAAAGTCAGGACTGCCTACATAGCAAGATAGAAGCATATTTTGACATGTGCAAACTCAAAGCAAAGGCATGACACCTCCTGTGTCACCAGCACATAATAAAGACCAAAAGTAAGAAGTTTCTAGTTACCTTCTTTGAGCTCTAGAACAGGACTTAAACTCTCTGATATAAAACCAAGTAGGAGCTCAGAT
Source organism: Anomalospiza imberbis (assembly GCF_031753505.1). Lineage (NCBI taxonomy): Eukaryota > Metazoa > Chordata > Aves > Passeriformes > Viduidae > Anomalospiza > Anomalospiza imberbis. The sequence continues at coordinate 114,014,603 of NC_089681.1, forward strand.
ACACTCTCAAAAGATTTTAAACACTTTAGGTCCAAACAGTCATTCTCCAATTCATATTAACCACTAACCACCTTTTGAACTTGAAAGTCATATTTAACTTTCATAACTCAGTATTAATATTGGGAGTCAAATCATCTTGAAGAAATTAAAGACCTCCAGTGCACTGGCCTACTGAAAATAATGAAGAGGACTAAAATCCATTCAGAAGTAGTTGCCAAACATACATTACACCAGGACACTTATGAGGACAGCATTGCTCCCAGCAGGAACCTACAAATTTGCAACATGTATTAAATGTATCTTTTTTGAAAATGTTTTCAAGTCCAAAAATCTACATTTTGAATGCAGGCACATATTCTGCACTGCTGCACAACTAACTACACTAGCCTGTGAAAATCAAAATCACAGCCTGCGGAAGGAGACACAAATGCACAGAGAGTAAGAGAAATTAACCAGCCAATGACACACAAGCCCAGGTAAACTTTTGGGGGACACAGGCAAGCTATGAAAAAACCAGAAGCAAGGAAAGTGCTGAGGAGAGAGGAAGTTTTGGAATAAGCTTCCCCTCATATTACCCACATATGTGTAAAAACCACACAGCTGCTCAATCACACTGTGTTGAGTGTGCTTGGGGTTTGGGTTTTTTGGTTTTTGTTTTTTAAACAGATGATCTGTGGGTTACATACATGAAAATACAGATACTAAAAGCTACAAAAATAAAAATGAAAGATTTATTTTTAAGCTATTTTGTTTGAAATGTCAAATGGTTGTCATTATTTGTAATTGCATCTTGTATGTCATATTTTATAAGAAGAAAAATACCTCAGATATGGTAAAAGAAAAAAAAAAACCCTCAGATATGGTAAGATATGGTAAAACAGTTCTTACAAAAAATCATTCACAACCTGAACCTTTATCTTTCAATATGCAGAGCTGCTCTGGGATGTGTTAAATATCTTTAACACCCATTACTGCAATAAGACTGAAAGAAGTATTTTGCAGCGAGGCCAAAAATTAAAGCACAGCCAACCATGAACTTATATCAAACACCAGACATAGAACAGGGGGAAATATAAACATGGTGGTGGGGATGTAAGAACAGATGTCCAGAAAAAGAAAAAAAAGATTATGATGTTTCCAACATAACACAGGATACAGTTTCGGACAAATATTTTCAAATGTGACTTGAGGCTTTGGCAATCCCTAAAACTGACAGTACAACAGGTAGTATGTGGCATCATACATAATGCTCTGAATATGTAAGTTCTAAGATTAAACTTGCAGGAAAGAGCAAGATGTCTAAAAGGAGAGGACTGGCCTCTCCTCCAGTGACACCTGAAAAAAGTCTGTAGAGGCACAAAGGCAGCAGAGATATGAGGGGCAGGAGGTCAGTGGAAAGGTTAGAATAAGCAAAGTCATAAAGGCAGGAAATTGAAACTAAGTTCTCAAACTATGTATTTAATACCTCCTTCACAGCACACCAATAATGTTCATACGAAAGGAAAAAATATAAAGGGAAGCAGTGACACTATTAGCAGGCTTCCCAAGAACAAATTCCGGCAACCTTAAATATCATGCAGCAACCAGAGTCTCTCATTTGCTTAATCTCCTCACAGTCATAAATTGACTATTTCTGGGGTTTTTTTTTTCTTTTTTTTTCCCCACAAGAGTTGAACTTTCCCCACAACTGCAATAGCTGAAACTCATCCCACTGTTGTGGCAACCGGCACCTGCCTGCCTTTTTACAAACCAGCCGCTACAGGGGCAAACTCCCAGTGCTTGACTGCACAACTGGAGCCTTGTTAGCCATAAGCAGAGATGCTCTTCTTGGCTCTCAGCACTATGTCTACAGAAGTAGGATGACTTCACCCCAAGATGAGCAATACCAAAACTCCTTTGGTCACACATACACATACAACAAACCCCTCCACTCACGTTTTCCTACCTATCAACATATTAAAAGGCAGTAACAACTACACCAGTTTCATGCATGACTTGCAAGAGTTGCCAGCCTTCACTGTCACTCATCTGAAAGTCAAAAGGAATGCAGAATACTTGTAACTTCACTATGGATGAAAATTAATCATCACTATTTGTACTACAAACTAATTTTTACTATTAGGAATATTTGTAAAGGCTGAAATAACACAAACTTACTATGTGGGCCTTGAAGCACATTATCCTCAATGGTCTATGTAATTAAAAAAGAAAAACCAAAACTATACTGCATTTTGAGAAGTAGTCTGCTAGTTCATCTTTACCTGTGAACGAATCCAATTGAAGCAAGGACAAATCAGGGTTCTAATGTCATTTACACAAATCTTCAGAAGAAACACGCAATCTAACGTACTCATATACTACCACAGCTTTTGGACACACTTGCAAAGTTCAGTCTGAAATCCCAGCACCTTGACAATCCAGGAAATTAGTGTTTCTGCCTAGTTTCAAACTAAAACCAACACACTCAGTTTTCTAGAGAGCAAGCAACAGTGCCCGAGATGTGCTTCCGTGTTTCTTTCCCATGAAAATCAGATTAAAGTGGGAGGAGGAGGGAAAAGCATGCAGACTTTGTCCTGACACAGAGCTGGGATGCACAGGGAACATCTCCAGCTCAAGAACTGGAAATGTTGTAATTTTCAGGTAAGTCATTACTGTCCCTAAAACAATATTGTCACAAGTAAAGATTTCAAAACTTATTATCATCCCAACAGCACAAAAATCTTCTTAGTATCAGATTAGGTGTCACACATCACATTCAATCTCTCCTTCAATTAATTATGATCCTAGGGACTGGTACTGAAGGGTGGCTCTAGACCTGTCAGGCTAACTCTTGTGCTAATGCCTCCCCACAGAATAACAGTGGCAAAATGCTTCAATAAAAAGGTTCATATACATTTGTGGGTGGAAACTCAATACAAAAAAGACCAATTTAAACAGTTATTTATAATTTTCTCTGATTTATGCCACTACCAACATCAAAAGACATCAAACCTAAGCTACAGCAAGAAGATGGGAACAGAGTTATGCACTGGCAGCTACAGCAAATATAGAACAGACTGAAAGCCTCTTTTGTCTTGGATGAGACAAGTATAACCCAGGATGTTACACTACTACTGCCTCCTCTCCAAATGCAAAGAGGTTCAGTAACATCATGCAATGAAACAAATCAACCTGCCAGATGTTTTAAAAAAACAATGTAAGTTTCTAAAACATACTTAAAAACAAGCTGCTTTATAAAGGGCAACAGAATATCCCTACTTTCTGTTTCACCAGGTAAGATATATGTTCCAGTGGGGCACCCACTGAGTGGCAAATTCACACTTCACTTCCACTGTCAGCTGCTGTTCACAACAGAACTCTGAGCTAAAAACCTCAGAGCATTCTTTGCTTCCTTGGCAGGACTCTTATTTATATAAGATTAGTGCAGTCAGGCATTAGATTTATAAACCAAAACCAAAAACAAACAAGGAGAAAGTTTTCACACTCTTCTTTATAGACCAGTTTCTGAAACATACACACACAAAACAGTATAACATATTGAAATGCAATTGTTAAAAAAAACCAAAACAACCCTCAAAACAAGCAGAAAACTGATCAAAATACATACAATTTCTGGAGGTATCCCCACCTGGAAACCATTTAAAGTCAGGCAAGCATTCACAAAAGTACTGTTGGCCACGGAAACAGCCATTCCTCTGCTCCATCCAGAGCCTTCTGAGGGCAATTACAACACATGGGCACACTTCAGCCCCTCACCTTCCCCAACCCTCCTCAGGTAAGGAATCGACACCAACCTGCAGTTGGGAGGTGGATCTAAGGTGATGTCAGCCAATTCCTTCTGAATCCTGTGGCAATAAAGCAAGAAGGAACAAAGGTAAGACACTGTGTGGGATAGCAGTTAACACATTATCCTTGCAGACATGCTGTCACTGTGAGCTTGCCACAGTACATAAGAGAGGCACTCTCAGCTGTGGCCTCCCACCAGTCCAAACCCCCTAAGCGGGACAGGCGCCCTGCCCCGTTAAAGAGACAGGCAGAAAAACGGCAGGCATCGTGCACTGAACCCAGACAGGTGCACCACTCTGCACTCCCACAAAGATGCCAATCACACAGTGGAAAAGACTGTCCTCTGTGCTCTGCCAAACAGCCTGTAAATGAGGGGAAACCTCTGCAAATGTGATGCACCAAGAAGAAACTGCAGTCTGAAAAGGAATTTTGTCTTACGGGATTGAGAGAAACAGTCATTGCCAAATTGGCTCCCTCCTCTCTCTCCCAGCTTCTCATCACCATCCTGAGAAAAAAAATCCACAGCCCTGAGGGAGTCAATAACTGCGCCATTCTCAAGGACACTTTAAGGAAGGTGACTATCTATTTCCGAGACTCCTGCACTTCCTACTACCTTCAATTCTCCCTTCTCTTCACCCTCAAGAGCCACACAACACCCCCAGGTCCCCTTCCTAGGACTCCAGACGCTCCCTCTCTTCACTGTGCTCAGCCAACACCCTGTCCTCCCAGCCCAGACTATTCTGGGCTTACGCTGCTTTTGCCACAAAACGCCCAACCAGCTATCATCCTCTTCCCTGGAGTCCCATTACTGTCACTCAGGCTTCCCTTCCAGATTTCCCCACCCAGCACTCAGCCTGCCTCCCTTCTCCTTTAAACTCAGCCAGCATCTCCTGCCACTTGTCACACACAAGAACCACAGTCTTTCCACAGGAGGCAGTTTAAAATCTTCTCCTTAAAAGAGTGAAGGGCACAACACGTAAACACTGCTTGCCACTATCTATGTCAGTTTGCCATGGAAACCTGCTGAGTAAAGATCTGGAATAACCAAACTGCCTAAATGCTATAAAGCCACAGAGAACTTAGTTGCTACGACAGGGCATTTGCATAAAACCCCAGTCACTTCAGACACCTACTGATACAACCTCTCTGCTGCTTGGCAAAGCTGTTCAGTAAGATGGTTTATTATTCTTACTGAAGTACTGCAACTTTGCTTGAAAAGCTCCATTTGTCAGCTTAGCTCCCTGAAGCAGAATGGTGCTGAATTCAGGTGACACACAGAACAAATAAGAAAGGGTAACTTTTTTTTTTTAATTAGTAGCTCAAAAAGTCTGTCCAAGTGAAGAAAACTGACTGACACAGCTGTTATGGAATTCCTATTCTATGCAGGTGTCTCTCCCTACACATTATTCTGGAATAAAAATTACTTTATTCTCAGAAAAAGCCCAAACCCACTCTGTGCTTTGAGCAAAGACTATTTTAGAGCAGAATGTCCACAAGTGGGCCTGCTGTAGATTATTTATTCCAGTCAGCATCCAACCATACACAGAAAATTCAATATAAGTGATGAGCAGACAAAAATAACAGTAATGTATTTGTTGGTAAAGATCTGGGGCTGTATTACACCCCTTGCACTGCAGTGCACTCCCCCAAAGCAAGCAAACTCAAAACTTCACAAACATTAATTAATCTCCAAATCAGTTCTGGAAAGAAAAAAAGACACTCTAGATTCCAACCCACAAGAGAGCGAAACAGATGTTGAAATGCAATGCCTTACTAGGGACCATATAGTTTCCAGTAGCAGAGAAAAAAATAAGGTCTAAATGTCAATCCTACACCATTCCCATAACAAATACTAGTAAGGAAAAGGGAAAAGAGAGCAGAAATAACTGAGGGTCAGAATAACAGCCCAGAAGAAGAAAAGCCAGGAAAATATTTGGAATAAGCAGGAAGAGGGACCAGAAAGCAGTGAAGTTGGGCAGACACTCACTGCTGCGACACTGAAAAAAGTGAGACAATAGCAGCTTCAGGTAGAAAGGTTGAGCACAAGGGCTAGAGATGAGGAATGGGAGGAGTGGGGAACTGTGCAAAATAAAATGAGAAAGAAGATGCAACAAATCAGTTAGAAAACTGACTGCAGCCTCACCTCTTGGCACTGGTAGATAGCAGTTTAGAGTTTTTACTCATGCTGACTTTGCTTTCCTTCTTCTTAGGCGTGCTTGTCTCTTTCTCTGTCTGTTGGTTGGAGGATGAAGATGAGGAGGAGCTGGTGCTGGCCCTCGAATCGTCATCCGACATAGCGACCCCCCCACCACACACCCCAACCTGGAGAGGAGACACCATGGGGCGTGGGGAACAAACAGTGAACACAAACACACACAGAGAAAGGCTGCTGACAATCTCACTCTGTGTTTGGGTCATGCTCCTTTTAAAGGATTCTCATGTATCCCTCTCCTCTCTAGGCCCTACAGCCATAGCAAGAGGAGCAGCAGCTTCCCCTGCATTAGTAACACTGAGGAGCAGGGGAAAAGGGACTTTAAAAGCTTCCTCTCAGAAAGCAAGTGTGGAATGAGAGGAGACTGGAACGGGGACAACTGCGAGGATCAGGGAAGCTCAAAGCAATTCTTTCTAATCTCCCCCAAACTGCACACACAAGAGGAGCCATCACCACCCACCACTATCGAGCCTAGGGGTGTAGGAGATAAAAATGGAACAGCTCCGGTCCCTTGGGTTCCCGGGAGGCACGTGGGGGAGGCAGGAAGGGATGGGCCAGGGGGGTGCCCGTCGCCAGTTTTAAAATGGAAGTGGGGCATCACTGGCAACAGAGGGAAGACCCTGGCAGATGTGTGACCTGTGGTGGGGAAACCGCTGCCTGTGGGATCGGGTGTTGGAAGCCGTGAGGGGAGGCGGGCAGGAAGGGAGCAAACCAAAGGGAAGGGCTAAGCAGGGAGTGGGGTGCACTGGTGGCACCCACCGAGGCCCACTGCACCGAGGGGCATGTGCCAGCGGAGGGGGAAGGGAGAGGAGGGTCTGTGCCGCGGGGGACGTGGGGGGAAGGGGGGCCAGGGCCTACGAGGGGCGAGAGTGGAGGGCCCGGGGAGGCCGGTGTCAGGGAGGGGGCCAGCAGGGGCCAGGGGGAGGCAGCCCGGGTCTATGCGGGCACCCCGGGGGCACGGGGGAGGAGGGCGAGCACGGCGGGCTACCGGGGGCAGGTCCGCACCCGAGAGGGGCGAGAAGCCGTCGGGAGGGATGGGGGGGCTGGCAGGGCACCCCGGGAGAGTTCGGGGGAAGGGCTCGGGGTGCAGCCGCGGGCCCGGGGGGGGGACGGAGGGAGGGCGACACACAACCGCCACCCTCCCCGGGGAGCTCCCCTGCCCCCGCCGGCCGAGAGCCGGAGGGGGCCCGGCCGAGCTGCCCCGGCCGCGGGCCCGCAGGGCCGGGGGACAGCGGTACCTGACAGCCCCGGGCGCGACCCCCCTGCCCCGCCGGCTGCCGCCCCATCGCCGGGCCGCGGCCGGCCCTGCCCCTCGCCCCTGCCCCCGGGGAGGGCGGCGGGGGGTGCCCCGTCCCCCTACCTCTCCCTTTGTGTCTGGCTGCTCCTCCTCGGTGCGGCTGGGCCTGGCCACTCGTGTCTCTCTCGCTGGGAGAGAAGCGGAAGTGCTGCAACAGCAACTATTAAACAGGCAATGGCTTCCCTGGCTGCCTCCCCCACCACCAAGCGGGGCTGGGGGGCGGCGGGGCCGGGGCGCCACCCGGTGCGGAGCGGGGGGCGGCGGGGGCGGGCGGCGGAGCTCCAGCTCCGGGGATGGAGGGGGATCCCGGCCGCCACGGCCCCCTCCCTTTCCCTTCCCCCCGGGCAGGGAAGAAAGGGGCACACGGAGGGGGACGTGAGTTTTTAATGGAGACCCTCTGAAAAGTAACCTGCAGGGTGTCGGGGGGCAGAGGGACAGGCGACCTCCCCGGCTCCGCTGCTGCTTCCGTGCGAGAGCCCCGCGGGGACGCGGTGCAAGCAGGTGGCTGGGAGAGGGGCAGTTCCCGGGGCTGTTTTTTTTTAAGGCTCGGAGGGGGTATTAGGATCGGCGCGGGGGCTGCTTGCTTTCCTCCTATTCTCACAACTGTCTCAACCCCAAAGCTTCTCCCCTGCCTCACCTGCTTTGTCCCTCCGGCGGCAGCAGCAACTTCTCACCTGTCTCAGTTTGAAAGCAATAAGGGGAAAAAAGAAAGAAAAAAAAAAAAAAAAGAGCCTAGCCCAAAGCCCACTCGCCCCCACCAATCCAGGCAAAAGGAATCCCCGGCAGCTTTCCCATCTCTCACCTGTTTCAGCCCTAAAGCAGCAGCTGTGTCTTCCCTTCCCTCCCCCGGCTCAGCCCTGAACCAGCAGCAGGAGCAGCCGCTTCCCACTCGCCCTCGCCCGGAGTTCAGGATTCCATTGTCCCCCACACTGCATTTGGTGACATCACTGACACACAAAGAAGGGGCACTTCGTGATGTCATCAACGCATGCTGGGAGAGAAAACAAAATTCTGGGCTTGGCAGCGACAGCACTAACACACAGACGCACACAGATACACACACAGACCTTTCAATTTTCCAAAGGTAAAAGTATTAGGGATTTTTTTTTCCCCCAGTCCCCTGATGGGGAGCCCGTCTGCGGAAAAAAGGCGTGTTGTATTCGCTAGCGTGTTGTAATCGCGAGGCGATTTACTCATTTCTCCAAAACCTCTGCTGTCCATCTCTCGCACCCTGTCCACCCAACGGAGAAAAGTGGTTTGGCTGGAGCGAACCACTGCCCCCGGCCCAGGCGCGGGCAGCAGCCCCGGTGGGCAGCTGCGGCTCTTCCTGGAGGTGCCAGATCCACTCGTGAAGGGACAATGGGGACCAGCATTCCCACCGACCTCACCCGGGGCACATTTGGCTCGCTGCCGCCAGTTTCCACAGCCTATCGAGGGATTGCCTATCGAGTTACTTGGTGTCTTCAGTGGCCGAAAATACACTGGACCGTCTCCACCACGCACCACGATAATGGATCGGAGTTTGTATGTCACCCTTTCTCCCACGGGAGGACCTCGAGGTGATCCGCAGGCACACAGGACTGCTGGCTCCACAGGGCGCTGTTACGACATGACACCTGGGGAGTCCCGAGGGGTCAATTACAAAACCGAAGTCGCAGAAGCGGCGGGGGACGGGGGCGGGGGGACATCCCAAGGCTGGGCATCTCCGCTTCGCAGCGACCGCGGTGGGGAGCGGGGGCAGCCGAAGCTGGCTCCTCCTGAAGCCCGGGCTTCCCGTCTGACGCTGCCAACATGGCCCCAGCGGCGGGCGCGGGTCCGGCGCCCCATTCCCCGCGGCGAGCGGCCGTGCCCAGCCGCTGCTCCCGTGGGACCCGGCGGTCTGCCCGCCCGCCCGTGGCACCGGTGGTGTGAAGCTCCCCCCCGCAAAGAGCCTGCCCCTTGGCTAGGGCGGAGGCTTGAGCGGGGACGAAACCCTTCAGGCTGGGATCGGGTAGCGGTGCCCGTGGCTTCTTTTGGGGTCAGCTGTCAGCCAGGCTGCCTGGGCATGCTGAGCCCTTCCTCCATGGGACAGCAGCTTCACACTTCGTGACTCAACACAAGGATCTGCTCATGGCACTCACCTTTCACCATTTATATCCTGTAATTTTTGATCCAGAGGTACCCCTAGAGTGGACATCCTTGCAGGGACAGTCTTTTCCTCTGTCGCTCTCTCCTCTGCTTCCTTGGACTTCTGCATCTGCTGTTTTTCACTCCTTACCCTCTCTCTTTCTCCTCTCACACCCATTTTCTGCACACATCTCAGCAGCACCTCATTTCCCCTGGGCCAGTCCCTAATTTACTTACACTCCTCAAACTTGCTACCTGGTCTCCTGTTTGAGCCATGGAGTGTGCTAGATATGTACACCCCAGTGACACTGTGAGTGTCACCCTGACAACAGAAGGAATTTCACTGCAGTGTCATGCTTAAATGGCCTTTGTGTGTAGGTTTTAATTTTAGAGCTTTTTTTTTTTTCTGCTAACCATGCTCTTCAGTCTTTATTACCTCTAGTACCATGTATTAGGCTTAAGTGAACTTTCTTCCAAAACCAGTTTGCTAGCAGAGACAGCCTGTCCAGTTTGACCTATGGGAATGACGCCTGGGAAGCTATGGTCATCCTACCTTCTAGGAACTGTAGAGCTGTGGCATCTCCACCATTGACCATGGCCCTGAAGACATATAACAAATGTCATAAAAACTGGCATTTAGATAAAGGTGGACGATCTGATTACTTCATGCCCCTCATTGAACAAACGGGGTCAGAATTCAGCTCCTGAAAACTGCGATGAGCTCCTCTGCCAGCATTTTCCTAACTGACCCAGGGAACAGTGGAGGATGGGGCTGGCAGTATGGTGCTGTGTCAGGTGACAAATGCAAAATATGTGAGGACACAGAGCAAAGTGAACAAGCATAACAAATTTCACTGTTTATATGGAATAGCTCTTTTAAAACAGAATATCTTCATTTTCACAAAAAAAAAAAAAAAACAAACCCCAACAACAACAAGAAAAAAAAAAACAACCCACAAAAACCCAACCCACAACAAGGAACAAAAAACAAACAAAAACCCCTCCAAAAAACTCCAGCCCTTTCCTGTTGTCACAGGAAACCTTCAGCGAAGTCAAGTGAGACAACTGATATTAATAATGAAAGCCATCCATTTCTATAATAAGGGACAAGGAAAATGTAAATATTGCTACAAAATCACACAGGCACTTTTGCCATATTATGTTAATAATCTTGGTGGGGGGTTATCTGTAGCTTAACCTTTTCTTTAGCACACAATCCTTAGTAACCCTGTTCAAAGTAATAATATGATAACCAGCAGCAGCGGTTATTTACTTTGAAGCCTACACAAAAAATGCTTTTGCTGAAAGCACCTACTAATGTCAGCACTTGAGCAGCTGTTACAGTGGCAACTCCCATTTTATGACTCACCTCCTAGGTCATGGCTAGGATCAGCAATGGGCTGTTCTCCTGTGTTAGCCATGCCATACCCAGAGCACTGGAGAGAGAGGGAGCCAAGAAGCTGGCTTCTATGTCCAGAAATGTTTATGCAGCTTGCCCTTCTTCCATGCTTAGCCTCTCAGCTCTGCACGGACATGGAAAAAAGGGAAGAGAGTGTAGGACATGATTTTTTTTTTCCCACCAAATGCAAGAACTACCTCCTCCAATAAATTTCATTCCACCCTGGGAATTTTGACAAAATGCCACTGATCTGCTTCTATTTCTTTCCTGTAAAGTGTGTGCACTTTATTGGGTGAGCTTTCCTTCTTATCAGTGCTTCCTCTTCCTATTTCCTTAGTGTTGTTTTGTTTTGGTTTTTATTTTCTTGGTTAAGTTGTGCAAAGGACTTGCAGAGGAAAACTGACCCAGATTATTCATTTTCCCTGTGCCCCAAGATTTTTTTAATCGATGGCACTAGTTCAGTGCAGCAACTGAATAGGATTAGTCACTTTTCCCTCTGGATTGAGTTTGGAGGAGGCTGAAAAAATAGATGACTGGAATCGAGTTGCTTTTGGGGCTTTGAGCTTAATTCACAACAGAAGGTAGCCAGTTCAAATCCCTCTGAGTCTTCTGCTAAGGGAAGGTGACTCAGATTAGTCCTTTTATACCATCTCAGTTCCAAATACCTTTTCAGCATTATTTCTGGCTGGTCTGTTTGGGTCTGAGCCAAAGCGCCTTATATTTCCAGCAATTCCAGTGAGTTCTGCATCAGACCTTTTGTGGGGAGCAGAAAGAAATTATCATTTCTTTGGCTCTCCTGATGTCAGCTTGGTGGTAGTGTCATGCTTGCAAGTGATATTGGCAAAGTGAGAAACATGCTGATACCTCACACAGTCCTGTGATGACACACTTTGTCCTTTCTGTGTGACCCTGTGATACAAAGTGAGGTGGCAAAGAAAAGTTACAATAAGTTCAGGATTTATGATACAACTATTTGAATAAAGCTAGACAGAAACTCTTCCAAAAGAGGAAGGAACTTCATTGAAATGAGACAAAACATAACAGAGAAAATACAAGTGGCTTATGTATGTGACATAAGAAAGTGAATTTACCCATGGGTTTCCTCTTCACAGCTATCTTGCCATAACTTAATAAAGCTGTCCAACTTGCCTTGCTGTAATTTTCTCACACAATACGGCTCTTAGTCCTTAGAATTATATTTTTTTTCAGTTCCTTACAGAAGAATGAAAGCGTCCACAAGCATTGTTTCCTCTCCTTTTATTCCAGTACAAAAGAGGACTTAGTTGTGATGGAAAAGTTTAGGTCGCATTGTCAGACTCCTGCTATTTACTACTTGGTTTTGGTTCTGTTTGAGGTTAGTCCTGGGATCTGAAGGCCTGTCTGGGAGACTCTCAGTGTGAACAGAAATACCTGAGATTTGTTACAGGTTTTTGGCTGAATCCCTATAGATGTAGAGACTAGCTGGCAATTAATTCCAAAAGCTTAAGCAGAGAAGTATAGCTGCCTATAACTACACATATCTTCTGCCTCTACTGTGCTCCTTTTGTGAATCTCCTGGTATACGATCTGGTTCATTTTGGTAATTGAAAAACTGGCGATGCTTAGATCAATTCAATTTCACAGCCTCATAAGAAGTTTCACAAGATATATTTCCAGGGGATTCTGCCTCACTTCCAGGTGATAAGATTGAGTCTTAGAATTGCTTTACCTTGAAGATACAATGATTCACTGCTTTCTCAGTTTGCCCAATCTATAGCTATTACTTAGCAATCAAGACTGAGATATGCGGTGCTTCCCTTGTCTGTGTTTCTGGCATTGACTCCATATTTCTGATCTTCACTTTTCATCCTGTAAAAAAGAGAATGATATTTATCTAGAATTAGACTAAAAGTATAAATAGAGGTGCACATTCAGACTTCACTCATAGCCACTCATTAGACTTTTTTGTCACTTCCTTTTTTGTGCGTCATGGATTGATCTTCTTTTCTGCAGAATGCTGCCTTTCTGTGCTTCCAGTGGTCTCTGTGCTTGCTTTGGGCTTTGGGTTATCTGGCTCTACTTTTCTTCATGGAATCATAAAATGTATAGTTGGAAGGCACCATAAGGATCACCTAGTTTCAGCTCCCCTGATATGGGCAGGGACACCTTCCACTAGACCAGGTTGCTCAAAGCCCCATTTGGGTTCCCTGGATTGCTATATTCCAGACTCTTTGACTTTTCCGTTCTGGCAGTATATGCTCCCCTAGTTCAGATGTTTTCCCTGTTTCTGCCTATTTTTCAGTTTACAGGAACTGTTACTTTATTGATCATCATCAGCTTTCCATTTCTTCATACCCCTTTTCCTTGGCAGCGGTACTCAGGTTCTGAAGAAACTCAGAACAGTGGAGGTATTATACTAGACTAAGCAGTAAATGGACTATCATCAAACAGTAGTGCCGCAGGAAAGATCCTAGGGTGATGGCATTCCTGTTGTCAAGTGCTCTGGAAGAGATGAAAGATGTGGGCCAACATGACCCAGACAAATGGACTCCTGGAAATGATCAGGGTCAAACTGCATCAAATACACTGCTTTTGCTTCTCTTCTCTTGCTAGCACAGAGGAAAGTAAAACTTGTCATTTAAACTTGTGTTTGCTTTTTATTTGTCACCACTAAGTGGTCAATGGCAATGTCCATTGCTGGAGCCAATCCACAGCTGACGTGTGGTTAGGTTATGACATGCCTGTGCTGGGATAACAGCAGGTGTAGCTAGTAAAAGCCAGTCTAAAAGACTGGTTTGCCAGCACAGAGTGCACCTCCTGACACTGCATTTTGTCTGTACAACTGTATTGCCTGCACAGCTATCCAAGAGATCTTTTTCTGGTGTAAGCTTAACCTCAGAGTGCTTCTGTCTTGAAACAAAATAGTCAGATAGGAGAACGACTGTAGATGGCTTATTAATAGTGTAGGCTTACAGTTTATGCTTCTGCCTTTGATTTTATCACTTTGATAAAATCAGATGAAAAAGGACAGTATTTATCATATGGTAACCAAAATGTTAGATTAATCATGGAATACATGCCCTGGAAAATCACTCATTGTGGAGATGCAGATCTGCAATAAGACATATAGAATGTCAGTCAGTTGTACTGAATAGGCTATTTAAGGACTCAATAATAAGTGGACAAAGTAATTTTCCTAGTATTTGAGATAAAAAGGTTTCTTGCCTTATAAATAATATTTTTATTTTAAGTAAAAAGGACCTGCAGTCCTTTCTTCCCGCACCTTCAAATATTTCTCAGTGTCACAGTAAATGTCTCTCTGGCTCAGATGGGTTAGTACAAGAAATTCTGCTTTGCTTGCTCATGCACTGAATTGGTAATATTCTAGTTTATTCTTTCTATTAAAAATGAGAGATTTCCCATCTGCTACAATTCTGTGGATTTCTAAATCCATGTGAGAAAAAAAATCTACATGTCCTAACTTCTTAGAAAATGTATTTAGTGAGGATTTCAATTGAGTCTTTCAACCTCTGGCTCCTCATCTAACAAAGGTTCTTCTCAACAGAGAAGGATCAGGAGAGGTGTTCAGGGCTCAGTAATTACACTCTGTGGCTTGACTACAGTTCAAGACTTCAATGGTCTTCAACTGCAATTTTTCTCCCTAGGCCTTCTTATTATCAGAGCCTTCAAAAGGAAGCAATAGAATCACTCAGACTTTTACAGATCCCTGATGTTGCATTCTTGAGAGACCGGTGTATTGCTATTCTTTTCTTCTCTTTTTGTCTGACCAGTACACGAAAGCAAAGAATAGAACATGCATCTGATTGTTACCCAGTACTTATATTTAACACCTGAATCATGTAGTTTTTAATCTTTATTGAGTGATTAAGTATTCTTCATTTCCCTTGTAAATAATTGAAACAAAAAGTGTAAGTTGTTAAAAACTCCAGCTTTAGAGAGCCCTTCATTTCAAAATTTCTTAGAAGTTATTGTCTATTTTTTTCTTCTTCCTGATATAGACCATGGTAACTCATAGATTATGCCAAAGGTTATAGAAGTGTTCACAGCGTGGACTAAAACTTCACACATAACATTTTTCATTATCCCTTCTCTTATTCATGTTCATGAAAGTTCCATGTAGTATATTCAGCAATTAGTGACACAGAAGTATAAGCTTAGGAAACCTAGAAATTTATGAGAACCTGTAAAATACCTTTTCTGTTGTTAAATAACCTTGTGCTGTTTTGTTCTGTCCCCATACCACAATAAAAGGTGTATTTGAAATGTGGCTTCTTGCTAAGCTAAAGAACATTGTGTCTATGATGTCACATTATCATTTATGGCCTGAAGGGCAGCTAGATATTTCAGACTTTATCCATACAGATGCGTTTCCCTTCACATCAATGCAACCATACAGATACAGTTAAACAAGCATAACCCTAACTGTGAACTCCTGTCCCACCATAAAAATGCTGTCTCTGGTTCAATTAATAACCTTTCCAGAGCAATGTAAGTCCAAATTGGAAAAAGGTTCACTTCTAGACTGTTCACACAAGGTACTGTATCATTATATAACATTATATAATATAACAACCTGCTTGGTTGCACAGACATGCTTTGGAAAACCTTATCCATGGTGTAATGAAGTTTCTTTGCCAATCTCTTCATTCAACATTTCTGTTGAATTAGAACTGGAGCAGGATGCGCTTCCTTTAATGCTGTGTTTGCAACTCTTTCTCAAAGAATTTATTGTAGCTTTTCTACCCCTCTGACTTTTCTTTACCTCTCCCAATAGCCTGAAGCACTGTCTTTCTCCATATTTGTATGACCATGATTCTCTGATTGTTTCTCACCTTTTCATTTTCTTCTTCCTTTTATCTTTATTTAACTCTCTGCAAGAGATTCCCTGAATTTTGGCCAGTATATCCAGTCAGCCAGATTTTTTTCTCCCATCGTCTCCAAGCATACAAAATGGTCAATTAGTTCCTTTCCCCCATTCCTTCCCTAGTAAATGCCACTACACGAGGTCCTTCTCCATATTTACTTTTTCTTCCAGGCTTCCAGGCTGCTACCTTGAAGAGCCTTGCGGCTGTCCATGGAAGCAGATTTCTCTGGGTTGATCAGTAACACAGCAAATGCTCTACAGACTCTCAGGTCCACACCACAGAGGCCAGCAGTCTGAGAACCACCACCTCTTGCATCAGTTGATTTGATACAAATAGAAGCCCTCTGGACATGAACTTTTCATTCCTACACCATAATTGGGCTTTAGGCTTTATCACAATATGAACAGGCCATAATAACATAATTGCAGAATTTTAAGTCCTGTTTCAAGGGATTTAACTCCTTTATTTTTTTAACCATACCTCAAGTCAATAGATATTTTCATAGAAATAAATCTATTGGAGTAAGGTGTCTCCTAGCCCAGAGACATGTCTGGTAAGACTCCAGTGATGTGTAAGCTTAGAACAAAGCAGAAGAACATGCCTCCTATAGAGAATACAATGTTTAAGGTGTCAGTGAAACTGCACAGCTCTGTGGCACTTTGGGTGGCAATTGTACCACACCCTAAAAAGGTTTGTTTTCAAAACTGAGGTTGAAAAAAACCATATAAAAGACACTGAACAGCAGATGTCAAGAGTACTTCCTCTGCTAGGTATAGTCATAAGGAGAGTTGCTCTTTGAAGGTTTCCACGTAAATTGTCGTGTCCTCAAAAATGAAATTTGCATTTCATGTCTCCGAATTTATGTATTGAAACTACAGGCGGTCTTTACAGCGTAGGCTGATATGAAAGGCATATTAATAAGATTTTTTAAAAACAGCTAATAAGGAAATGGCATATTACCATTTTTTCTAGGAATTTGTTGGCAAAGAACTTGGAGATTTTCCAAACAGCATAGACAGTACTAACACCTTTCCAATGCCACTTCTAAATTCTGCCATTATTTTTGTTTTAAACATCTGCTAATCTCAAAAGATGCCCATTTTTTTTTGTCCATGCCACAGAAAGACAACATTCATCCGACTAAATATACAGTGTCACACAGGACAAACAATGAAGTACAATCATCTGCAACCTGAGAAACTGTGGGTATATTTGAAATTACACTATTTCACCAGTTTGGATTTTATTTAAGTTCATCAAGCCTCATGTACTGACTGATGAAGTCAACAAGATTCTTTTCATTAGTTTAATCTGTTTCAAATCAAACCATAGGATAGGAGCAGATTTTTAGAAGCAACTCATTAGTGGAAATGCTGCTGCTTTCTGCAACTCGAAGGTTGCCATTGGGGGAATCCTTTAGTTACAGTCTTAACATCTGTGCTGTAGCCGTGTGTTTTGGATGTGTTACACAGGTATTGTGGGTCTCTTTAATTTACCTGCCTTAATATCCATTAAGTTATGTTTTTTCCACTGTTGTGAAATATTATTCTCCTGTCTTCCAGTTTCTGTGCTTTTGGCAGCCCTTCCTCTGTGCTTATCAAAAAAGCAAGAGGGGACAGTGTCACGCTTGAATGATTTTTATAAGGTTGGGATATACTGTGGTTTCACAGTAAGATAGCCTGGCCAATGGAGTTTGTATATAGAGATTTTTCAGTTTCGTTACAGCTATGGGATTAGGCAGCACAGTAAAGGAACAAAAGTGAAGAGAGGGATTCTGACTTTGCCTTGGCATAACTCTATTGAGTTCAGCAGGCTTACTCCAGATTTACACTGGAATAAAAGGAGCTCAGAGTCAAGCCCAATAGATCAGTTTATGGTGCTTTTGGAGGCATCAATTTACTCAGCCACCTGGAAAATCTTACTCCCCTACTGCCAAAGATCTGGGACAATTCACAATTCTAATATATTTGTAGGTCTGCTCTGTGGTGTGTAGATGTGTTTGCTTAGTAGAATTAGGAATCTGTTAAGCAAATTTCATACAGCAAGCCCTTCCCTCTCTTATGCTCAAGGGCAAAGTAGAAAATAAGATGCACAGGGAATTTCCCACCCCTGTAGGAAGACAAAAGACTAATGAGTGCTGCTGGCCTCTAGCAGACCTGAATGTGGCCTTCTAGCCACTGCTTGCTTACACAGCCCTCAGAAGCAAACTCACACTCAGACAGGTCCGAGTGCTGCTGTTCATGGGGAAAAGGATGCCAAGAGCCTGCTGTGAGGAGCCCTGTCCTACTGATAGGATTTCTCCCACCCTCAACAGCAGCTTTTCTCCCCTTCATTGGATGGACATTATTTTCATTCATCTATTAAATAGCTTAATATACTACATTTGTTCTGTAATTGAACAGGCTTAAGCAAACTTGGAGATGTGGGCAAAAAGGCAGTTTGCTTCCACTTGGCAAAAAGTATCTGGACACTAGAATGTGTCATTTGGTGACCTAAATGTTTATGTCCAAACCCCTGCCACTGATGACACAACACGCTGCAAGAACAAAAGTCTGTTGGCTGGAGTATTAACTGGTTTCCTAATTCACACCTGTGCACTGGAAGACAAGCAGCCATCAATCACAGACTCTTGCATATCCTGGGTATGCTGTTATGGGCAGGGCTGGAAACATTTCTGAGTGCTGATGGGAGGGATTGGGTAAGAAAAAAACAATAGAAGAAAAGGAAGAAAGCAAAGGTAATAGATATATAGGAAACAGGACTGCGAAGGATATCAGGAGGCTGAATTGACAATGCTGGTGTGATTCCTGACAGATGAGATTAAAAAGAATCTCTTGGAAATGCATTATGGCCACAGAACCACAGATAAAATTTGTTAGAAACAAATTACTCTCTACATCTGCTAAATCTTAAAGCACCTTCCCAGAGTGGTAGACAGGAGTTTGAGTTGCTGTACAAAAATTGTTATATCTTGTTTTATTTGAGTATGTATAAAGTATCTGTATAAAATATTTATCTACAGGATGGAAGAGTATAGGTGTGCATGATTTTTGTAACACTCTGACAAGAAATAGAATTTTTCTAGACTAAGGCTTGTGTAGCATGCTTGAAATTGGGCTCATAACCAGCTTGTATATCTTTCAGGTTTATGGGTGGATTTTGTGTTTAAGAAGTAGAGGTAAATAAAAGCAGATAAAAAGAATGTGACTACTATGCAGCTAAATCATCTTTAGGAAGGTATCAAGGCCAGGTCTCCTCATTAGTTTCTTTCTTCATTAGTACTGGAAGAACAAAGAACAGCATTTACTCTATATCCTAAAGATTAATTGAAGTGGGGGATGGAGCAGTGAAATTGAATTAGTAAATTATTAACCAATTTCTAAGTAATAAGAAATAATCTATTACAGAGCTTATCCCTCCATCTAGAGATTTGTCTTAAGCATTTGTCTTTGGGAGACATGGAAGGAATAAAGGGATACAGACTAGAGACAATCCATCAAGACAGCTATTGGAACATGAATAATGAAGACCTTTGAACTTGGCAAATCTTCCAGATCTCTCTCTCTTAACTGTGACTTACAGATTGTTTCAGGGTTGCTGCTTAATCTAATAGCCTGTTTTTAATTTTGCCTCCTCCCCCCCGCCGCGACCTGCCGTTGTTAAAAATATTCCTGTTGTAATCTCAGCATTTGACAGCCAAAGCAACAGTTAATGAGGCCCAAATCTGGCAGTGTGTCAGCTCAGGAACTCCCTCCAGCCTGCAAATACAACTCCACCCACTCGCATTTTCAGAAGAGGAGCCTGGTGCCAAGGCAGTGCTGGCAAGGTGGCAGCTGGGGAAGTGGAGGTTCTGGCTTCTTTGATTTCTGAAGCTACCTATGAATAACCGCCTTCTTTCTTCCTTTTTGAGTCAAGCCTCACTTTGATGGCTGGAAGGTTTCCTCATTGCCTGTTTCTAAGATTAAAACTCTGATTTACTTTTAGAAACCCAAATAAGTAACATTAGTGTCCAACTGAAACCAACAAACTTGCCTCATGTAAAGTTCTGACTTAGAGGAAGGGTCTGGCTCTCACTAAGAATATTTCTCATTAGCCTCGTGGTTTAAAGGTGCTTTGAAGCAGCTCATGGGGATGAGAATGTAATCTGTCCATCCCTCCTGGCTCCTGGCATATGGGGTGTGCTTCCAGTATGTGTGAAAATATTGGGAAGGAGGAGGGGAAAAGGCTTGTGGGGTATTCACAAGCATCTTCACTCGCCCCAGCTGCCCAATGGAGGTTAAGGCTGTTCTGAATCCACCTGGTCCCCTGGTTTGGGAAGGGCTAAAGCCTTTATATCAGGTGTAAAGCTCCATTCTTCTCTGCCTGTATGGTGGTCTCCTTCTGCCCTGCTTCATAGATGCACCTCTCAGCTCACAGCTGCAGCCCACAATACAAGCACAGTCTCTGCCCACAAGTACAGATGTGTTTTGTCCCAAGGTATAACTGTGCTGCACAGTTTATAGGGCCCTATGAATGGCCTTGATGGATTTTAGAGATGGGAGTGGGTAGGCCAGAAGTTGGATTTTTTGGAAAACATCTAGCCGGTGGTACTTGAGCTGTGCCAGATTTCCCTGGCTGGGTTGCAAACTGTGCAAACACACATTGCTGTCTCTCAGAACTTTGCTTAGGCTTTCGTGCAAGCCCACAAATGAAGTACTGCATTCTTTACTCCCACCTCCAGTGTTAAATGAATAGCTGCTTGACTCGTTGTACTCTATGCAGATTTTTAATGAATCACTTCAGTTCCAGGGGTGAGCCTCTCTCCCCAGCCTGCTTCCCTGTGTGTCAACACCCCTGTGTCCTCCCCACCCTAGCCCAATGGCTGAAACCATCTTCCTTTCATTTCCAGGGCCTGCCAGGAAGTTGCAAAGGGACACAGGTGAAATTGTCCTGTGCCTGGGGTTCATTTTCACCTCAAATGGTGCTCCTCTTGTTCCCTATTAGCCTACAGCTCTCAGCTCATATTCAAGAGGGGCCTGAATTCAATTTCTCCTTTACTCCTCCCCACCCCGCAATGATTGTTTGCTCTGGTTTGTAAACAAGAGAACAGCTACACCCCTCAAGTATCTGGTTCACAGTTTCTTCAGAATATACCTTACCTCTGAAAAAGTGAGAGGAAGCTCTTGGACTTGTTCTATTCAACTTCAGTGTGTAGTTGGGCTCTAAACCACATCACACCCAAGGGTAGATCTGCAGTGATTGCCTGTTGTCTGGCAACAGTGACTGGTGATGATTTCTCAGCGCAGTTTTCTCTTGGAAAACTTAATTCCTTCTTAAAATGCTCTCACCACACTCTGTGAAGATGAACTTCAGCAGCATCCACAGCAGATGCACTTCTGGATCTGGCTTTCCCAGCCCTCATGCCTCATGCAGAGCTCTGCTCTTCTTCTTCCTGTACAGAGACACTGCATCTAGAATGCATAGATGGGGAGAGCCTGCACAAAATTCTTCTGACTACAATGCATGTGGTGCCCTCTCTCAACACTAGTCTGCATTCACTTTTCCTCTGTGACTCAGGGGCAGGCTTACAGTCTCTGAAAAATTCTGTTTTCTCTTTTTTATATCCCAAGCCCTTTGAGTTAAACCATGACAAAGGAAGATACAGAGATTGCAAAGGAACAAGGGATTTTCTTGTAATTTCAGCATTTATTTCCTTCTTAAAGATGCAGTTGTATAAAATAAGTGATGTCCTGGCAAAGGCTAGTGTTATGCTGTGCCAGACAATTTTATCACCCTAGCCCATGAAGGCTCTAGTGTACAGCATAAAGCTGCTTTGCTTTCCAACATGCCAGTTTTTTTTTCAGTGCCAGACCTCACTTGGCTGCTCTAAGGAGTTTTCCTTCAAAATTAGCCCCCGTTCAGCATCCTTCTGCCCTGCCGTAGGTACCACGGGCGCCGAGCTGGAGCCGCCCCGAGCGGAGCTGGGCGGGACGGCACCGTCTCGGCGACAGGAGGGGGAGCTCGCAGCGCGCCGGCTTTAATCGGCGAATTAATTTAGCAACGCTGCAAAATCACCACTGCGGCTGAAATGTCCATAGGGCCTTTCTCCACACCTCCTCCCCCATCCCCCACAAAAACAAACAGGAAAAAAAAGGAATAATGGGGGTTTATATTGGGGTTCAGGTTACGATGGAGAATCAAGCTAAATTCAACGGGGGGTTGAGAGGCAATGCAGCTGCCAGGAAGTGATGGAGAGGGTGGATTTTAATATATATTTATGGTGCTAGCAGTGATGAATAAGATGCTCCCAGCAGTCAAAAACACTTCTCCTCAGGTAGACTGGGACAGGTTCACAGCTGGTGTGGGCTTCTCAGTTCAGCTGAGCCATCAAGGGTTGTGCCCACTTTCACTAGCACTGAACTTAGTTGTGTATGTGCTACGAGACCTGTGAGGAGAGCAAAACCCATGCCAGTAGAAAAGTCTTTGTTTCCAGACGTGAGACAGAAAAGCATGAGCTACCAGTCTCAACATAAAATCACAAGACTCATCAAGCTCTCCTCTGGAGTATGAATTCAAGAAAGGGGTACTCAAGTCTGTGCTGTTACATGGAATAATAGGGGCAGAATTTGGGTTCATGCACAAACTTCCGAACACACCTTTTGGCCTGACCCCAGGCTCAGCCCAAGTTATCATCAAGCTTCTCAAAGCTAGGATGCTTTTCTGAAAAATTCCTCTCAAACTTGGGTGCACCACAGCTTACTTCTTTTGCTTTTGCTATTTTTACTCTTCTCTAAGATATCAACTGAAGGCAGAATCTGGGAAAAATTCCTAACCTGTCAAAACACCCTCCTGAAGACATTTCACCCAAAAAATGCAGAGGAAATTGCAGCTTTCAGAATGCATTTGTCCAGACAAACCTAACACCAATTGTCATGGATCTAAGCCACAAGGAAAACGTGTGTTGGTTTCACAGCAGTAGTGAGAGCAGGTTTTCATGGTGGTAGGACCAAGCCCTCCCTGCCCTCGTGCACAGCCTGCTGGTGCAGTACTGCAAAGGAGCTCATCTCTAAAGTGGGCAGTAGTTTTCCTGGGGCAGACAGCCCTGTAGAAAGTTAATCTCCTAATATTGTAGTGATAAATTGGAGAGATTTCTTTTATGCCCCCCTAAGTGTCTGCATAATTCTTCTGTATAAAATCCATGAAAATTCCCAAAGCTGATAGCCGGCAATCTCTCATGAGATAGCTTTTTAAGGTAAAATATCCCCCTCCTTATCTATAAGCTCATGACCCTCATTATTAGAGCAAGCTGAGCCTGTGACTAGTAAAAAAGAGTTTACCTCTTGACCTAGAGGAGAAAGAATCTAGAGAGATCAAAATATATAGTGCCAAATTAAATAATTTCCTGATGAGCTCTCACAGATAGAGGGTTGCATCTTCCCTTGCTGTGGAAAAGGAGTAGGTTCTCGGCAGGCACAGAAAGCTTTCTACACATACAGCCCTGTGATACATTTAAACAGAATGAACCTCATTCTTAAACCCATCTAAAAATGTTAGTAGAATCATGAACACTGACCTTAAAATGAAAAATGATTTGCAACCTTTGCAGAGGTGTCTTTATCATAGTGCCATATTTTAAAGTATTTTATCCACTCAGCTACACAATCTTACCATTCATTTGCCATTGTCATTTTACCTACAAAAGAGTTCACTTAATATCCCCCAAAGCAAGAGAAATGTAACGAGTATTACAAGAGGAAAATTATTACTAGCATATTATATAGAAAGGCTGTAAAGTTCAAACAGAGGGAGTTGTGTGTGCACACCACGATTCATGCAAATTACGCTTAATAGTTTAACGCTGCATTAAATTTTGCCTCCTGAATAAAAATGCTACTTTAGTTATTTTTCTAATAATCTATGTAACTTTGGGGAACTAATTAAGGCAAACCATTTCCAATGTGCCTGTTTAGCTGCCTATATCAAGTGGCCTGATTTTTAAAAGTGCTGACTACTGAAGCTATAGTAAATATTTTGCATCCCTCACTACCTGGTAATTTTTATGTGGTTAGTATAAATTTAGGAGCCCTATGTCAACTACCTATGTGATACTTGTGGTTTAATTATTTTCCTGTAAGACCATAGCTCCCAGTAAGAAAATTAAATCTAAGAAACCTTTTTAGTAAGCTTATTTCTTCTTTCCTTTTCCCCCTTCTGCTCTAGGAAAAGATGCCGACCTATAAGATTTTCAATGTGAAGGTGTTTCTGTAATTGCAGGAAAATGCTGATATTGCTTCTTGATTGCAAGAGGAGCATGTGACACATAATTAATCCACATATGGACAAGGATGTCTTCCAAGACTAGAAATGGAAAACTAATCAAGACCACATATGACACACTGGATCCAACACACATGCTTCCCTAGGACTTCTTGGCTGCTTCACATCTGGCTGGCTCGGAGTGCAGGCAGAGCAGCACATGACTGCCTGCCTGCTTTCATGGAGATGATTGCTGGTCTGAAGCCTGGCTTTGCCTGCAAGGCTTCAGATTCATCAGTTGAGTGAGTACTACGGTGTGGTTTATCTTGCCTGGACTAGGGTTTTGAATGTATTATTTTGCTTCCAGTGAACTAATACTATCCAAAATGAATGTTTTTAATCCTAAGCCTTTGACTTGGCCTATATACAGGTTTTGTACTGAAGTAACTAACCCAAGTGCTAACATGATTTTAAAAACTTTTTAATGTTTTGTAAATCCAGGGACATATCCCAGGGAAGAAAATTCCTGCTGGCATCTGACTTGAAAACTGCATGCAGAGACCTTATTTTGACTGCTGATAGAGATACTGAATTCTCACTGACTTTAGCAGAAGATCTGCTTTAGAAAGGATGGAGGTGTCATGTTTTATATCACTGTGTTGGCTAATGGAAGCAGCTGTGCTTTCCAGTCACAGGGAGAATCACTGAGGTCTCAAAAAGGATGCTGAGGTTCCCATGGCTGAGCACCTCTGGAAAGGTTTAGATTTGGTTTCCCAGGAACTTATATCTTTCCTTAAAATGTAGATGAACAGGAAGACAAACTAATTCTTCATTCCTGGATGCCATATGTTATATAAAGATTTACAGAGCAGTTTGTAGCAAGTGCTTTGACTGTGCTGTTTACTGCTTCAATGAGAGACCAAGTAAGATTTTTATATTCCTCTCCCGTAATATTTAATGAGCAATATTTATGCTTATGTCAGAGATATGCTTTGAGCCGTGATTATTGTCTGCAATTTTGCACTCTAATACAATGTCCAACTTCAATACTCACTGTTATGAGGCACCATTATGAGTCAGTGGTCCTTGTCATCTGATCTTACAAAACATAGAGAGTGGTTATGGTTTAGGAGGCTGAAAAGGTCTGGGAATGTGAGTAGTGAATTATGAAACTGTTGAATTTTTGTATCCTGAATCTGAAGAGCAGCCAACCAAAGCAACATACCTACAATACATACATATACACACATAAAAATGCACACATGCACACGTGCAGAAACAGTACAGGTACAAGTACAGGTATGGAGACAAAACTTCAACCCCGTACATGTGTCCTGAATCAAATATACTAAAATAAATCTCAACCACATTGTCTCAAAAGCATCCCATAAATAGAAAGGTGCTCAGGCATGTTTGACCCTGCTAGCAGGGTACCATGCTTCTGCTGCTCTGCAATACCTCACTTGAAGTATCTGACTTATCAGTCATGCTGCCTGCCTTGTACAGCGGGCCAAGGGGATGGGCACAATCTCCCATCTCATGGGAGGCTGTTTGCTGGGCCTTGTATTGAAGGCAAGAGTCTGAGCTCTGTTTCTGAGGGAAAGAGATGACACAAGGCTAATTAAAAAAAAAAAACATAAAGGACAAGACCTTGGTGTGACCAAAACACTGTAAATGTATCAAAGTGGAAATTTGCTTCACCTCAAGACAAGGACTTTGAGACAACCGAGAGCCTTAATGAAACAGGGCATAGTTTCTCTTTAGATATCTGTTATCTATTATTTCTTACAGGTCAGATTCAGTCAGCATTTCAAAACACAATCAATAGGCAATGATTGAAAAAGTACTTCAGGCTTCCCTCACATATTCATCTTACTTGAACTGTATTCAAGTTACAAAACTTTCATTGATATCTTTGCACAGAGGCTTTTAATCCTTCTCATAGAAAGATGGAAGGAAAGGAAAGCAGAGAGTGAGCAACACTCTTGCACAGGTTCATGAGAGGGGGAGGGAGGGGATTTAATGTCAAGAAAATTGTCAAATCCGGAAAAAACTATCAAGAAGGGCTTTCACAGTAGCTCTCTTGGGTAGAACAGTTTTTCAAGCAAGTTCTCTTGGGGCTGAATCACACAATTCATTAGAAACAATTGGTGGGTAAAATAGTAGGAATGATCTTTGAAAAAGAGAGGTCCAATTTCTACTTCCCGTTTTGTCATAAGCTGTCAGGAAGTGTTACACAGTGCTATTGAACAGCTGTTGCTGTTCTTCTTAAAGATGGGTGATGTAATGCTGGTAGAGAGCCTTGCTTTCAGGAGATCTGTGACATGGGATGAAAATACCTCTGATCCCTCCTCCATGCTGTGAAATCTTAATTGCCCTGTTTTTTTCTGAATTCAAGAAATTCCATTTTGTTCCCTGGTGCATTCCTGGGTTGGAATGGGGTTTCTTGCAGGGTTCTGTCACCAGCAGCTGTCACTTTGAATGGTTCCAGGTCTGGGTGAGGAGGCAATGGAGAAACAGGAAAGAGGATGGTGGGAGAGAAGATGATGGTCATTCAGCTAATCAAAGCAGGTTTTTTAATAGCTAGTCCTAGGTACTACTTCAGCATGCTTTTGTTTGACTGCTGTTAGGCAACTTCTGTAGTGACATCTACTCTCTGTTAGGAGATTTGGAAAGGAATTAAGACTGCACTTTGAACACTGTCTCACTAGCTCTTGTTGACATCCTCCTGATTGACACCAGCATAAATGAGAAGAGAACCAGTCCTTAGGGCTTACAAAAAGCCTCCACATTACTAAACTAATATTTTTCATGAAATTAAAGCTGGCAGAGTGCTGGTGCTACCTCAGAGAGAACTGAATCAGTACCTAGTCACTTTGGTCCACATTCCTGCTGTTCTTCAGGCAGCCAAATGACAGTGAGAGGGAAGAGCTGTGATGGATGTGCTGCAAAAAGCACTAGAGTGCAAGAAGATGGGGGAAGAGGCAAGCAATTCCCTGCTTCAAAGCACCACCCAGCAAAGACTTCTAACTCAGTGGTGCAGCTGAGGCTGTTAGCCCACATCTGATGGAGATGGTTTGGATGGCTCCACTGAGTTGTTCAGTGTTCACTCCACTACATGAGCCTGGCTGATGCTGTGAGGCTTGTATACCTGTGTCACTGTCAGTGCTGTCAGTCGGCTGCCAAAAGGTCCCAGCTGGCAGAATGGTCTTCCCACTCGGTTATCCCACGTGCAGCAGCTGTGGAATGTCTTTTGCTGCCAGGCATCACTAGGCACATGAGGGGTGAGTCTCCCACTGGAGATGGATCTTGGTGGAACCTGCAGTGGACAGCCTTGTTCTTTTACAAACTAACATCTCCTGGGTTTGTGTACAAAGAAGACATTTTTATGCCTGCATGCAGATAGTAGGTGCTACTTTGCAGGAGTTTATATTTTAAGGTCTCACAGCCGTTGGTTTATATGAGCTGCCAATTCAGATGATCCTTTCATCGTGCAGCTGCAAAGGAGCTACTATTGGGACACCTTTACTGCTGATCCAGTCCAGCAGCAGACTGTGGGAGTTGAGACTCTTAAGAGGAAAGAGCTTGCTCCCACTGCCACTGAAGACAAGGTTGAATTTCACAGTGTAAGGGATCAAATGCCAGTAGGAAGAGCCAAGAATTTTCAGGTTTGTCAGAGAAATATTATAAACAAAGCAGAGTAAAAGCAAAGGTGTATAAAATGCCTTGACAATGACTTTTAAGAAAGTTGCTATGTGTTATTTTAGCCAAGTCTTTATTCTTTTTTACTTAATGTTGTGTTCTGAAGTTCTCAAAGCTGCTGGCAATACTCAGTGGAATAATTTTAGAGCAACCTTAATAGAATGAGCAGAATAAAGGATTGTTCAAATATATTGTAGCAAGATAGCTTTTTAATAGAACAAGTTATTCAAAACACTGATGGCTAGGGCTTGTGAATGGAAAAAATCTCCCCTGTGTTTAATTACCCCAGCCTGTCTTTATTTCCTTTGTATAATTCTAAACACTGTTTGCTTGTGCTGGATGTAGTCCAGTTGGAAAGTTGGTATTCGTTCAACGATGTCTTCTATTCACGGGCCGGAGATCCATGTTGGATGACTACAGCCAACCATCCAATCTGACCTCCCACATAATGTAGGTTATGCCATTCCACCCCACAAAGCCTGCAGTGGAAGGAATTACTCTTTGGGTTATTCTGGATTCAGAAAAGAATTTCTATTTAGAGCAGTACTTAAACACAGACTTAACTTTAATGATATGCTTAATTCCCATTTAAATATGCAGTGAAGCACAACTTTTGAGTTTGCACCTTTGTGAGCAAACATTATGGGGTCCAGTAACTTGGTCATACTGAAAGGTGTACTTCATGACTCCCAGAGCAAAGTTAAATCTGAAGAGTTTATTCAGAGAAGTCAGACGGCTCGCTGATGTGACTTCCAGAGAGGTCAATTTTGTACAGGGATTTTCAGGCCTGTGGAGCTGCAGTGGTGCTGCCATTTGCATTATGAAGCTGCACAGGAACTATAAGTGAGATCCCTTTTCATTTCACTTAGTACAAAGGATATATGAATCAATAATATTTCATTAATTCAGTAACAACCTCTGTTAAACCTCTCAAAAGACAAGAAAGAAGAGAAGCTGATTTTGTCTTAATTTCCAAGGTTTTTTTTCACTTGCTTGGGGAATGGAGGAAATCTCTGCTGCACCATAATACCCTACTTAATTGAGCTCTTAGATTAATGTTTAAACTTCATTTGCAAGTCCATTACCAAATCTAATCAGTTACAAAGGTACCATTAAGGAAAGGATTTTTTTTCAAATCCACTCTAATTCACATTTCCCCTCACAACTGTCCAAGGCACTGGCAGTGGCTGCAAGTGCTGTGTTATAGATATTGTACTTATACCAGGTGGGAAAAAGAAACTACTGAATATTTTCAGTGGAGATAATAATATACAAAATTACATGAAGTTCATATGCTAGTATGAGCCAAAAAGGGATTGGTTAAATCTTGAATCTACTGAAGAAAAGCAATAGTCATGTTCAGCCTCTTTTAAAGTGATGATACCACCTTTGAGAAGGTGTCAAATTGATTGCACTGAAGACTTTTCCCTAGATCTATTACCTGCAAGAGATGTGCAGCATTATCCACAGCTTCTTCCTGTGAAATGAAGTCCTGGCACAGCCCAGAAGTTTCAGGTCTGCTTAATTTTCAATGCTCATATAGTCCTCAACCCTGTTGCTGATAAATGCTCTTGTTGCTGATGAATGCTCTTTGCATTCAAAGTGAAATGTTCCTTTTGAGCTGCACATCAGAACAGGACCACCAACTTCTCAGTACTTTGGATAGCAGACAATATAAATGCTAACACAAGGCTGACCTGACCAAAGCTGAATGGGTGACTTCAAGCCAAAGACTGTCTCTCCCATTACCTAATCCCTGAGACATCCAGACTCTCATCCTCATCAGCACTTAAAAAAAAATAAAAATCTGGACTTTATTTTTATAACTCTTCTCAGAAGATAAACAAAGCTGAAGTGAAAATGAAGAAATGAGCAGTATGATATTATACAGACACCAATACTTTCAGGCAAATCAAAATTTTGCTGTTGTGTCTGTGTAATTGGGGAAAGTTCTGCCTACCCAGGGTGGTCGGCCCTGAGCTTTGGAAGGCAGGGCTGTTTAGAGGTAGTTGCTAATAGTCAGGGGTTTAGTGACCTCTTCTAAATCTCCTGATGCATATATTAATTTCCTAATCCCTGTGCACTCTTTGCAGCCTGCTTACCCTATCAGCCTAGCAATTTCTACAGAAAGCAGTGATTGGGAAGGAGTTTTGCAGAGTGCTGAGAAGAAAGTAACCCTTTTGCTACAGTAAAGATAATATTTGTGCTTGTCCATTAAAACAAGGCTATCTTCTGCTGGTCAAAAGTTCTCTGGTTATGGACAAGAGAGGCCTTTCCACCAGGCTTCTTGGCTTAAGAAGCACATAGCATAAAACTGAGGAAACTCTAAGGTCTCTCCCATGTTGTATCACTGGCCCGCTGTGTGCCCTTCGGCTTCTCTCTTAGCATCACTCCTCTGGTTCAACAAAACCAGGAATGATAATTGTTTTATTAGCACTTACCTTTGTAGAGCACTTGGAGATCTGTGGATAAAAAAAGCGCTGTGTAAGTACTTCTGCAATGAAATGCTGCTGCCTTTCTGTCTCCATGTGCAGAAAAGAACAAGAGCAAAGAACAAAAAGAGAAACAGGTAAGAATGATTAATAAATATTCAGTCTACGATGGCCTCTCTCCCCAGATAAATGTAGTAGTGACAATGAATGCAGAGGAGGAGAGGGGCCAGTGTACGGCAGAAATGAAAGTGTAGACAATGCCAGTATTATATCCACAGATCCTTGTCTCCATGGACTTCAGTCACCGCTGTGTGCTTGAAGCTGGTCAGAAGAATCCCCAGCAGAGGTATCTGACTACACGCCCTTAACATGGATCACTTTGCCTGCTTTAAACATGAATTAAAAGGAGGGAGGAAGAGCCCCAGGGTTCAACGTCAACAAGATCTAAACTACTTGACATTCTCGTTCTGAAATGCCAGCTCTTAAATTATCAAGGCCTTTTTTCTTTCCTTTTTTTTCCCCCAAGAGCTCTGTATTTCCCCATGTAACAGTGTGCAAACATTTTATCAGCAAATACCAAGGGGGTGGGGTGTGTGTGTGTGTGTGTGTGTGAAAAATCGGCTATCTAGAACTGATAAAGCAATTTGGCACCGACACAGCAGCTATCACTTTTAAATGGCTATGGGCTTTCTGAGGTTTAACAAGTTGCAGGGATAAAATTCTGGGGACTGACTGCTCTGAGGGTGAACGGGAAGCTGTGCTCACTCACCCCATGACATTCCTACTTGCTCCACTGCTCGTGTTACTGGGACTGTGCCCTAATGAAAGGGGTTTTGCTGTCCTGCCATATAGCAACAGTCTGTGACACTGTGCTAACAGCATGCTTGGGACCATTACTTAAGTGATAATCTCACTGGTCCTTTGTTTTATGAGGCAATAATCTGATTCCCATGTGCATAAAATGAGGCCAAAGGGTAAATAGTTTGTTATAATGAGGGAACAACATTAAGACTGATGAAAACTAGAGGTCAGTGTTATTATTTCTGTTATGACACCCATTCATTTAATAATCCTTCTGTTCATATCCTAACGGCAGGGATCCATGTCCTGGCTTTTCAAGGCAGTGTCTGTCCCCTAATAAAAGCAGATATTATCCTGCTGTCTCTCGTATCTAACTCAGCTCACTCTCGATGTGGTTCCTCATTACAATCACATCTGAGAGACTCCCAACACGGCTGTGTGGTGGAGGACTACTGGAGAAGGACCAGAGACACTAAAGAGACATTATCTGCATGGGCTCGAGGTATCAGCACCAGGCTAAGGAAGAACTCATCACAGCTTTTCTGTTTCACAGTGAGCTTCCCACTTAGAGGATTCTCCTTCTTTTCTGCTGCATCTTCCCGTCCCCACAAGGTACCTACTGTCCACTGACAGTTTACCATTCCCAGCTGGGAAAATATTCCCAGTATGAGTTAGTACATCAGAGAAGCATTTTTATAGAAATTTTTTATTTTTTTAGAGAGAATAGTAGCATAGCTGATCTACTTAGAATAGTAGATCTGAACATAGCAATATTGCTGGGTGTTCTTAATCACAGAATAAAATAAGAAATGCCAGGCTTATTGAATGGGAAAAGTTTCCATGTGTATGAAATGTATATAAAGGTATGTGTAATTTTGTAAACTATCTAAATAAATAAAATATTTTTATATAGACACTTACTATAATATACAATCTGCAAGTATCCTGGATCCACCCATCTTATTCTTTTGTCACCCAGTTAACCTCCTGTTAGGTAAATTCCTTCTTCCTCTTACTACTGGCACATATTCTTCTGCCTTTGGAGTGTATATATATATATATATATATATATATATATATATATAATTATTACTATTGCTATAATCATTATTATTATTATTATTACTTATGATGCTGTGCTGGCTAGCAGAGGCAATATACTGGAGTAATGTACATGGAACAGTATGTACATCTATTTTTTCTCCACATCAGCTGTGGGAAAGAACATTATTATAAAAACAGAGGGGTGATAGAAAACACCAGTAGATGAATAGGGGCCTTATTGTATGTTTTCTAATTCATTTAGTGTACAGTATTCGGTATTAATGCCACTTGAACAAAAAAAATAGTGAGAAAATGTGACTTACAGTTCCAGTGAAATCAGCAGAAGTAGAGTTGGCTCTAATGGTCCACATCTAAGATCGTTACTTTGCTTAAACACATTTTTTTCAGGTAGTCCTAAAGGCCAATTTTTCAAGAGGCTTAGTGAAACAGAGGCAGGTAAGACAGACAAAAAATCATTTTAGAAAAGGGCATTTTTATTATGGGAGCTAAACAAAAACAATTGGGATGAATTCCATTCAGATCTTCTAGAATATTTTCTCTTGCTTTTGGGAGAAATAAGAAAGTTGAAAACCAAAATTATTTGGTACTGGTATGGTGAAACTGGTGGAAGTTGACAGTTTCCTAGTGGTGGAAAAGATACCGTATCCAGGGAATAATCCAAATCTTGGCTAAAGATAACTTGCTAGATGGTTAATTTAAAAAAAAAAAAATCCTACAGAGTGCAGAGTTTGAACCAATATAGATAGGTATCCCTGATGTGCATCCAAATCTATGCCAAAGTAGCTGAAGTCTATTCTATTGAACAGATGTGGATACCAGAAAACTGCATAATGACTGACTGAATGTCAGTGAATCTGATAAAACTTCTATTCAAAACTTCCATGGAAACTCCCTTTAATTTCAGTGGTCTTTGAACTGGGCTTAGTATGAACTATTGGTCACAGATATTAATGCGAATCCCCAGATTATTTGTTTCATTTGCTAAGCAGATGACATCTGTTTAAGCAAAAATTGAAAGCATACATTTTGGGTTAAGAAAATAAAGAAAATCTGTTTTTCAAGCCCATTGGTAGGAAAGAATTTAACAATGAAATTCTCACCCCCCAGAAATAAATTAATTTCTTGCTTTCTAATATTATTACTAAAGAGTAAAGTTATAACTAAAGAATCAATCTTTTGGATTTTAGAAGCATCCTCCACTCCTTGTTAGATGCCAAAAGCACCAGTTCATCCTTTCCCAGTTGGCAATATCCTGTAGTGCCAGAATCCATTCCTTTAATTTACTGATGCACAGAACTTAAGGTGAAAAGGGATCATTAGATATTTGGCATAGCCTCCTGTGCATCACAGACCATTAAATTCCTTGCAGTTATGTCTGTAATGAAGCTAATAATTTTCATTTGGCAAAGGCACAGCCTGATTTGAAGATGCCATGAGATGGAGAATGACTTGTTCGTTTGGTCATGTGCTCCAATGGTTGATCACTTTCACTACAAAAACAAACAAACAAACAAACAAAAAAAACCCTCACTTATTTGATTTGAACTTGCCTGGCATTAGTTTCCAGCCATTAATCCTTACTACAATCTTCTCCACTAGTCTGGGGAGCACTTCTATTTTCTGCCTACAACAAAGGTATTTTTTGCTATAGTTCAGTGCCTTCAATATGCTTTACAGCAAGCTAAAACACTAAGCCCTTGCATCTCTTGCTGCAAAGATTTCTCTCAGATTTGTTTCAAATATCCTTTAAACCTGAGGACACCAAAAACAGATGTTGTATTCTGATATAACTTGCCCCAGTGTTCTACCCAGAAAATCACTCCCTTAGTCCTACACAGTAATCATCAGTTTAGAAGTCTCAGAGTAAGACTGCTCATGTTTTATCACACAATTGCCTTTGGAGTCCATGCTGAATTGCTTTTCTGCTATAATCACTTTCGGATCCATTCTTCTACAAGATGAAGTCTATAACTTTGGCTTGATTCCATACTGCTAAATGAATTGCTTTACATTTTGCTGCATAAACCCACATTCTGTCAGAAAGATCCAGGATTGCTAAGCTCTTGGTCAGTTTGTCATGAGTGGTCTGTACTAATAATTGTCTTTATGTCATCTGCAAATTTTATTTGCAGTGATTTTATATTCATTTCCAGGGCATTAATTTAGGGATGTTGAATGCCCTTGATCCTAATGCTGATGCTTACAAACACCTGATAGAAGCCCCTCAATACCACGTTATACAGTTATTATTGCTTTTTGAACTCTTAGTAGTGTGTTTCCCAGTCCACTGTAGGCTATCTCTGTGGAAATTGAATAATGATAAATATAAACAAAATGGCACAAAGCACTGTGTCAAACATATCAGCTGGTAAAAATAACTACATAGCTACATAACACATTCAGTTTGCCTGACCTTTTTTCCACAACATCTCCTGGTTGGTGATTATTATATTTTGGCCCTCCAATTCATTATTAATTGAGCCTTGCAACATAATATTCTTTTTTTTTTTTCCTGGGATTGAAACCAGCCCAACCAGTCTGTACCTCATGTGATGACCCTGGAACCTTGGGGTGACATCTGCTGATGACCAATGCAACAGCTATGCAATTTATTGTCTGATATATATGCAAACCTAATACAGGGCAAATCTCATATATAAACTATATTCATAAAACTTCTGTGAAAGCCAGCTTTGTAGCAATTGAACTCACAGGTGCTCCTGAAGATCAGGCATGGCTCACCATATAATACCTGAGGACACAAGGTATTGTTACAAACTTCTGGGGAGCCAGCCAGGACTGTGGCTTGTGTGGTCTTGAGATGCTTGGAGTTGCCAGCATAGGCTCAAGCTGCAAAACTGGGACAGACTGTCCTGCATCACACCAGGACCCCTTCCAGCATCTGAAGCAGGCAGGACAATGGGAGCATTCAGGTAGCTCCTTCTTCCCAATGACAAGAAGCTTTCTGCAGATCCTCTGAGGACATGTTTGGGTGGGTTTTTCTGCCTCTGTACTGCTTGACACAGATGTGTATTAAGTACTTGCTGGCACTTTTCACTAGGGCTAATGTGATGTTTGCCCTCTCTCTCTCATTCACCCCAAAAATAAATGACACCAAAAATTAGCATTAAAAATAACAAGGTGCCTGAAGACATTAATGCCTTTATTAAACTGTATATACATCATAAGACATATGAGCAGTACTCACAGACAACTGATGGTATCTTTTGTCCTGTCCTATCTACAAGGCATTGCAATTTTGAGTCTCAATTTCCCCAATTTGTACAGCCATTAGCACCTGGTGTATTTTTATTCTGTGCTTGAGAACAAAAAAATAGTGATAAAAATAGTGATAAAAATAGAAAATCCCCACTAGAAAACACACACTAATGCTATTTAGTATTCTGAATAAAATCAGAACTTGTTGGAAGCCTACAAGTATAGATAGCTGATGTGCCAAGAGTATATCATGAGCTTCCCTGAGCTCAGTCAAGGTTTTCCTGGTTTAGCAGGATAGAGCAAAGCTTGCTTTTTTTTTTTTTCTTATTACTTATATTTATTCAACATGAGTATCCAATTAAAATTTCCTGGATCAGGATTTGGATCATTTGTTTGCAGTACCACTGGGGGAGAAGCCCTAACATGAAATTAGGCCTGAAGTGTAGTGGTAGGAAAACTCCAAATAGGTGCACATGGAACACCTCCTGAGGACACGTGTGGTAGAAAGACTGTTGCAAAATACTACATGTAGCTCCACAGATGAAGGAAAAGAAAGCCCAGTGGTTCAGTCCAGGGGATTAGGAAACCATGTGTCTGATGATGAAGGTGCCGTGCTGTGCTGTGGGCTTGTTTCTCCATTGCCAGTCTTGTTTGCATTAGGCAACACAGCTTTTCGTACTTTTAAAGAAAATAGAAGCAGCAATGTGGTATCGCAAGGTCAGCTGCAGTCATATATGTTATCGGTGTTTATCTGGAAACACATGAAACAACAATCTTTCCTCACATCATCTCTTTGCTGCCTTCTTGTGCAAAAATGGCTTGCACATGAGGAGCTGAGAGTGGGTTTATTTTTCTTTCCCTCTGTGCAGTTCTTTCATGACTTGTGCAGCTTTATGTCTTGAAGAGAAACTCCTGCAAAGTTGGTCTGTTCCCATGAACAGTTCTGAAGGCAATGGAGATGCCACTGTGGGAAGCACCATCCCTGAACCTTCTGCAGGTTTTAAAGGAGATGTTGCGCCAACAGTTCACAGGGCAGAGAAATGAGTAGTGATGGCCTTCTCCTGTTCTTTTGTGACTTGTCCAACTCACAGCAAGGACAGCAGCAGGAACATCTAGCAGGCAAGATGTGGACTAGATCTATCTAGTGTTGGTCCTAATACAGGTTGTCTCCACACAGCAGAAATGCCCTCCTTCCTCTCTTTCTCTGCCTCTGTGGGAATCAATTCTTTGCAACAGATTAAAAAAAAAGTTTTAAGGCAGGTTAGTCACCCTCCTTTGATGGGTGGTACATGAAGTCTTGCAGGTGTGAGAGGTGCAGCTCCTGCTGACCTGAATCTGTCCCCAGAGGTGAGGCAGGCAGCAGGTGCTGGTTCTGCTGGCATGGGCAGCCCACAGTTTCTGTCAGTGTGCAGCCTCTGCAGGGGCAGCTGCCACAAATTCCTTTCATGGGAGGGACAGGAAACGGTGTTTTTGTAGTGCAGCGGAAAGCAAACTATTCACTGCTGACAGGGTTTCATCTTCTCACAAATATGAACTTTGTTTAGAAATGTGGCTTTGTAGTTCTGTGAGAACCAGTAGAGTTTCACTTCCAGGAAAATATTAATGATTAACCATAAATGAGTAAAGAAGGATGAGACCTTTGTGGTATCTGCTGAGAGATAGCAGTTATTTTGAAATAGCTGACAAAAATCCCAAACCTCTGTCCTGTGAATGCTTAGTTCAAACTTCCACTTATCCAAAATCAAGGCACATGTCACATTGTTACTCTCCAAATTTATCCAGAAAATTTCTTTCCTCCCTCAGTACATAACCCTGGGGATTCTTATCTCAAACCTCCCCTAGCCCCCTGCATCAGATCAAGGAGTAAGGACTCAGATTTGCCCAGATTCAGTGAAACTGGGCTGCAAAGTTTACTAGTAATTTTTCCAAGGTAGGAATTAGTATCTGCTCTTCCTCCTTATTCCTTCTCCATCAGCACCAGCTGCTACAATGTGTATTGTCTGTAAAACACTTTTTGTTGGATCCTGGTGCCCTCAGGTGCCTTCCTCCTCCCCCATCCTCCCAGAAGAACACCTGTGAGAGGCAGATGGTACAACTAATCCAAAATATATTTCTTGAGTCCAAATAGATATGCTGCCAAGCTGCTGATTTTTTGGCACCATGCCTTGTGGCATCCATGGCTGGTGAGAGATGCAGATGCTGCATGAAAATAGCTGAAGAGGAAATTCTCCCAGTGTCTCTGGAGGTCCAGGAAAGGCGGTTGCTGCTGCTGCAGTGTTCATGGGCAGACGTCCCACCGGAGCCCTTGCCGGGAATACCTTGCCAGCAGAGCTTCTTCTCTCATGTCTTAATCATCCTTTCCTTCAGCTCCACTTCAATGGGCTCCATGGGCACTGCCTTTCCTTCTCCCACTGAATGGTGAGAGGCCATTTCTTGTTGGACATGGCCTGGCAAAAGAAGGAAATGTGTTTGCATAAAGCTGAGAGCTGTTGTTGTGAGCTGTTGTTTCTTCCTGCGGACTTTGTGTCCATGCACACTCAGAGACTCCAGCAACAGACATTTCTGTTAATTTGTTTTCAGAAAAGATAAGCACTGGCACATATTTATGTCTGCCAGGGGTAAATAATACTCACCATCTTAACCACTGAGCTTTGTCAGAGTGGTTGCACAGGTATGAGAGGGCAACTCCTCAGAAGCCAGCACCCCCAGCCCTCTGAGCTGCAGTACAGGGTCCCTGGCACAATCCACCACCAGTTGTGGTTCAGCTCCCTCCTGACAGGAAAAGTGTTTTTTCAACATGTGGTTGTGCCTAGGAAGTAGCCTGGTTCCCACATGAAGAAATGAACCCTGTGGCAGGATTCATGCTCAGGCACAGCCACAGTACTCCCCCTGACATTCAGATATTCATCAGGGCCTATCACAACTGAAGCTGGAGGCCAGCGGTCATCAGGAAAAGGAGCTGAGACCAGTGCACCAGCACATAAGGCCAATAAAAATTATCAAAGAGTCAAGACACTGTGTGCTTCCTACTATGTGGGGCTTCAGGGAAGTGCACGTCCTTGCACTACCTGGCTGGTTCTGAAAGGCACATTCTTGTTGCCCAGGATCTTCCAAATGCTTTATGGACCGAAAGGAGAGCACACTCCTTGCCTGAAGGAGGTAATGGTCATTGGCAGACTAACAGTAAAGGAAAAAGAACAATTAAGATCAAAAGGCATGTCAGTGTTGGAAAGTGTGTGGTTTGCCCCAGTATATTTTGAGAAACTAGAAGAAAATTACAATTTTCTTGTCACTATTTATTCTTCCCTAGTTCTATAGCCTTAAGACCTGTAACCAAGGGTCTTAGCTCCTTCATTTCCAGTATTCAGTTCTTTTATGCATATTTGCAGAAAAATACCTCTTACCCCTTGCCCCCTCTTTCTCCTTCTCCAAAACCACAGCACTACACCGAGCTCCTTAAAAACACAGGGGTACCTAACCCCACTGAGATCAAATAAGCTTAACCTGATTTAGATCTCTAAATACCTCTGAGGATCTAGACATTAATCAGCTCATTTAATGAGCTCCTGGAGTCAAAATGCACAAACAAGATCTTAAAGCCAGTGGCTCTGAGACCCAGTCCAGAACAGGCTCCCCAAATCCAGACACCAAGGCAAAGGGTCAGGCAAAGTCTCAAAAAGTAGCACTGAGATGGCTGCAGGTATCCCACTTCCAAAGCAGAAACACTGTATTTGCGCTGGGTGACATAGTAACGATCAAAAAAGAGCAGTATCTGCAGGAGACCTGCTTTCTGCGTTCCCTGTAAGGCAGCCCCTCCTGCTTCTGTCTTCAGAAGGAACCTGATTTCTTGCTGAAGAGCAGGTGATCCAGAAGCAGGAAGGCACCAAGGACAATTTCAGCTGTGCCAACACAGTTTTGGGAAAATCCTTCTTCCCATTAAAGGACACCAATAACAAATCAACATCAGCCATAAGCAACTTAGTGTAGGGACTCAAAGGAACTCACAGCTGTGGCTGCTCTTGCTGTCTTACCACAAAATGGAAAAGAAGCTCCTTCTTAAAAATAATAATGCTATTCTCATTACCACGGAGCTTGCACACTAAATCCACTCCACTACAGAATATAACTCAGCCAGGTACTCTATGAACAGAAAACAAAACTAAAAAGAGGAAAAAGGTGCCTTTTGGCTGGAGAAGTTTAAAAGAAGAATAGTCAGTGCTATAAGCAACAAGAGGCAGTATTGCTGCTGCAGCAGCTCAAATATAAACAAGTCTGGGCTGTGGGTTTTGGTAAAGTGTCATAAGAAGAGACAGGGAGAAATTTTAACAGGAAAACAAGATTGCTTTTTTGGCAGTTTATGGACAGCCTGTGGGTATGAAAATGTAGATGGTAAGGGCTAAATAGTGCTATGCTATGAACTGTGGCAGTGCCAACCCCAAGGCTCGGTGAGGACTCTGCTCTCCTGAGCAGATGGCAGCTGAGCATGAAGGCTCAGACATGCACAGCAGCACCCAGCCTCCTCAGGAAGCCACTTATCTTCTACCTTGCTCAGGAGGTCTGACACAACCAAACACACATGGTTCATACTTGGGTTGCTTTGCTGCAACACAAACAGGTGCTATAAAAATATGAGCCAGTCCTTTATGCCTTTCACAGAGGATCTTGGCTTTGATCATATAAGAAATAAAAATTTTATATTATTTTATATTATTCAACACTTCACTGCCTCTGGATTGGCTGACGGGTCTCAGGAGCCTTTTCCAACAGTCATATCAGGCTGGAAAACCATGGACACATGACTTAAAATAGTCCTGCACCATAATAACAATTTTCACTGTGAGTTCATCTAGGAAAAGCCATTTCTTGGTATTATTACATAGAAGGGTACACTGGTACTAAGTTACGTGTGTGACCTTGGAAAATGAAGAGGTAATTAAACAAAATCTAATGCAGGAGCTGATTTCCACAATAATTAAGATGGGTGATAGTAACAGTTCACAGTAATAGTTGTCCCTGATGAGTCAAACTCCTGGATTTACTTTCTCAAAGAAACATTGAATGAGCTGGAGATATGAACAGAAGCAAAGAATTAGCTCCACATCTGGCAGAGATGTCTGGTGCTTCTCTCTGTTCCTCAGGCAGGACTGTGGTGCAGAAACTGTTTTATAAGGATTGCAGCATTTCATGAGGCAACAGAGAGTCCTTCTATCTAACCACAGCACGACCCTTCAGCGTTGCCTGCTGCACCTGAAGATGCTTCACTTCAGCCCTTCAGTACAGGGCACAGTTCGCCTGCTTTGGTTTATCAGGTTGCAGTGGGCCTTGCTACTGTAGCAGTGTCTGCAGGATACATTAGAAGGGGCAGAGGGAGCTGGGGTAACCATGGCTTGAGTAATGGCAGTTCTTGGAGGAGCTGACACTTCTGTTTTATTCAAGTGGCAGTTGCCAGGCATAGGGCTGTGCTGGGTTTTGGCAGCAGGCCTCCTTCAAGGCAGCTGTTTTAGACATCCTTGCATATTTCATAGATTGCTCCCCATTTAAATCCAGTGCCCACTACAGCTGTTCTCTTGCTTTAAGTGATGTGAGAATGCTCAGACCAACAGATCTGAGAAAGAGTAGATGGCCGTGGGCACCTTTCCCTGGGCACTTGTGGAAGCGTCACTACACCCGACCGCGCTCCAGGCTACCGCTCTCAGTAAAAGGTCTCATTTCAAGGCTTATAGCCCAACCCTCAACCCCTCTGACACAGCAGCTTGGATGAAAACCACCTGTTCCTTCAGATGCAGTCAAATCCTGCTGGACAGCCTGATCCCCTGCATGCTGGGGTGGCAGGATTTCTCAAGTTGGGAAGATACCTGAAGACCAGTTTGGCACTTCCACAAATTCTGTGAAGTATTGGTGCAGGAGCAATGCTGAACTCTTGAAACCAAGAAGAGCTGAGGACTAAACCTGAAGAGACATCTTTAGAGCACATATATCTTAAAAACATGTCCCATCTGCATTTTCAGAAAAATATCCTCCTTTCAAGATCATCCTCCATGGTTTCTTTTTCATTCTAGCAGTGCTCAGGGTGTTAGGTAAATGTCATAGCACTTCCAGTGAAAAGAGGCATTAGTGCAAATCATAATCAGGCCTGAGGATTCAAATCCTCCCTCCAGGTATATCACTGTAACCCTGGCTCCAAGTGGGGGCACTGCTCCAAGCATAAAATGGGGAGTCCTCTGAGGTCAAGACTGATTAGAAATTCAACTCAAGCCTCACATAGCTTCACTGTAACCAGTTTGGGAATCCCTGCATACATATACACCTTTTACGTTAGCTTTCACTGTAATTATTTTCCTTTCATAATCTCCATTTTATGTATACCAGCATCAGATTCTAAGCTGATGTAGATCAGCAGTGATCCATTGCCCTTGAGTGGCATTATTTTATAGCTGTTGAGGGGATGGCCCCTGGCTATTAATTTTGCCTTTCTCCTCTCTCTTGACAGGAATAATCTCTTTTAGAATTTGAGACTAAATAAACAATCACTCCTTGGATAGCTGAATCCTGTACTTCCCTCCTGGCCTCCACTTCTGCTTGCTGCCAGTGGAAAGGAAGAGTGCTGAGCACCAGGCAGGATCAGGCCCTTGGATGGCTCAGTGGCTGTGCCATCCCTCTAATTCTGGGGTAATGATAATAATTGGGCTTGCACCAAGTGTTGACACATATTTATTAATTGCAAGGTGCGGCTGGCTCTGCACTTAGTGCTAAGACAAACACTTGCAGAACAATGTGCACAGAGGATGCTGGAAGCCATCCAGCCATGTGTCAGCAGCAGCTGAGAGGGGCGGAAATTGCTAACTGTCCCACACAAGGAGGCAGAGAGCTCAAAATCTGTCTGGACATGGAAGGATCTCCTTCCTCGGGTTCAGCTTTCCTTTTGGATAAACCCTTCCTGTTCCACCACAAAGCCCCTGACCTCGCTGCGGCCCCAGCAGCTTGTGACACAAGACCAGGATGACACAATTGGAGCCAGGCTTCGTGCCAGGGCTGGCAGTGATTTAATGGTGTTCCTAGAGAGCAGGGGGAGGAAGGCCCTGGCCCACAAGCTCAAGGTTATTTGAGCAGAGGTAAGGTAGGAATCACATGAATCCCAGAGCGGTAGAAAGGGAAGGGAGCTTTCCTGCCTGCCTGTGGAGTGGCTAATTCTACAGAGATAAACTGCTTCAATCTCAGGGGAGAAACCAGCAATGAGACTGTGACAGAGAAGAGCTTTCATTCTTACTTTTAGTACGAAAATAATAAGTAACAAGTGACTACACAGAATTTATTTACTGCCCTGTAAATGGGGCCCAGTGACTCACTCCTTTTAGTGCTTTCCTTT
The DNA here is from genome assembly GCF_031753505.1 of Anomalospiza imberbis. Classification (NCBI taxonomy): domain Eukaryota; kingdom Metazoa; phylum Chordata; class Aves; order Passeriformes; family Viduidae; genus Anomalospiza; species Anomalospiza imberbis. Next base: position 114,057,088 of record NC_089681.1, read on the forward strand.
ATTAGTGATGAAGTTACTCTCTTGTGAGCAACTACTTTCCTTCCTTTTCCTTCAGCCTGAGGATTTACATGGAGCAATACCAGATAAGCAAAGACAGTGCAAGACAGCTCACTGAGTTTATACCTCAGCTTTGGTTGAATTATGCCTGGCAAAACTGCAGCTAGATTGAATGTGTCTGTGGGCTCTTTCTCACTATGCCTCTGCCTACTTTCCCACACAGCTGAGAGCACTTTGAATCTGTGCTTACTCATGTCACTTAGAGCAATTTTCAAAGTCCACTTAACTTATCTACCCTGTCATAGCTGTGACCAGCCTGGCACTAATCCGGATGTTCAAGAAATATCAGCCAGTTACTCACAGCTGTCTGAATCAGCGAAGAGGAGAAACTTCCTTTCTCATTTTAAGTAGTTTCTGTATGTCTAGAGACGTGTTACAGAAACAGAAACTATACCTGATAAAGTGCCAGCATTAATCCATTTGATGTATTTAAGTGTGGCTGTTTAACAGCAACATATCAAGTTAATGTGATACTGATGGAATAAGTAATGGCATCAGAGGGTTTCAAAAGATTTCTTATCACAAGGAAAAAAAAATGGATTTTGACTTCCCATTTCATTTCTCAGTGAATGAGAACACCTTTGCTATTTACATTATTTACTGTTTACCGTAGTAGAGTCACTGCTGAAAATCAAAGTGATTTGCAGAGCCCTGCCAGTTCTTTTTATATCTCCTTTGCTGACTCAATAAACATCTGACACTTCAGTATTGTAACTAAGTGTACTGATTCTGCCCTCATTGAAAACATCTTTCTAAGAGAAAGGAATTGTTCCTCTTCTGCTTAAAAATGTGATTTGTCTGGTGAAGCATTTGTAAAAGCTTTTCCCCCCCCAGTGTTGCTGTGGCAATTGTAAGCAGTTAGGCATGTACAGTAACTTGAGAAGCTCTGTGAAATCTTCTGATATGCAAATACACTGCTGTATACACGGCAAAGAAGAGTTTTCGGCACATTTACATGAAACAGAGTTGCAATAACAAACTATTCCCTTATATGCCAGTTTGAACTAAAACTTGATCCTGAAAAATGATGCAAAGTAAATATTCCAAAAATCCTGTGGTAGTAAGGAAATGGATCTGAGTTCATGCTAGTTCTGCCCCAGGCTAGTTCTGTTTCTCCTGATACAGCCATCTTCAAACAAAATAGAGCAGGATTGAAGCCAGGGATCCTGAGCAAGGTGCAGCAAGGGAAGATAATCTAGTAGCAGCTGGAAAGGAAAGGGCCTTTCAGGTCTCACCCATCACTTGGAAGAATCAAACTGGATGGATGTCCCAATGGGAAAAGGTGGCCTTCCAGTCTGCAGAGGACGCATTGCATCTGGTCTCTTACATACAAATTCAGGCAGGAACAAGAAAATGGGAAACCGAAAGAACAGTCTAACGCAACACCACTATGGTGTTCTTGGATGGCAGCCATAGGTGAGTCTTCCAGGTAAGCACAGAACACAAAGGAATTTATAAGCACATAAATCATAGGAGCTGAGGATGGGAAAGGCCACTGGATGACTAGTCAATGCAGGCCTGTTTTCTACTGGGAATTTCCCAATTGACAGTTTTAAGAATTTCAAACAATGGGGCTTTAACTTTCCTTTGGAAGCAGTTCAAGGTGGTTAGGGACCGATCTGAACCTTTCATCATCTCTGTGTGTTTCATGAGAGTAACACTATATAGATTCCTAGCAGCTCTTCCTGCAGGATTTTAGATTCAGATTTCTATTTTGCTGTTTATTTCAGACTTATTCTATAATGAAGCAAACCCAGAAGTGGAGGTAGTCACTTCAGGTTTGCCTACACTGCAGGTTTCCTCATATTTCCTCTCATGTAAACTGAGTCAACAGGAAGCAGTGTTGTGAAAGGCCCCTGAGTCAACAACCTAGGTTACAGTGAACTGGGGAAATGTATTAAAATAATGGAACAAGAAAGCCTACATGTAGCATTGTTGTGGGATGGCTGCAATGTGTTGCAGTTACCCTCTACCACAATGTAGTCTGTGCAGCAGGTCCCTAAGATTTGAGCCACTTTCACAAATTGCTCCTAGAAGCTAGGCTGAGTTTCAATAAGGCAGATCACATCTTCAAAAGGCTTTGCTGCTCTGCACTAGGCAGGCTGTTCATCATAAGCTACTCCACAATAGATTCCCAAAGAAGAAAGAAAGGGCATGCAGAAAGATTGAGGAAACCACCTCTGCCCCTTGCATCTGAGAGTAAGACTGTTAGAACAGGAATAGAGACCTGCCTGTACTTAAATTCCACTTTGTGTTCTCTGTAGAGATGAATAGAGTCTGTTGGCATTTTGCAATGACTGTGAGGAATTTTAGTGGTTAATTATATCCTCTGTTTCTTGCCTTGCTATCTCTATGCATATTCACACAAGTCCTAAAAGGAGTTTACTGTTCAAGTGCCTAGGCTCTGGGCCAGGAGCAATGCCTAGATAGAATACTGTGAAACATCTCCTCATGTGCTGTGATAAAATGCTTGGGGACATACTATAAAGAGCTGTGAGTATACCTGCAAAGTCATGAAACGTTATGTCATCAGTCCTGCGAGCGCCACAAGGTTGTGATCTCAGAGCAGGCTCTCAGCCAGAGTGGGAGAGTAACAAATCTAGACAGCATTAAGCATTCAAGGATTGTGTCACCATTAGATGGTTGTACATTTCAACTGCCTGGGCCCTGGGTGGGACAGAGGCGGTTGGCCAAAATGTGCAGGCTAGTGCAGTGTGAGAAGTTGGGGAATAACATAGCGGGTGAGAGGAAGGAAAGGGTGAAAAGCAGGTGACAGCAGTGCTGAGGTAGTGGCAGGACAGAGGGAAGCCAACAGAAGATTTTCAAGGCAGTGATGTGCTTAACCATTTCTTCTTGCCCTGGGTTGGTCACTTGCTATTGGTGTGTGAAAGGGAAGGCAGTGGTGTGCCACTGTGGTGTGCCAGGTGAGAGTCAGGAAGTAGTGGAGGAAGGGGATTTGGGGTGTGATAGTTAAGCCACAACTGGAAGAAGAGGGCTTGTGTTAGCCTTGGATTTGTTTGAATTTATCACTTTTCACCTTCCCTTTCACATCAATCTCGCCACCATTTAAATTTAAAATGCTAATAAAATGTAAAGAAGGACAGACATTTTCTACTGAGGTTCCTTACCCTGGACTGGCAGTCTGCACATCCATGTTTGTGCACAATCTGCCCTCTTCACATGTCTCTCCCTCCTGTGTTACAGGGAGATCCTTGCTTGCAAGCAGGGATTCCCTTGGGGCCCAGCAATTGAGGCTGTTCCCTGAAACCCTGGCAAGGTGAGAAGAGAAGGACAATACAATCAGCTAAGAGAGAAAGCAGTAAATACACCCAGTGCTGAAATAGAAGAAGGGACTTACCTCCTAGCTTTCCTCAGTATACTACAATTCTCTGGCTAGGTCTCACCAGATACCCTGCCAGCCCCAGAGTATTCAGCAGTCTTGACTAACCTGAGGCAATCATAGTATAATATAGTTTAGTAGGAATGATCCACGACAAAGACCCCTATCACCAATCAGAATTTGGCAGGTAGCACAAACCTTACCAGAATCTGACTTCTTTCTTTACAAAGCACTTCACCTCTAAGCTCCTGATTGAGACTTTCAAGGTGCCCTGACATGTTCTTGCTCCAACAGTTCATTAGCTGTGTCTTTCCACAATAATTGCTGTATTGCAGTATTTCTTCAGGGCTTCCTGGCTCTCCCCAGGAGACAAGGAGATGCAGGCTCAGCGGTGGGGCGGTGCATCAGGCAGCGCAGTCGTGTCCTTAGCAGAGCTCTGCTGCTGATTCCAGCAGATTGCAGTCATGAGAGAGCTGCACTTGAGTGCAAGCCGGCACACTGAAACACAGGCTTGGCCATCTGGCCGACATGATTGCAAATGGATGTGCAGGTACTGATGCATTTTGGCATGACACAAAAGAGAGCGGGAGGGCAGCTGGAGGCCAGTGAAACCAGCTGAGAAGCGTTAATCCTCACTCACAGCACGTTATTAGTGGGCAGAGCACAGACTCCAGTGTTCATACCCACTGGAAACTGCACTGTGTGGGTGCAGGGAATTTCAGTGAGGATAGAGCTGGGCTTGCTGGGAGTCTTGTGCCAATAGACTCTGACAGTAATAGCAAGTGTGGGATATAGGAAGCATGCTGTTAATTACTGTGGGTTTCCTGAGGCCAGGTCCTTCCTCTTGGCTTTTTGCCCTCCTCCCTGATACTGGATCATTGTGACTCCTTTGGAGCAAGTTCTGTCCATTCAAATGGGTGTGAACACAACAGCTTGAAGATCTGGTTTGGATAACTTCACCTGCACACTAGGAAGTGCATATTCACAGGGAGGTCCTTTCTTGCTTAACTGCCAACCTGCACTAACCCCTCTGCCTGTGTATCCGTGTCACAGGGGCAGAGAAATATGTGGCAGGAAAGGGTTAACTTGTTGGGGGCGGTTTGCAGGCAGAAGGGAGGAGCAGGGTAGTATTTCTGTATTAACATGCAGCTGGTTAATGCAGCTGAATAGCCCTGGCTCAGCTGTTACCTTTCTCAAAGCCAATGGCAAATGATGAAAAACCGTGGTAATATCTATTAAAAGTTTGTGGAAGGGGCCTGCTCAGTGGGAGCTTTTCTATCTCACATACAAGTGATGATTTAGAACAGAGAAAGATCCCCTCGAGGGGATTTTGTGAACCATGCAATGCTAATTAACTCCATTGTTGTATTTTGTTTTGAACATAAGAGTCCCTCTGGGATTGCAGCACTCTTTACTCCTGCAATAGATTTCCATTTTGCACCACTGTATAAAATCTTCTCCACATCCCATCAGCAAAAGGGATTAACAATAGGGAGAAGCATATGTGCATAGTTTTATGGGGTTCTAGGGAGGAATGTCTCTCCCTTCACCTCCCAGATGCATTCTCAATGGGGGTCACTTTGTACATCCTTATTTTAGCTGTTTCTTTAACCTTGAATTAAGAACAAGTGTACATCAGACCCTGGGTAGCATCTCCCTTTGATCTTTAGCATATTCAAACCACTTCCGAACATGCTGTGCTAGAATTTGTTTTAGTGGTTGGGTTGTTTGTGCAGAAATGCAAAAGTTTGGAGAAAAAAAAGAAAACCAAAACCCAGCTCCACCAAAAAAAAAAAAAAAAAAAAAAATTCAACAAAAGCCATCGACACCAAGAGTGGAAGCACTGATGAATGAGTGATTTGCTCATATACAGTACATTCTGAAAGGAAAGTAAGAGAATAAATGCTGTCATCTCTTTGAAGCCATTATTGGCTTGTGTCAACAATGTACAATGTTCAGAAGAAATTTGACTCCTTCTGTGCTGGATCAGCTTTTTATTTTCTGGACTTCTGGTGTCCCACTTCAGTTCGCCCCAGCCCTCTTCTCTCTGCTCACTCCTTTCGTATTGAACAAAGTGGATCCTGACTGAGCGTGGCACTCTGGTTATTAAAATTTAGCAGCAACTTCAGTGAAGCCAGAACAAGGACAAAAACAAGACCTTTCAAGTGAATCAAACCACTTCTTAATTTGTCATCTTCAGTCTCTGGCCTCCCTCCACTCTGAGAAAGCCCAGATCTTCATAGGGTGTCTCTTTCTCTTTCTCTTTCTCTTTCTCTTTCTCTTTCTCTTTCTCTTTCTCTTTCTCTTTCTCTTTCTCTTTCTCTTTCTCTTTCTCTTTCTCTTTCTCTTTCTCTTTCTCTTTCTCTTTCTCTTTCTCTTTCTCTTTCTCTTTCTCTTTCTCTTTCTCTTTCCCTTCCCTTCTCTCCACTGCCTTAAGTTTCAGCTCTGTGCAGCCCAAAATTTACAGAGTGTTGATTCCTCCTTTAAGCAATCCTGTTGTTGCACGGTAAGAAATACTTAGCAAGCTGTCCCGAGGGAGTGGCTATTAATATACTGGAGTCTCACTTATGTCTTCTGGATGGTACTGGAACTGCACTGGGAGCTACCTGCCACCAGCTGTAATGGAAATTTTGCATGAATTTGACTAAGAGAAGTAGAGATTTGCAAGTAAGATACTTTTTTGTGCACCTTATAACACTGTAAATTCTTAAGTCTTGATTCTTAATTCATCCTGGAAATCAGGGCAATTTTTGCATCCTCTGAATGAACAACTGGACAGATATTTAAGAGCATCTTCAGGAGTGTAAAAAACACAAGTCATAGAGGAGCCCAAACACTACTGCCTTTGCATTCAGGCCCCTGAGGGCATGGCTGCTGTCTGCAGACCCGGGTGGAGCTGCTGTCCATCAGAGACTCAGCAGAGACTCTACCCTCCCATCATGTCTTCTTCAGTCAGCTAAGCACAATCCTGTGTATATGAAACAGCTCTATCAGGGATCCTATGAGGATGCTCATTGAGGCAACAGCCTCTGTGGCATCGGTACTAGACTGATGAAGTAAAATTTTTCATGTAAAATTTTCCTTGCTTCACTGCCAACTCCTTTTTTGCTTTCCAAAAGGAGGGGAATAAATTAAAAATATTTATACTGCCTCCACCCTAAACCTTCCAGCAGCACATAGCTGGATGTGTTTTCTCTTGGAGTAGTGCATTCAGTGAACCCTGTAGAAGGTGCTCCTGACACCCTTTTTGTTCAAATGTTATGACATTGTCATATGCTGTAGGCTCTTGAGTGGTATTACTACATCAGTTGTAGTTGTCTATCACTGTAGTGGTCTGCAGAGCATGCTAGTGTGTGTAAAGCAACATACTGAAAAGACACTGAGAGTCAGTCTTTCTGAAAATGCTGCCTAATCTTTTCTGTTTGAGTGTTACAGGTCCATCTAAATACGTATTCTTCTCCTTTTCTTTGCAGTCCCTTTATACAAATTGACAGAATCAAAAAGGAAAAATTCAAGGGAAGGGTCTTGTCATTCTAAAATCCTTAGCTTACTTCAAACACACATAGTGTTTTAATGACCTCAACTTCTTCTTACTCACATCTGTATAAAGGTTTACCCCACTCAACATCCAGAGAAGGAATGGTAAGAGCCATCCCATTTTTGAGAAGCATTTCCACTGCAATGTTCTCATTAGGATCCAATTTGTCAAATCCTGCTGCTTTTTTTTACCTCCTAGTTTATATAGCTACAAGGGGAAATTTCAGTGAACAGAAAATCCCACAAATAATTTTTTTCTAGTCCAGTCTCTAAGCTGGTCTTTATCACTTGCTGGCGGCTGGCTTGTTAACGAGCAGGTGGGGAGAGCAGTGAAGGTTCTGCCAGCATGGTCCTTATCATGCCAGCCTGACAAGTGCGCAATGGGGACACCAAATCCCATGGGAAAAACAGAGCCCTTTGTTGACTTCTGAGACCACAGTAAGCCACAGAGCAGTGAAGGTTTTCCACAGATATAGGAAGTGTATTTTGGCTGGAGCTGCTCCTGCCCCTGGCACCATGGAGGCATCACACCCCTCACCCTTTCTCTCCCAGGCTAAGTGTGGAAGACAGTTGAACTCCCAGAAGTTTCATTGCCTCTTGGAGTTTAGCAGCACAGCTCTCGATGAGAAATCTCATCAGCCCAGCCAGGTTCTCTGGGGCTCTGCAAGAGGCTGCACATCCCTAGTGTGCAACCCACAGCTGGGCCTGCCCACCTTTGGCTTCCTTCTTTCAGCAGCAATGTGGAAATATTTTTGTATTTTCCAGGGTATGGACGCATAATGCCAATGTCCATTTGTCCTCTGTAACATGATTTTCCACACTCTCCTAGAATGGGTGAGAAGCAACTCTACTGCTACTTGAGCAGCTTTTGCATACTGTTAAGAAGAAGTTGGATACAGAGAAAGGGGCACAAGGAAGGTTGGAGCTTATTTCACAGCCCCTGAGCTTTCTTCCAGGTAGTTTCTGAGCTCTGCCCTGTCAGACAGAAAAGAGTGGAAGGGTATAGCTAACCCTGCACATCACACCAAGCACAGGGTACTTGCAAATATTATTTTAACATGTCCCTGTTCTTCCCTGGCTTACCCTAATATTTGCAGTAGATAATTTTAAAAGCCTAAATAACATAGGCTTGTGATTGAACATGCTTTTTCTGAGCTAAACTCCACCCTGTCCCTGAGTAATTTCTTCATCTCAGTTGCCCTTGTTAAATGCTCAGGAGAGCAGGGCAGAGGTTCAACCTCCAAGTCTCACAGCCAAGACACAAAGCCCAGTGGTCACCCCCATGTGCCTGGGGGCTCTGGGGTCTCCTGTATCACACCTGAATACAGCCCTCTGCCTTTCGCTGTCCCTTTCCACTCCACTGCCATGAATCAAGCCCAGATTTTATTTTTTTTTTTTCCCAGGAGAATAGCAGTGCCCAGCCTGGTACTGGCAGCCCCACAGAACTCCTCCAGGTCAGTCCCTGAAGTGCCCAACGTCTCCCATTCAGCTGCCAGCCAAGAGCCAGGAGGCCGAGGCAGGTGTCATGCCAGGATGCATTTCAAAGCAAAAGAACCCTTGTTTTAAGTCTGTGCAACAACCTTTCTCCCAGAAGACTGGCGAAAAAGCTTTTAAAATTAATTTGCATAATTGGATCTTTAATTCTCTTTAAATGAAAACCAAAATGGCACTGTTCTCAACAAAAAAGACTTTCACAAAAACCAAAGGATTGGTTGCAAGGTGGAGATGTGTTACTGAGCTGAAACTAAGCCTAGATAAAAGATAATTAGACAGACTGAGCAAAATTCTGCTTACAGAGAGAAGGGAAAGTCTGAGGTAACAGCACAGACTTCAGTAAAATGACTTCGCATTCATGTCACCATAACTGAGCCTTGGTCTGCAGTAAATACTTCAAGTTTTCAGCTCTGTGGTTAATTAGCAACTCTTTTCAATAATGTGGATTTTTAAATTCAAGAATGTATTAGATTAATAAACACTGCAGATATTTTTGTAACAGCAGGGCAGAAGTTCTGTTTGTGCAAAAGACCAAGACACCATTTGAGTCAATCTGATTGTAATCACTTAATTCAGTGGAAATTTTGGCACACTGAGATACTATTAGGAGAGCTGTACATAGAAAACCAGAAAGAGTTCAGCTAGTAAAAAGCTATTTTCATATGCTTGTAAATGAAAAGCAACCTTTCTAGTGAAGAGCAATGTATTTTATCTCTCATCCTTCCCTGAATTACATGTGCAGCTTTATATGGGGCTTTTACCTTAAAAAAAATTTAAAAACCCGCAATTTTAGTACATATGATCCACCCCACTTGTTTCTGAAGAGCTGTTTTTCATTGTTAAAATTATCCAAATGGCAAGGTACAAACCTGTTCTACAAGAGAGCTGGGTTTTCTCCCCCTGCTTGCAACAATTCATTCTTTAATCAAATACAAAGAAACTCCATTGGTGTCCTCACCAGGTCTTTTAGTTGCCCAAAGTCTGAGCACCAGCTGAAGGCATACAGCCATAGCCTTCTTAACCTTTGCTTTAAAACGATAGCAGAATAGAAACAGAGGAACTGGGGCAAACTGGCAGAATACAAATGGAAGGTCTCTGTGATTGTCAGTCCTCCTGGGTGTTCCATCACTGCCTGTGCCATGGAAACGCAGCAGGAGCACACGGAAGCTCACAGCTAAATTCTGCTCATGAGTAGCCCAGTGTAAATCCAGAACAACACCACCAGAGCCATTGGACCTAACTGGGATTTTCATCTGGGCAATCACAATGCCTGAAGAAGTAAGACATAGCTGGCCTGCTGCAGACACTGCCAGGAATAAAGCTGAGCTCTCAAGGTTAGTTGCAACTAAGTACTGCTGCCTCAATCAATTTTAAATAGTTTACAGCTTTCACAGATATCAGTATTGCCCTTTTTTGGGGGGTGTACTTTAAAAAATTTGTTAGAATAAAAACCATGCTTCTATAAATTAGAAAATCCTCATGAAATACAGTGAGAGCAACACATATTACACTGTGGCACCAGGGATGTGATCTGTTTTAAGAAACACATGGCTTTATGTTTAATGAAGGGAGCCTGTTGAAGGATTGCAGACCAGAAGGGCACACTAGATTTGTTGTTTTATTAGGTTCTGGGTTATGTGCTTCTCCTTTTGCTGCATATCTGACAACGTATGCCATTCCATTAAAAACTGAATGGGCTGAGGGGAAATAGGGCAGAAAAAATCATTTATGAAGGACTGGAGCACTTTATTTCCTACCTTTTGATAAAAGTGTTAAGGAAAAAAATGTTGTCATTTTGTCTAAACTAAAAACAGAAACAGATGGAAAGAAAATGAAATTTAAACAGATAGAGAAGAACAATTACTCTCCATAAGGAAGGAATTGTTAGAAATACTAAAGTATACTCAGCTGTTCATTGAAATCATACTCTTTGGATGTAGCAAAAATCCTCCATTATATCAGGGCCAGATCCTGAAAATACTTACTGCAGGATGAATTGGAGGCACTTTCCATCCCACATAGGACAATTTGTACTTTATGAGGTCAGAAACTGCATGGTTATGATCAGACTGCTTACAGATATGTGTTTCATGCTCCATCTCTGGAACTGCCTGAAACTAGGGAGTAAGGGGTACTGCTGGCCTTTGCTGCCCCTCCTTATCCAGCACCATGGTAGGACACCACCAGAAGGGTCAGCCCTGAATTCCTCTGTAACACTGGCTGCCTGCAGGGAGGTGTTCTCACCACACTATTTTGGATTTTGTGATCTGGCATCCAGTGCTATTCCATTTCAAGTTTGCCCAGGTTCCCTTTGTCAGAAAACTGCTCTTTCCAGACATGCCCCAGAAACCTCTTGACATCAAGTTAGCAAGTTTTGCTGGTTTGTCTACAGATGTGCAGGGGTGAGATATGAGGCAAAAAGTGATGTACTGGAATCTGGGGCTAAGGAACAGGAAGGGCTGGATAATTCCTTCCAGGTCACATAGGTGTAACATGAGGCCGTATGTCTAAAATGTGATTCAAAACACGCCTCAAGATATCCAGGCCCCCTGCCTGTACACTAAGGAGCTGCCAGAATGTTCCCACAGAAAATACAGACAACAAAAATGGGCTCCAAAATCCTTTTCTAACCCCTAACTTTAGCATTGGAGGATGACTGCAGGAAGGTTCACGTCTGCTTGTTTGAGCTTCATAATCCCAGGCTGACTCCTGAAAGATGTAGAAACCTCCTTCAGCCTTTAACATGATAACCTTGCACTTAAGACACTGATTTGAGATGTGCAGGCACTTGGGCTCATCTCCCTTCAAACTCAGAAAGGAGTTTGACCCATGCCTCCTAGAAATTGAAGGAATAGGTGGGAGTGAGGAGAGGGTATCCTTCTCTTGATAGTCTAGCACTGTGTGGCAATGAACATGAACTCATAGAACTGCCACTAAGCAGAAAGCAGCATTAATCTCCTCTCCTAGGTCACTGATTAGGGCAATGAGTGTGAATATAAACTGCTCTTCAGCTCTTCTCTTCAACCCCCGTCCACACCTGAGCCTGTTCACCTCTTCAGAGTATCATGGACTTCATGCCTTTGGTGGTTTGGTGCTAACAAAGCACTTAACGCTGGCAGGACTTTGCTGAGTAATGGCTTTGGTTGGAGTGCTTTAAGCCTGTGGCACAATTGTGACACTCTGGTTCCACAACATCACCACCTCAGCTGGCAATTCTGCATGCTTCCTGCTCTCTCCTTGAGCCCCTCGGAGAACAGCTTTTAAACTGTTTGGTAAGAGTATTCTACCCAGGCTCCAAGATATTAACAGTTGGCTTTTCTCACTCCCCCACAGTGCAGATATCCTTTTATTAGCTGCTAGAGCTACTGGATATGCTGATGACAATGCCATAACAAAGCTCCAGTAGTAGTTCAACTAACAGACCCCATATTTACAGCCTTTAGTCTTGGATATATAAATAGACAAAGGCTGTGGAAATCAAATATTTCCCCCTCACTATTGCTGCCAAATAATAATCAGTGAAGAAGTTGGCTGTTGCATGCCGAGTTGGTTCGGTTAGGGAACTTAATAAATGTTAGTTAAATCGGTTCTATGCACCCCTATTTCCCCCTCATAATGGTTTGCTTCAAGCTGTATCACAGGAGCTTGGTCGTGTCAATCTTGTAACCACTCCCCTTCCCCTCGGAAAGCTCTGTATCAATCACCCCACTTCTGTAATCCCATTTGTCCTGGAACCCTGTACACACCCCGTTATGTTCCCATAGGTTGCCGTGTTCCGCGTCACTCCCCTGTTGTCTGTCCCCATTAGGCGAGGGGGGCTTCCGCCCTCCTCCTATTTAATCCCTTGTTCCCGGCACCCCAGCGCCATTTTTGCCCATGCTAGCTTGAGGATAGCTGCATTGTCCACCACTGCAGCCATGTGGGAATAAAGAGTTCTCAGCCACGTGGACAGAGTGTGCCATTCTCTCACCCTTTGTCTCACCTCAGCGTCTGGCTATGGTGCAGCAGACCCACGCGGAGGCACAGCCCTAGAGCTCCGCACAAATGCAGTAGCCCTGGTCTCCACCAAGAGCAGTGTGCCAGCCGGGCACCCCCAGCTGCCTGGGGCAGAGGCAAAAAAAAAAAAAAACGAACGTCGCAGTTGGCCAGGCAGAAGTGTGAGGGTCCCCTCTCTGGTGCCCAGGCTTCTCTCTGGGCATGTGTGCATCTTTCTGCTAAAGAGCTCCATGTAGCAACACTGCAGTGATGGCTGTCCATCCCCTGGGATCACCCCTGGGGGAACATCCTTCACTTTTAATGGTAGAAGCAGATTTCAGTTTTAAATTCATGCCACTTTTTTTTCTCATGAGCTCAGAATAATAAACTGTGACTCTTCAGTGAGAAAATATTTTAACATTTCTCTGTAGACATTCAGAGAAAGATCCAAGCCCAAGGGGTCTTGTTTATAATTGCTGCCAGGCTGATAAATCCTGGTGACAGAGGCATCTACAGTAGCACAGGAAAACTGTGCAATACCAAGCTATCATCACTTTCTGATAGACAAAACATTTACAATTTATTGTCAGGAGGACTCTGGCTACAAAGCCCTTCCCTGAGCCAGAGTGGACTGACCTTTTGCAGTATGCACAATTAGACAGAAAACACGGCTGAGCTGTCCGAACTTCTGCAATAACCCCAGATCCCTTTTGATAAGGGGAATCGAAAGCACACAGTTCTCCACCACCTCCTAATAATGCCCATGACCTCAACAGTGCCTTACAAATCTGCTACATAGCTTGAGAGCTAGGTGCAACACCTGCTTCCTGGCAGCAGCCATTTGGTTTCCTCTGGATAGGTTCTTGGGAATCTCACATCTAGTTCTCCAAGCATCACGTAAGAGAGTTTTCATTTCTTATCATGCTATCTTAGTACTACCTGTCCAAGAAGCCTCATCCATATGACAGCAGTGATGAGCTTGATAACTTCCTCCTAAATAACACCCTCCCACTCTGCTTTGTGATCTGTGGTTCATTCCTCACTGGGTATTCCAGGAATTCTATACATGTAGTTGAAAATATGTAGTCTTTAAGAGTCCAGGTGCATTGCCCTTACTCCTACCACCTTTTGAGGCACTGCTTAATAAAGAAACAACTCAGAGAAGGCTCCAAACAAATCTGAAATGGGTTACAATTATTTTTAAGATCATTGAGTTCAACCATTAACCCAGCATTAATGTGTTCACCACTAAACCATGTCCCCAAGTGTCATATTGACATGCTTTTAGACACTTCCAGGCTTCGTGATTCCATCACTTTCCTGGGCAGCCTGTTTCGATGCCTGACCACCCTTTCAGTGAAGATATTTTCCCTAATATGTGTGTGTGTGTGTATATAGATGTATATATAAATATATATATGCATATATAAACCCTGCTGTATCACCTTAGGGAGTTTAGCAACTGGTCCTTACAACTACCTAGCATACCATAAAAGCAGCAATCCATTCAAACATCTTGCTTGATTTGCATCAAAAGAGACCTTTTTTATTTCACAGAAGTTCAACAATAGGGGGAGTGGGAAAAAAAAAAAAAAAAAAAAAAGAACTTAAGGAAAAAATGAGAACAAGCCAGATAATGAATCATATTGGGAAGTTACCAGCCTTGGGTGGTGGACATGAAATGCAAGTCCACATTTAGAACCAGGGTACCATTACCTAAGCCACAGCACATGTGTTCAGCTGTCAGCTGTAGGGGAGTTTAAATCAAAAGGGACTTTGGGTTTTTTGGGTTTGCTATTTAAATTGGTTTAAACTGTTATTTAGATATTTGAGTTCCACAGATCCCTAAATGTCCCTAAGTGTTCACTACATCAGTTTGCTCAGTGTCTTCCTTACACCCAAACTCCTTCCTGTGCTTCAGTCATTCCTCTGCCTATGTGGGGAGTCCTTTGCAAAATCATCCAGAGGTCAAATAATTTTGTTAAATAACTGGATATGACTTCTCTCCTTAGAAAATAAATGCAAACTCAATCCAAAGAGGGTAGGAGTTCTTCCATGTGTCTTTGATTCAGGCAGTGAAATCCTAAGTAGAAGGCAGGCTTTTCTGTTTCACATTTTTTGTTGGCAAAGTAGAAAATTCTCCATTCAGCACGCAGACTTGCTGCAGTTTGCTTAGACACCAAGTCTCCATCTGCTCTACCAGGGTTGTAAACCTCTTGGCTTGGGTTCTGCTAGTCCTTTACTTCCCTTGCCTTCTTCTCTTCTCTAAGAGTAAGAAACAAACCATAGAATCATTTAGGTTAGAAAAGACCTCTAAGACCATCGAGTCCAACTGTAAACCCATTACTGTCAAGTCCACCACTAAACCATGTCTGCAAAATGCACACTTAATATTCAGTTCCTGTCTGCAAAAGGAATTTCAATTAAAACAAACAAATTGCTGAACGAAAGTGAGGATAATAGCATTTTTTTGCTGCACAGCAGGGCTGTGAGGGTAGGTAAAGGTTCTGAGGTTGGAGTAAAGGGAGATGTATATGTTACCTAGATAGATGAACTCAATTTCATTTAAAAATGTAAATCCAAAATATGACTGTGAGTGTACATGTTTCCCTCCTCCACCCTGGACAATTGAATCCGTTTACCTAGAGTTTGATCAAGTTACAGCACAAAAAAATCCTATTTAAAAACAAGGCACTCCTCTTCCCCTTTTTACTCACATCTTAATGCTTTACAAAGCAAAACTCCAGACACTTTGTGAGTCACATATCACTACCAAATAAGTTGCAGTCATTGAATGGTGCCTCATAAAGGAGGCAGGAAACAGGAAAAGCTCAAAATAAAGCTGTTTGTAAATTAAAGAACTGAGGGAAAGAATGGATAGGAAATGAGTCCCTTATTTCTTCTTCAAAATTATTCTGATTAATGAGGAGAAAGATCAATAGCCTATCTGCAGCTGCCATGAGGAAGACAGGGTGAAGAGTGAATCCAGATCCAAGTATCCCCGTGGTGCCAACACATCACATTCTGCACAAGCTCGATATAATGAGCTGCAGGGTGAGATCTCATGCGACTGCATTACTTTACCTGTCCTTCCATTCAGTTCCTCATTATAGCTCAATGTGCTCAGTTACAGGGTACCAAAAGGAGAAATGTATGGCATAGATTTGTGAGTAGACAGAGAAAGGATTGCTTTCATTCCTCTAACACTGCTTTCCTCCTGCTGTAACAAGAGCCCCAGACACACCAGGCTTCCTCCTGCACTGCTGCTGCATGCAGCTTGGAAGTCATGCATACAGCGTTTCCACAACATGGGGCAACATCCAGGCCCACAGCACACTGAAAACAGCAAAACATTCCCACTGACATGTTTGGATTTTGTTTTTAAACCAACCCCCAAATGAAGCACCCCAGATACCGCTGCTTCCTTTATTAATGTTTGGTTTGGGGACTTCGTAATTATGCTTAGCAGCTTTTGTGGGCCAACAGATTCCAAGGCAAAATGACCTGGCAGGATGCTGAAGCCATTTCCACTGTTTTTGGAGCACTGTGTAAGGACAGAATGACTGTTTTTTGGATGGAGACCCTGGGTGAAACAAGGCAAGGCATCATGCTTCCATCCACTTTGGCTTGCCCCAGAGACGGGGAGAAAGTACCCAGCACTATTTCATTAAGGTTTTGGCATGTCCCTTAATGGCATTTGTGGTAGTTACAGGCACAAAGGAAGCATTTATCCCCGGTTGTTTTTCCCATCTGCAGCCATTCATTTGCAGATTTGCCCAGAGATCAATTCACACTGGCAAGAGAGATAAGAGGGACCTCTGACGCTGGAATTGAGAGATTACAGCAGCCAGGCGTCTCCTAGGGCAATTACAGAGCCGCAGAAGGGTGCTGTATTTTTGAGCATCCCTTAAAACGAGCGTCCCCTAACCAGGCACCCCAGGAACGCTATCCCAGCCTCCTGCTTGCTCCAGGCTCTGCAGAGGGCTGACGGACACCAGCGCTCAGATGCAGCTAGGGAGGGATTCCTCCTTTCTACAGCAACTGCGTACAGACAAAGCAACACACAGAGAAAGGCTAGTGCCAAAAATTATTACCGATACACATCTGTGAGGCAAAACTCGGTTTCCTTTCCCAGCTCTCCAGAAGACACGATCTTCTCTTTGGCATAACCCTGCTCCAAACGGGGAGGCAATCAAAGGGCTTTTAGCAGAAACCTCTTAGCAAGGGGCACTGCTCCCGCAGCCACAGGAGTGACTAGCAGTCAACGGGGCACAGTTCTTAAAGAGATGCTATAAATACTTTCAACATTTAAAAATGCTTAATGTGTTTGTGAAATCAACGGAAACAGTTATAAAAGGCTCATATTTAGATTTACTGAAGAAAATATTTTAATTTGGTACTTAACTGTATCCTTACATTTGGGCTTAAGCCACCCCTAAAATTGGCTCAGGCTGCCACAAAACAACAGCTTAAACCAATTTAATTGCTGTCTGCCGCAATCCCACCCGACTTCCCACCCCTGGCTGCACGTTCCCCATCTGCTTTCTTACGCCAACTCTCGTGCTCGTCCAGCCCTGCTCTGAGCCATTTGGGCAGGCAAGCCAGGCACACACCCTCGGCACCCGAAAACCCACCCTTTTTCTACCGATTTAGCACGCTGGGGTGACTCAGCACCAGGTCAGATGCACACTAGAGCCGGTGAAAAGAAAAGCGTGGAATTGCTCAGTTGAGGCAGGGTGGGACCACGAGGTTCAGAAATATGACAGCTCATCGCCGTAGTCCTGCTCCCTCCACCTCTGCCCAGGCCGTTTAATCCCATCCCGTGCTAAATTATCCAAATCTTAACCTGACCCTCCTCCCTAGACACACACAGACTCACAGACACACACACACAGACACGGTTTCTGCAAGGTCAGTAAATTCTCTCAGCTCAGCAGGAGTCCTTACCAGCATGGAAATGCATGGCTGGAGGTGAGAAGGGCTTCTCCCTTTCAACACCAGGGAGCCATTAGATCATCTAAGCGGTGCTGTCAAGCCATATCCTCAGGCTTCTGCATGCATTTGAATCCCTGATAACCTAAAATCCGGGCTAGTGAATTAGAGACAAAGCTTTAAGCTGAAGAGAATCGAAGAGCTGAGCAATAACCATGTTTCCTAGCAAAGGCTCCTGCAACCTTAGCCTTCTAGCAGCTTCTCTACCTCGTCGTTCCAATAGCCTGTTTTAGTATAAGGATACCAAGGACTGAGTCAGATCTTTCTGGAGGAGATGTAAGTCAATTTACAGGAAGTCCAAATATACTGAAGTAGCCAGAACCTAATAAAAATAAATGAAAAGGGAAAAAATTGAAAAAAGAAAAAAGAAAAGAAAAGAAAAGAAAAGAAAAGAAAAGAAAAGAAAAGAAAAGAAAAGAAAAGAAAAGAAGAAAAGAAAAGAAAAGAAAAGAAAAGAAAAGAAAAGAAAAGAAAAGAAAAGAAAAGAAAAGAGAGAAGAAAAAAGAAAAGAAGAAAAAGGCAACTAAAAGCAAAGCCCTACAGCAAGAAGACAGCTGAGATTTCTTACAGGATATCCTTCCCCTTCTCCCAGTCTGGATTTACCAGTGTTTTGTGACATAGACAGAGTCTTAAATATGAAGATAAGTGCTCCTCTGTAAAGAAAATTTCTCATACATTATGCAGCACTGTCTCTTCCACACTTCATCTACATCTGTCTGTACCTATAAATAGAAATTACATCTCATGTACATTATCATATATTACAACCTCTGATGATATGGTAAAGGAAAGGAAATAAGCAAAGGAAGTAGTGTGCTTCACCAGATCATGCAAACTCCACAGAGCCTTGGTTAGTCAGCTTTGGGCAAACCAGTGCAGGAAATAGTACAAAAACATGTGGAAAAGCAAAGTACAGCGTGGAAAAGCAAAAGGATGAGAAAAAAAGACAGTAAACCAATGGGTTTGTTTTGCATAACAAACAAAAGACCAAGTAATCTTGTGGAGAGGCTAGAAGACCAAAAAGAAGACTTGCATGCTTAAAAATGGAGTATTGCACAAAGTGGCACAGCACAAGTAGGGAGAACAGGCCAGAACAGGTCTGCTGGGCAGCACTGGGAGGAAGAAGACAGGATCCCTGCAATGCTGAGGCCAAATCAGAGTGAAGCCCCAACTCTCAGTCTGAAAGATAGGGGCCTGAACTGCTGATTGCTTTCCTTTTTCAGAATGTGTCACCTCTGCATTGCCGGAGGGTTCTTGTCCCTTCAAAAAAAAAGAGAAAAATCTTCACTCTCATGCATTTTATGAACTGATGAAATATCTTTCCAACTTGTTCTCATCAGTGTTTACTTGTTTAGTATTTCAGCTTGACCACAGTGCCTACGGGGCTAATGAGCCATGACTGGCAATACAATTAAAGATAGATTTGATGGCATCCTGGCAGAAAAAAGTGTTTCAATTAAACTGAAAGAAAACTGTTGTTTATGGGCCAGGAGCCCATACTGAATAGACAAAAGTAAGCCTTTTGATAGGAAAAATCAGTGCCACATCTAAGGGATGGGGAAACTGAGGTTTAATTCTCAGCTTTAGCAGACTTCCAGCGGAGCCCATTACTTTGGACCAAGGGCATGTTTTGACTAGTCTTTTGGAAAATGTGGAGAGTTCTGTCTCAGTGTCCCTGAAACTTTCTGGATATTTTCACTAGGGAGGGCTGAGCAGAGCCCAAAGGAAGCTCCACACTGGTTAGCAGCAGCACCACTTCCTAGTTCTCCCCACAACTTCATTTAACAGTAAAACTCAGAGCTCCGTTGTTTAAAGGCCAAGCTAAATCTGAACCAGCCAGGGTTACATTGAAAACCACAAGATTTATAAAGAGCAGTTCCCTCTCTCACCCTGTTAAGGCTCAAACAAATAGCAAAACTTGTTTTGACTTTCCTAAAAGTAAAGCCTCCAAGTTTGCTCTTTTAATTAACTTCTGTTACTTCTCAGCACTTTTGAAAATAGTATAGTTCTGAGCATTGCTTGATTGTGGAAGGAGATTTTGGAGACAGAAAGAATGGTAATGTATCAATTTCTCTAAGGCAGAAATATCACATATAGGCATTTTAAGGTGGCAGCTTCCCCTATTGAAGTTGTGCAATACTTTGCACTTAAATACTATACTATCACTTGCTTCACTTTGTCAACTTTTACTGCTTGGTCTGAAAGCTCTCACTGGATGCCACAAATTAATTACATACTTTCCTGGTTTTATCTAAGGGGTTCCTTATTTTTAGCTTTGCCAGAAAAGAAAACCAAACCAAAACCAAACCAAACCAAAAAAAAAAACCAGGGAAAAATTTAATATTAGCAGTGTATAGACTTCCACAGGTGTAATGGTATACATTATATCAGGAGTCTGACAAAACAATGACCTATGAAGTCTATGAAAGACATGAGAAAAGGAAAGTTATAAGACTGACAGTGCAGCCCATCTGAGTTCACCCATGAGTGAGTGAGAAATGTAGTCTTCATTTACACAAGAACTGAGGTTGATTCAAGGGCACCGTTACAGTGAGCATCTCTCTTTCAGTTCAGATTTAAAAGCTATGGTGCTTTGCAGGTCTCTCATACTTTCTCTGGGTGTCCTTTAAGCTGCAGGTAAATCCCTCCCTTTTACAGTAAGCTTTCACCTGAAACAGAAAATACATCCTATGGTTTTATCACCTGTCATCTAAGAACTGAGGCACCTCCTGTGGCTTCAGTTGCTGAAACCAAACAGTGGTTTATCTTGCCAAAAAGGCTCATACATAGAAATATTCATAATCCTTTCTCTTTTTTTCCCCCTCATGTGACACAAAAGGTCAGAAGGTACCTATAGTCCACAACCTCAGATGACACTGTTGCCTAAATACACATTCAGAATACACGGTTTTAGCTGGAGTCAACTCAGGAAGAACAGGAACACATTTAAGCTCAGAGAACCAGTCTAAAAAAACCAAAAAGGAAACTAAAAACCACTGCAGCCAAATTTCAATAAACAGAAATGGAATCATGCCACTAGGTAGCTCTTTTAAACCTCAAGTAAAAGTCCTACTTACCCTGGCTCAGCAACCAGCTTTTCTCACAGTCAATGCATGAACTGGTCAGCACGGAAAGTCTTCACCACTTACCCACTCCCCATCCAGCTTCCACCTCCAGGGCCACCTGTGGTGGCCATCAGACCCCCCAAGGACAGGCCACAGAAAATCTCTGGAGTTCACTCTTCCACTTCCAGATCGCTTCCTCCTGGCAGAGCACAGCTGCTTAGAGCATCAGAGCCAGACGGAACACAACAAGTAGTAAACCAACACCTCTCTTTGCTTATCATACTAATGACACCCCAGATTACTAGCACTTAATTGAATTTACTTTTCAGTGTGTTTTTTACATTTTGCTTTTCTATCAGCTGGGACAATAAAAATCAATTCCCGTAGGGCAATTTAATTTAGGTTTACATTGTGTTTTATATTCAAATTTTCAGTGTTGCAACATTTGTGCGGCAAATCTGTGCAGGACTGTTTTTTAAGTACGTCTGTGAAATTAAAGTAAACCTGTACTTAAGGTAGGCCCTTTAATAAGCAAAATACTTAAAAACAAGTAAATATTTAGGAAAAACAATATAATGAAAAAAAGTTATTTGGCCAACTGAAGCAGATTGGTTAGAGAGATCTCACACACATGCAAGAATTACAGTTACCCGTATAAATATTTGGAGGACTGGTGACACAGATAAATAGTTAATAACTTTTTTCCTGATGAGTTTTATGTTAGATCTGTTACAAAATACTGTTGAAATCTTCCCCCTGGGCAAATCTACCTACCATATAAAAGGTCTCATTTGTGAAAAACATCTTCACATGCTGAGCTTTGTGGATCAAGGATGGCTGTGCAGATCTACAGGTTGACTGTAAGTCACAGTCCATGAATTTAGCCATGGAGCAGGCTGGTTGAGACTGTGCATGGGTCTTGTGGTCTGTCCCTCCTGCTCAGGAAGGGTGAAGCACTGTGGTGGCTGCTATAGGGAAAAGGGAAGTAATTTCAGCCACTACTTAGCACCCTATGACTTCCCTGGAGAACGACCGACTCTAATATATTTTACTTTTTCCAAACGATTTAATAGAGACACGGAGATATTTCTCATTTTCTCCTAGCTGATGGGCTTTGCTGCTATCTGGGAGCAGCAATGTTTATTTAGAGGAACAGGTCTTTAAAAGACAAGTCTTTAGTGTTAGGAAGTTCAGCCTGAGGAGTGATTTTACTTTAGTAGATTTAAATATTTCTAGTAACTTTAATAAGTCTTATTCAACCGTGCAACAGCACGTATGGATTAGGCAACTAACATTTCAATATGTTTCTCTCTCACTGGACAAAGCAAGTTATACATTTCAGGGCTATGTACTAGGTGTCTAGTGGAAGCGTCTTGTTCCTGTTTTACCATGGTATAGGGCAATACTAGACAGGGAAAAGCCGATCTGTACTTCGAGATAATAATTTATGACTGGAAGGTGACATTTTGATCCTTAATTCACCTATTCAGACAAGTTTACTTCTGCTAGACCTACAGAAGATTTCTACTGACATTTCCCCCTTTTTGAATTCCTAAGTGTGTCACCATTAGTTCCTGTTAGCATTATTTTTTTTTAATTTCACCTTCTGCCACACTTGTAGGCAGCACTGGATGTGGTTGTGCTTTCACCCAACACCATTGGGGGCACTTGGAGGTTTAACCAAACCCTCTTTGGTCTTGGAGGTTCCAGCAGGTGTCCAGAGCAGGGATGTGTATATTAAAAATGCAACAATACACACACGTATCTGCTCCTGGGGGCTTGACAAGGGAGAGGCAGAGGGAAGAGGAGAGGATGTATATACATTGCTGGAGGAAATTTGGAGTGCATGAGTGTGGCATTTATTTCTCTAATTTTTGTTTCTTCTTGGCGTTTGACTCTTGTCCTTCTGTCTTCAGAGTTTTAGTGCCTCCTCTGAAAATTAGACAGAGTGGTTACACCTAACAGCTCCAGCAGCACATTAGCAGGGCTCAAGTGACTACTGGCATTTTTTGTTTGCAGATCTCACTCAATCTTTTACTCAAATTGAAAGGAAGAACTTACGAATACAATTATGTTTTTAAGACAAGTAAGTCTGCACATGCTACACCACAAAAGAAATAGTCTTCTTCTTCCACTAGAAAATTTTTGATCAAAGTTATTCCAATCTGCATTTATTTTAAGTAGATAAAATGGCAAATGTACATGGTAATGAAATATAGTATTTCATGATGTATATTATCAAATAGAAGAGAATGAGATTATTTCTTTAAGTATATAAATTATTAAATTATCATTAAAATGTATGTATATAAATAATTCTATTAGACTTTCTGATTAGGTTACTTTGATATGAAAGAACACATTGTGATTATTCTTTGATGCTTTGCAATAAGGATTTAAATTCTAAGTAGATGTCAGGAAGAATTTATTTTGAAACAGCAGCAAGAGGCAATGGGTGGACAATACTTAATGAAGCAGAACAGGAAACAAGAGTGACTTTTTAATTTACTCAGTTTCCTGTGTAAAAGATGATGAAGTTACCATCACACATATTTTTTGGGGGAAGTTTCATTTTGTTTATTAGATATTCAACTTTCAGGGCATTTAATATAAACTCTTTTGCTACTACTTGTAATACTGGAAGACCAAAGGAGAGTGCTGTTGTGACCTTTGAGATCAGGAGATCTGCAGAGAAGATTTGTACCTTAGTGGAAGTGCTGAGCACCAGGAAGATTACATTCTCTTCTGCATAAAGGAGAATTAAGCAGGTTTTCATCTCTCTTTTTGCAAAGATGGCAGCAATTTCTAGTGGTGGAGTGGACTTTTCCCTTCCTCAGTGAGATGTTGGAGCACTATACTGAGACAGTGCTGGGCTGCAAGCAGCCTGGAGCAGAGGTGACTGGTGTTTGCTGGGCTAAAGATGAGATTGGGGTGCCTGAAGCCTGAGAGAAGAAGCAGGTTTAGGAGGATGGGGAGCAGCAGAGAGGAGTAGGGATGAAGGTTGCATGAGGTCCAAAGGACAAAGCAAACATGATTTTTGCAGATCCCTGGCACGGCACAGTGGTTACTAGAGAAATATTCATATAATTGAGAGGTGTCCAAGAAATGTAAAAGGAAGAGTTTGAAGGTGGGCAAGCACACAGTTCAGCTGTGCTATCAGCAAGGTGTTTTGAAAGCTGATGAGCAAAGCACTTCCTTTGCCCCGTTTATGACAAGAGAAGAAAGGAGCAGGGCTGTATTGAAATATGTATGGAAGGGGCCCCTTTCATGTGAAGAGGCTCCATTCAGGGCCTTACAAAGGCTATGAGTCAACTGCAAAGAAAAGAGGCATTTCACAGAAACTGAAGTGTGACCCTTTGTTTTCGCTGACCCCAAGGTCCTCAGTGACACAAAAGGGGACCCCAGCACTGATTCTGCAGCAACAAATGCCTGTTGTGAGTGAGTGTATTTGAGGAGCAGTGACAAAAAGGAATGACCCGAGGTTCTTGTTTCCAGCCCTTGTTTCCCAAGGGACTGTCAAGAAGGGAGTCCTCCATACAGCCTGACTGAGGAGGGGAGATGAAGGTGCTGGAACGCTCTTCCTAGTGGATGCATTTCCCTTGAAAACCTCTCCTGAAATGCATGACCTGATCATCCACATCTACTCTTAGGACACCTGGATAATGAGGCTTTTGGACTTTGCTCTGCAAAGTCTATAGAAATTAATACGTCTTTGATTCAGCTGTTACGTGAAGTGGGGTTTTTCTAATTTAGGACTGGCAAGGGGTTAGAGTGTCTTAGTAGCCCTGCCTTTGTTTTAACCTTCCATTACTCCATGACTACTTTCTTTCACAATCAAAGCAGACATGAAAGGGATGTTTTGCTTTGCTCTTTTCATTATTCCAGAGAGCTCTAAGTCCCTATTAAAGTTCATGATGGAATCAGGGTGCAGAATGATGGATTTAAAGGTATCATAAAACTCTTCCTGGTAAGTAGTAGTCCCCAAATATATTCCAGTTGTGACCTGAGAGAGGCTGCTGGAGGCATCCCAAGCAGCCATGCACTGGCTCTACAGATCCTTTGAGCTGAGGAAATTCATTTGCATATGGATGCCATGCTAAGGAGGCCAGCCTGGATTTCATTACTGCTAATGATGTGTGTGGGAGAAGTGATTTAGTTTATAGCTGTGCTAGGCATGGCACAGCGAGGAAGTACTTAATTCATACAAAGCTCTTTCTTGCTTCTAAGACCTAAAAATCAGGAGACTCCAAGCAGCTCCAGTGTTACAGACGCAGTGTCTTCATGATCATGAACAGAGCTGTGATTGAGGCAAGGGAAGGAGAGAGAAGGAAACATCAAGATGTAGTATTGATGTCATAGGGGGAAAGGATAGGAGGAGAAATGAAAGGGAGTGAAAAGCAGAAGAGAAGAAAGACCAACGGAGGACAAAAAAAGCCAGCAAGAGAATTGGCTCTGCTGGAACTGTGGCTGCCAAGGCTGGATGTTTGGACTTTGGAGGTGACAGAATTTTCACTGGGTCTTTGCTATAGTTTTCACAATTCAAAATGCAGGCCTGCGGTAAGATGTTCATCTTTAGAGACAGGTTTGTGAGAACTGGAAAGGAGAAAAGGGATCCCAGGATACCACCGGAGTTGGAACAGTCGGGAATTGCTGCACTGCCTGAAAGCATCTTCCTACTCCACTGGAGCCATCTACTTTTCTAACAGACATTGCCTCAGACAAGGGGGAAAGGAGAGAGGCCTGGGGGCAGGTTCTTGGCACCTGCTTCAAGGGTCAAGGGCTGCTATGCTCAGGTAACTTCAGGAAGAGCTATTTGAACTGGGATCAGTGTCTTGGGTAGTCTCTCAGCTGTGAGTGATAAATTCATCAAGCAGAAGAAAGGATCCAGAAAGAAGGAATGGGTGAGTGAGGCAAATAAATCAGAGGGATTAAGGCACACCGTATCAGCATGCTGAAAGTGTCTAGAGCATGCACTGCCCCCAGGACAGAATTTAAAAGGTTGAGAAGTCTTGGAGTAGGAACGCAGTTCTCGGGTTTATGGGTCCCAACCCCTCTGGTGTTTTATACTCCCCTGCTATCATGGCACAGGGTAGCAGGGAAGAAGGGCTGTGACCCATTGCTTCGGCACGGGATCTGACCATCCACCTGCAGCCCACAGTATGAAAACCTGAACAAAGATCTTTCAAGAGGAATTACTCCTGCCTTATTCATGGCACAGCAGCTGGTTGTAATGAATTTTAACTGTTTGGCAGCAATCACCCACAATGCATGCAATCAAAAGGGTTATGGTCCTGCTCACTCCTGCAGCAGCCTGGAAATACTGTCTCTGAAAATACAGGACGGTTTTGGGAACCTTGATTTAAGCATTGTTGTTCTGCAATTTTCTGAAGAGGGAAATCAGCTGGTCAGTTGGACGGGGGGACTTCAGTAATCTGTGAATGGGAAATGCAGTTTGGAGAGTTCCCTGATTTCTGCTTCATCTAAATTGAACTCAAAGGGTATGGAACAGTGACATTTAGCTGGGGTTACTGGAAATTAAATATTGTTTACTTGATATTGTAATTGAATTCAGAACAGCTGTAAGATGTCCTTAAAGAACAAGTCCCAGCTTTAGCATTTGTATGTCCCTGAGAAAATACTGAGATTTGCTGAACCGATGGCCTTTGCATGTGGTTTTAGGCCAACTGTCGCCTCCTGAATGTTTTGGTATGTGCAAGTCACTTGAAGATCTTCATACCCAGCTGTCTGAAAACAGCACACAGATTTCACCAACTAGAAGAAATGAGAAAGATGATTTATCATAAAAGAAGAAGCAGGAATCAGCTACATTTAGAGATGATCTGAAGAGCAAAGGTGAGACAAAATAAAGTGCAATTATTTCCTAGACCAAGGGAAAAAAAAAAGGAGAAAAAGAGATTATGCCAATGCATTATTTTTACTGGGCTTCTATTGGCAGACTGAATTGTGTTGGGGATGGCTCGTTTCTCCTCAGCAACAACAGCAGGTTTTAAATAATGCTTCATATTTCCCAGGTTTAGCAGATGAAGAAAAGTAATTGCTTGGGAGGCAAATAGAGCAGATTTACAAACAGAGGAGAATGTTTTATGGCCAGACTTGCAAAGATTTGGCTCCTGCAGATGCCAGAAGACTCTGCATCTGCTTTAATCAATGTGGGTTGGTCCTTGTTGATTATTTCTTTAAGATCATCACAGTTCTTAAGGCAGTAATTTTATATTATCCAGGACAATGTGACTGTACAACTTCACAGAGAGGGCAACTTACCTGTAAATTTAAAGTGCACAGCTTTTGAACTGTAAGAACTTCTGGTTCAGAGGAGTCTGAGTTTTGTGTTTTGTTTTAGAAATGTCATTGTTCTTTCATGTCTGTATTTAGGACCCATTTGCCTTGAAATGTTGTATGGCTGGGCTTGCAAACACTTGGCTTCTACAGACAGCAGAAGGCTCTCTATTTGCTTTGATCAAGAGAGTCAGATTACTTCTTTGAGATCCCCATGGTTCTTGGGGTGGTAGTTATAGACCGGCTACAGCGACATCAACGTTAAGGTTTTCTTCACGCAGAGGGCAACTCACTAGCAGATTGAAGCTGAATGTCTGCTCAGTTTATTAGCAAATGACCAAGAGAAAACCAAAAGAGCCTGGAAGTGCTGAGCAATACAGTGGTGGGTGTAGAGACACCCTGTGGTGTCACCTTGACTGCTTTAGTTTTCATGATGGTTGAATTGGGTTGGAGTGTGATGGGATTTGGTCTCCCTGTTTGGCCTCCCTGTCTCCCTGTTTATAGTGACCCTGCTGTAATGTATCTTCTTTAAGATAAGATCTTCTTTAAACATAAGAGGCAAGGAGAGAGGGGAGACGTCAAGCAAGCACTGTATATAGCATCTGTAACATTTAATTATATGAGACAGGGATTTTCCGATAGGCCTTGCAACACAAAGAACATTCAGCTATCAGCATCACAGTATATATTTTCTAAATCACAACACCCACACATTTCCTTAGCCAAGTAGAAGTTTTTCCTCCATAGCCGCATATCTAAAATTAGCCTGAAGGTCAAATCTGAATAGAAATACCCTTATCATTGAATGTGCTGGGAATGATTGGTGCAGTGGGCTCAATTTTCCCATCGAAAACCTTCATTTATTTTTTTTTAAATAACAGTTCCTTTTACAGTCACAGAGCTTGGAGAAAGGCAAAATGAGGCTTGCTGTATAAAATCAACATCAATATTCTGCTTTCACTGCAAGGCTATTTTTATTGCCAACTATTTTAAATGTAACAAGATGGATATAGTGAAGCCACGGTGTAAAAGATGCAGCAAGAGGCTTCTGAATAGCAAGTCTGAGCACAGACATATGAAAGAAAGGACTTGAAATTTGGAAGATGTTTGTATATGAAGAAAGACACAATGAAGAATTCTAAGTTAAGAAATGCATTGTTGAGAAGAAGTGAATAGTTCAGGTCTAAAAATAGTTTTTTAACCTGCAGTTGTATTATGTGAGGACTAAGCAGCCTATACTACATAAATGCAAAAGCACTGTCCTGCAAGAAGTGCATTTATCAGCCACAGTGTTTTATTGAGTGCTTTAATAATACAAGTGTACATCAACTGATCCACAGTCAAAAGTGGCAGGTCCCTAAGAAATTTACAAGCACTTTTTTTGTTGTTTTTTAAGTAAATCAAAATACATATTAATTTGTTCAATGCAATAGCCTTTTGTGTGGGAAACAGAAGGCTAGTGATAAACACAGTCTTAGTAATGCACAGTGATTCTTGATTTTAAGCTTTTATACAAAACTTGTTCCCAGTAGCATGCACCCACCATTAAAGACTTCAGTACAAAAAAATAACCCTAAACACTACATTTAAGTAGAAATGAGATATAATTCTGAATTTGTTTGTTTTCCCCAAAACCACATGAAAGAAAAAAAAAAAACCAACCCCACACATTAATACAAAGCTTTCTGATAAAGCTCTATACTATTACAGATCCAACATTCTTTGCACTGATAACCAAAATTCCCTGTCTACATTTGAGGGAAACAACTTTCAAGTTAACAGAACAAAAAAACCCAGAACAAATAAAAATAAAAATAAACCAAAATGAAACAAACAAAAAAAAAAGTAAGGACAACCTTTTGTCACAAAATGGTTCAAGATTTAATAAAAAATAAGAATGAAGGGAAGGGCTATTGATGCACTTAGTGAATGTGCTTGCACAGGTCCAGCAAATCCTAGAGGAGGTTCCTATGTGGCGTATCGCTTGGTCCACTGTCTGGCCATTCTGTCGTGCTCTGCTCTGTTAGTCATGTACTGAGTGGCAATGCTTCCAACCAGGGGGTCAGCTGAAAAGGAAACACAAACCGTGAAATGCATGTCAGCCCCGCGAGGACGAAAAAGCTGTTTTTAGATCCACATTCATTCAGTTCTCTTAGGTCTGACAAGGTGCCCACATATATCAGCCTTGTTTTCAAAGCAGGGAAGGAAGGAGTTGAAGGTGGGATGGACAGCAATTAGCTATACATGTCTCGTAAACATATAACTGAAACAAATTTCTAAAGTTCTACCTCACAAAAAAAAAATGTTCTGATAAATTTATTTTGAGGTAAAACTCACCTTCAGTTGATGTAATTATTTATGGTATTAGACTCCCACAACTATTCATATTCTCACTTAAGAAGAGGATGAGCTCTAATTCTGTTATCAGGTTGAATGTTGCTTTGTTTTTTTAAAATACATTAATTTCAAAGCATAAAGAAATGTAATAAATTAGGGCAGCAAGTGCTATTTTCAAAGCAAGAGAAGTTAATTCCAGATTTTGGGATATTTAATTTATAGGATCTTTCTGAGCGTTCCTGTGGCCAGAATGCTGCATTACATGGTCTGGATCTATGAATTTCTTCACAAATAATTAATCAAAAACAATCAGTTGCCTAAAAAAAACAATCCAAGACAAGACATTCCCATAAGTGACTGCATTTCATCAACATTTTTCTTTTGCAGACAGCATTTTTTCTCATTTTAAACAGACAAAATTTATAGCTTCCCCCTTTTTTGAGGGGAACACATGCTCTTGATATTTCAGTACAGAAATTTCAGACAGTAAATGGTCTGAGATTGTACTGTGCAAGTTCAGAGGCACTGATACCACACTTTTCCCTGACTTAGGACAGATGAAGATGACTTCTTGTGAAAGCCAGGTATTAATCAGCTTTGTTGTTGTCTGAAGATGGTGCCACTGAACAATCTGAGCATCGGCTTTCTCGGAACAGTTGAAATCTGAATGTGGTGCTTGCACTGTTAACCACGGAAATTCCTGGGACAAGATGTCAGGCCTTCTGTCAAGCAGAGGAAATCTGGGCTTTTTGTTTGGTTGTTGATGATAAGAGTTTATGATAGGGGAAACATATTGGCTTAGCCAAAAATGGTTTGATTGGCTGACTGCCAATCCCACAGAATATTAGTGAGTAATATCTAATAAAAAAAAAATTCCTTTGCTTTCCATGCATAACCCGCACTTTCCGGAAGAGCCTGTGATTTGAATGTTAAGTTTGCAACTTCTAAATTAGTAAGACAAGTAATCACTGTGACTGCAGTGTACTAAGTCCCTGTAGTCTCAGTTCTGCAAGCACTTACTGCATGAGCTTACCTTTAATATCTTAATATATCCACAGGAGGTCATGAGGCCTGGACTGGATTATTTTTACATGCATGTGTGTAAAAGAAGAGTATCTGGTCTAAGATAAAATTTAAAAGCTGTAGACTGGAAAGTATATCACTTTTAACTCCACAACCAGGGAGAAAAACTGTATAGGGGATTATCTGAGGGATTTTGTCCTGTGCAAGTAGGAGGTTAACAGTCTACAGACTCTTAAGTAGCAAAAAGTTATTGCTGGCTGGAATGAGGTTTGAGAAGCACTGCAGGGTAAATGGGGAACCTGAGCAATAGAAAAGGGCAACATTTCTCTTCACAAAAGATTTCCCTAAATAGCAACAGGGAAACCTTGTCATTGTGTAATGGCAGCTTGGGGATGAGTGTGAGAGCACTGCAAATTCCCACATCCTCCTCAGACACAAGGCCCCTGTGCAAAGAAACACTTCCACAGACCCGTGGAGAAATGGAGACTAATGGTTGAACTTGAAAGGAATCTTTGAAGCAAAATTTGAAGCATATCCTGGTTTTCATGCTTTTAGGGGAAGGTGGGGTTTGGCCTCTGAGCCCTCAGGCTGGGAAGGGTTGCAGGAATATCACAGCATTACCATCTGGAATGTGGCAAGTTCTTATTGAGATTTAGTGTGTATTTAAAGTGATGCCTCTGAGATCTTTGTAAAACCTAGTATGAGACAGTGAACAGTGATATGCTGTAGTAAATAAAGGTTTATCTAGTTCAAATCTGGAAGTTTTTTTCATGTGCAGGATGAATGTTTCTGTGAATGCATGTCTTTCACATTGAGAGCTATAAATTGATTTCCTTGATATACTGCATGAATATTGAGGATCACATCATCATCCCCAAACCTGGATGATAATTAGAATGCTTGGTTTCCTAGTGTGGGATTTCATCTATATCTCCTGTTAGGAGCAAGAAAGTATTTCAAAACCATACATCTTTGCAAGGCTTTGGAAGGTACAGGCTCTTACCCCAACCTCCTCCCAGCATGGGACAGTGTCTCTTTTCCTTTGGGGTGAGAGAATCAGTGAGAGGCATTCTTGGTAAGGTGTGGAAATCTGTTCAAGTCCAGTAATGTACAGAACTGGGCTGTTTATTTATCCATGTGTTCAAGCCTTTGTCTCTGCAGTCTTTTCTTTGGCAGTTGAAAGAGTGGAGGCGATGGCCTGTAAGATGTCTGAGGTCTACAAAGCTTTTGTCGTAGGTCTGTAAATTCCTGCTGAGTGACCTGAGAATCAACTATTAATCATCTCAGGTGCTTCTCCCAAGCCAGTGCCTCCCTCCACTGGTGTCTGCCTGTATGAAGCAGGACTGTGGAAGCAAAGAGAGGTCTTTGCTTGCTGTAGCATGAGCAGGACCAGCTGCACCCACAGCCAGCTGCCAAGTGAATGCTACTAAAAGGTACTTTCAGTAATTACAACGAGATTGATTTTTTTTCAGTTTGGCTGTGTGTTTTGTTGGTTATAACAATACTGAACACAAAACCAAACCCACAGTTTGGGAAAACCACTTGCTCATTTGAAAGCAAGGAATTTATTTCAAGGAATAGAAAAATAGTTATTGACAGCGAGGCTCAGCTATTTCACATCTCTGTCAGAGGGTCTGGAGCTGTGTCACATGTAAATATTTATGAGGACTTTAAAAAGGACACTTTAATAGGTGCCTGAAGAACTGGCTTATTTTTACCAGTTGCTGTGAAGCCATAAAGCCATCAGGAGGCACAACTGATTTGTTTGGGAAGCCAGGACAGCTGGCGAGGAGGGAAATTTAAACTGCGGACCAGAGCCGCCCAACCAGGGGTGCAGCGGCCAATTTGAAGCACAACGCTGCATTTGTGCCACAAGATGTAAGGACAGTGTGAGCTCCAGAAATGCCATTGGTCTCCTCCTGCAGCTGTGTGGGCAGCTCCAGCCAGCAGGTCCAAGGAGACACATCTCTCAACACTTCATGAGTCACGAGTCACCACTGCTGCGTAATTCACCGTGACGGGCCCTGACACAGAGATTTCAAGATAAATTGAAGCATCTTAATAAAAAAAAATTAAAAGATGTAACTGCCAACATGCACAAGCCTTTGTTATAGTGCCCAAGTCCTACAAAATATCAAGTTTGAGGAAGAAATCCTATAAGTATGAGGAAGAAACAATGGTCCCCATTTACCCCCCTATACTATGTAGCACATGGCTGAGAACCACCTGGTGCTCATCTGGACTGCATTGTTTAAGGGTATTGTGAAATATCCATTAGTAGGGCCAAATATGTATTTATAAAACAACCACTGCATAAACTATCTAAGTAAGAGATGAAAAGGAAAAGTGGATCTCAAAATTCACAACAACATTTTTGTTTTGTTTCCATTTCCCACTACCAGAAAGCTTTCTTATTTTCCATTTGTATATATCTGTGGTTTTAATCTTGATGCTAGAAATTTGTTTCTATAACTAGTCAACTGCTCTAGTTTTTACTGGTTTTTTTTTCCTTAAAGAAGTAGCATGATTCATCAATGAATCACGGTTCAGAATTTTACTCTAAACAGGACTGTATCCAAATGACAACAATTACCAGGGGATAGTAGTATAAAGCTATGCCAGGAATGTGTTGGTGAAACAATCTTGTGAAAGAAATGAAAATAAACCCACAATAAATTAATAAAAAAGTATATCTATGCAACTCATGGCCTAGCAGGAGATCACCAGATGTGTGGTGGCGTGCTTGAGAGCTGGGATAGCACCCTCTGTGCACAGCTCCTTCCCTGTCCTGTGGGCAGGAATGGGTTTCCCAGCCTTTGGGGTGCTGCTGGCTGTGCCAGCCTGGAAATGCTGCTGCAACTCTGTGGACCCAAAAATCTTTAGGCCTTGTAATTTACTGTTCCTTCTAAAAACCCACACTGGGATGCCTCCATAACCTTTAACTTAGGTAAAGGAAATTTTTTATCCTGATTAACTCCATGCAAAATATTAACACACCAGGAATTACAGGATCAAATTTCACAGCAGAGGACAGTGCATGAGTAACGGAAATATATTAAAAAGGCACCATATTATACAGGCAAGAACAGAAGCTATGGTTCAACAATGTAGTTTACAAGGAAAATGTCAATCTAAAGAACTAGCCTATGAAAAAAATCTTCTGGATGATTTACAGGAAGACTGCAGCTGCTAAATCCCTCCTCACCTCACCATATGTCATCCTCATGTTATATTAGAATTCATGAAATTGCCCTGTATTTATGTGATTTGGAAAGCTGGGAGAGCTGGATCTTGTCCCTAGCTTAAAAAGGTTGTATGCACTGCTCCACAATACCTTGTCATCTTCTTTTGCAGCCACTTAATATGACTGTATAAAGAAGAACATTTGTGTCTCATGTCTATTGTAAGGCTAATCAAATTTACAGTTCCATTCTAGGGAGTTAATGCTATTGGGGATTTGGATGAGCTGAGGTTTGGTCATTACAAAATTTCAGCTGTGTTTAGTGCTAGTAAAACTGCTTTATCATTCAGAAGGCAGACTATAATTCTTCTTTAAAAACTACTTTCCCCCCAAATAAATGAAAATATATTGCTACACTGTATTTTTCTCAGCTTGTATTTTTACAGCTATTTCTATGTCAGCAAATAGCAATTTCAGAGCAGAATTCATCTCCTGGGCTTTGCAATGCTCTTTTAAAAATACAGCAAACATACTCTAGTGAAATAAAAAACGGAGATGGTGTGTTTAACAGCTTGATTTCAATGTGCCTTCCCCATCAACCACACAATGTGCAATGAAATTCCAATTGGTAATGCCAACATGGTTAAAGATACACACATTTAGACTTAAAACGTACATTATGGGTGTTTGTATGCATTTTATATATTTTTATGAGCATTTATAAAGTAGAATTTTATTTCCATTGCAGTGTTTTGCAGTTTTAATAGAGAACAGCTGATGGAGCCAGTTATTACATCACCACAAGTGGGTTCTCAGAAGATTTCTGGAGCACCTTAAAACCTAAAAAAATCACAGCCCTATAAAAATCTCACAGTTTCTTCAGCCAAATATTTAGAATGTACTTTTTTTTTCTTGGTCTAGTTTAGATTCAGCTTTGTATCAGGCTGTAAAGACTTGGACTCCAGCTGAAGAGAAGTATTAAATTGGAAGAATTTCCAAAGGTTAGATGTAATTTGAAAGGTCTTATTCCTTCTCCTGAACTAAATGGCTCCATGCTCATAGCTGTGAGAGCACCCCACTGAGAGGCTCTACAGAACTACCTGTACTGAAACAGCAACCAGCAGATATTAAATATTTCCTATTCCTTGGACAGGATGTGTGACATGAAACAAATAAGTAATTTTCTAGTTATTTTAACTTCAGTTACACATTTAGAAGAATTTTTGGTTTAGGGAATACTACTGTTTTTTGTTTGTTCTTTAAGGACAGCCTCTCTTCCCAGATATTATGCTGTATTTATTTTTCAATTAAAAAAATGTGGCGTGATTGAGCTCTTAGTTTTAAGGAAAAGTCAATGTGCTCTCTATGTTATGTACAGGATACCTGCATTGGAGTCATCTTTATATAGCAGTACAGGTAGGATTGATTACCCCAAAACCAAACCTCCCCAGAATAAAAGTTCATATTTTCAGTAACTACATTTTGTTTGGTGCTTTCATTGCAAACAGCAGTGCAGGGCAGAATATATTCCCATACTGGCTTGCAGCAAAAGCCAAGATTTCAGAATCCAATTTTTGTTGATTTTAATGTTGTACCAATGTTTAAGATCCAAAAGGCAAACTAAAGAAAAAAAAAATTAAAGTTAGGACTGGGACAAGCACAGAAACTAACACTTCACCGAAACACCAGTTTTCTTAATGGCAAATGGTGACAGTTTGATTCACACCAAAACCACCCTTAATTTAAAAATTATTTAATATGTAATTATACTTTCTTGTTTTCAGTGGTGTCCAGGTTAGTGTTTTAAAATGACCAGTCAGTGAAAACCTGCAAAGGCAGCAGTGAGACATGCTATACCAAATATGTTGCAGGACAATTTAGTACTCCAAGAGGAAGGGATTAAGAGAAGATGAATTGTTTGTGAGTAATTTTATTTATTGTGTCACTATGCCTCAGGAAGTTTTCATAGTTAGTCACATATCACCTGTTTCTAACTCAGTGAACTCCTAGAAGACCATGTCAAGGGTACTGTGAGTCTTGATGTAGAAAATGAGATATGTGAAATGCATCACAGCATCCTTCAGTGATCTTAGAGCAGCGGTGTTGCTCTCTTTTGCTATCATTAATAATAATGCACAGACTAAGTAATTCTTTGGGGGCAGAGACAGGTGAAGTGGCCCACTGAATTACTCCACTAACCTTTCACCTTTGAAAAGAGTGCTCAAACCCAGGGCATGAGTGAAAAGGAGCGCGGCAGCGCTAATCCCTGTTTGTGCAGCAATAAAACGAGCTCGCGGTCGGGAGCCTGATCAACACACGCGCACGAACTGGAACAACAACATGATTCAGGGCAGAACAAAGGGTGGTAGCAGGGCTCTGAATTGCTTTACACAGCCTACAAGCTGAACTACAATTTATTCCCTACTTTCACAAAATCACAATTTCAACTATCCACATAGAATGTATTTAACCATCTGTGGGGCTCTTTGAAAGCAATACAGAAGAATGATAAAGTGATCAGTGAACACTGCATTACAAAAAGAGAACAAATAAAATTAGTTTTTCCAGTAAAGAAAAATGGTTGTCACTAGAGGAGAAAGGAGCAAATTCTAGAAAGATCATATGTCTACTAGGAAAAAAGTCAGTGAAGCTAATATCAATTTTAGAAATTATAGTTCACAGTAGAAACTTCATATAATGAAGTCTGCTTCTCATTTCAGGAACTAGTTTTACAGATTTGTCTGCTCACTTCTCAGCATTCAGCAGAAACATTCTAATTTATATAGAAAGAAAGTCAAGTGATCTTACAGTGGTGCCTTAGCTTCCCATCTGTGAAGCTGGACTAATGCTTTTCCATCAGCCAGGCAAGGTATCTAGATAATTTCATATATGTGGCTGTACAGATGTATATCACAAAAAAGGCTGCTACCCATGACTTGACTCTAAATTTTGAGCACTGTAGAATTGCCAGAAATACATTTGATTTCTGTTAAGTTTGCACAATGATTGCAGTTACACAAATATTAAGGCATACGTGAGTTGATTACAATGTCCAAACTGTTGTCTGAATAAAAAAATGTTACTTATCTTCAAAAATAAAAGAACTCTGCAAATCTAGTTTAGGAAACATCCATTTACTAAAATATCCATTTTGTAAGCATGGAGGGAGAAATTCATTCCTCTCTCTAGACTTGTGTTTGATTGCTGTCAGGCTACCTACCACAGACTGGTGTGAAATATGAGGCTGCCTAAGAAAAAGATGTTTCAGAAATAAGGAGTATTATCTGGCCCAATTTTATTAACGCAGCTCTTAAAGGAAAGTGTTGGCAGTGATTCATCTCTGTATCTTGCCAAGGGAAATTATTCTTGTTTAAGGATAAAGATTTTTTTCTCAGTCTTCAGTTTTTAGCAGGATTTCTATAAACTTTACTGGCTGACTGGGAGTTAGCTGAGGCAATCAAGGATCAGCGAGGCACAGTGTACTGATCTTGAAGAGTTGTCTTTAATTAAGGAAGAACATGCACCTTTTAGATGTGCCAGTATGCTGGAACAATTAAAATTCTAAAATAACACACTTCACTTTGATGCTTGGATGCATCTCAATATTAAAAGCACAGATACATTAGCAATGTGTCTGTTCATAATAACTTACTCAATTGAGAAGCAGTCGTTGCTATTAGAAAATAAATTAACAAAAAGGAGTTAGTAACTGTAGAACTTAATTTGAAAGACATTACATGGCATGTGGTTTGATAAAATTTGAAGAAGCTACAGCAATATGCATTTACCTTGTGGAAGATGGCCGTGAGTGGATAATAAGAAAATCACAGCCTTTGGATCTCAACATGTTGTCAAGCAACCAAAATGCTAAGACCCATAATTAAACTGGCTTTTATCCATAGGGTCATAACTGTATTTTCAGAAAAGCACTGTGGATGTGATTTTTTTTTGTGTGTCTGAAGATTCACTAAGAGAGGGATAGCTATTCTGTAGGAATGCTCGTGTGATTGGCTTTTCTTCTGTCTAAAAATAATGGAACCAGTTTTCCTCCAGATTTGTCTCTCCTTATTTCCCACTAATCACCTCCTCCAGGCAAAGATTGACCTATGAGTCTTACACATCCTGAGCAAACAGTTTAACCCCTAAGCAACAGAGGGTAAAGCTATTCTCTGTGACCATGCTTTGTGAGGGGTTAGACATCCTCTAATCACATGTACCAAAGGTAGATTGCTCTGCAAGAAAACCAGGAGGTCCGATAGGATCCACTTACCATGTGGACTCCCAGAGGACAGGAAGGGAGGAGGTGTTACTGCATGGTCTAGTCTTTTAGACACTGAGAGACTTCTAGACACTAAGGGAAAAATGAGTCCTAAAGCCATTTTCACTCTTAGAAGAGTGTTTGAATGTGAGCAATATCAAAAATCTTCAACTTAAACATACCCATTTTAGGTCAGATGCAGGAGTCATCTGAATCCTGCTCTTGAATCTCTCCCTTTATACCTTTATTGCAATTCATCCTTAGAAAATAGAAAAGCCTACATGTGCTATGAATGCTGCTTATTTTGGTTTAATCTGATTTTCCCCTTCTCATCCAATTAAACCTCATCATTAATTCGTCAAATTTAAATCCAAACCTCATTATTAATTTGTCAACTTTAAATCCAAAACTGCTATTAAGAATCCCATAAAAATGTCAAAAGAATACAAGAGGCCTTTATTTACAAAAGGTGGGGTTAGTGAAGAATTTTATCCCTTCTAAAGACCTGCTAAATGAAACTCATTCATAGCCCAGGGCCTGAAATCCCTTGGCAGGTTGAACATCCATTGGAACAGGAATGGGAGCTTAGGTGTGCCTTGCATGAGCACACCTTTTACTGTTACCCAATAACACAAAAAGCAGTAGGGCCTCTATACAGGTAATGACTGGACAATCAGCAGGTGAGTGAGAAAATAACCCCATTTTAGCAACCAACTGGACTATCCACTTCTAGATTAACTTCAGAACACGAATATAGTTATGACTAATTATGAACAGGTTATAATAGGACTAGAAGGAAAAAACAAGTTAAACAAAATAAGTAGCACTCATCATGAAGGCAAGTTCTACTCCTGGATTAGTTGCAAAGAAGTTACATGGCAATGCTGAAAAAAAGATTGAATTTGTGATATTTTACAGCAATAATTTCTTATTTAGTAAGTTAGAATAACCTTATTTAAAAATTTTATCTTTCCTACTTGAGGGGTCACATTGACTCCAGTGGCATGCCTGACTAAATGATAATCACTTTGCAAAATGATTTCAGGCATTGGCATAAAGAGTTCTGAGATTGAGCCGTAGAAAAAAGCTACACAAGGTAGAGATGAAAAAGACACAAAAGGTCATTAAGGAATTCCTTCTGCTAGTATAATATTATGTCTTACAGTAAGTTCTACTTTCATGTCACTTTATACAGCCACTTTATCTAATCAATATTATAAAAACCCAAGCAACGAGGATTCCAGCCCCTGAGAATTTTCTGAAATCAAATTCATCTTGGAGTTGTAAATGCTCCACTCCATAGAAGGGCCTTTTTCTAAGCCTTGTACAGATGGAAAATTCTACAAACAATTTACTAATCAAAGCTCTATTTCTGTATCTCACATGAATATGAAATCTTACAGTACAGCCCATCCTTAAATTTGGGACAATTGCACGATATATTTTGGTATTTAAGTAGCTGTCTACAACTCCATCTAATGCACCTGAACTTAATTTGCTGTGAAAATAGGGATTCTGAAACACACACTGTATATAATTTGTTTTATTTGTTGCCTTTGATAGATCTGCAGAACTGTAAAAAACAAACAACCGTTTCCTCCTCCCCTGCTGAATAAAGTAGAAAATTAGCCATGCAAAATACAAGAGACATGTCTTGCAGCAGTGTAAATCATCTCTGAAGGTAGAATCTGAATGACTCAGGAATACTAATTTCTGAATCTTACGCAAGAAAGTGAGAGACTAAATGATTTAATAGCTAACATATCCAGGCTTATAAATTTTGCTTTTCAGGACTGACTCGACATTCTTATTGGGAATCTGTTAGCCAAATGTAGCAGGCTTCCTTTCAGGAGCTTAAAGCATGTGGAGCAGTGTGATTTCTATGGTGAAACAAAAATTAATTGTATTTTAGGAACAGGAAAAATCAGTCTTAAAAATAGTCGTGCTACTTAGGTTCCTGATGGTGGTTCATAGGCAGTCAGAAACGTATGGCAAGAAATTTGAAAAACTGTCCTTGCCTTCATGTTAAAATAGGTACACAGGGAAAAAGAAAATCAACAAACACACAAAACAAACCCCCACTTAGAAAAATGGAACAAAGTCTAAATGAAAAATCTGGACTATAAAAGCTCAGCAGGACTGATGCCAGTTTACTCCATCTGAGATTTGAGCTATTTTTATTGACTGGGAATAATTAATATTAGATTAAATGATTGTGAAATTAGAATGTGATGTTTAAATCTATTGATTTTCTATTTTATGTATTTTCCTTTAAATATATACAGTTATATTAGTCAGAAAAATATATTCAGTAGAATGGGTTAAGCCTGCAAGTGATGTATCTACTTCATAAAAGAAAAAAAAAAATTCCAATGTGATTAAAGACATGTCTGTATTGGCAGACAAAACCTGCATGAAAGAAAGAAAATATATTTAATAACTGTAAAATATTAGAGTGTATTTTAAAAGGCAGTTTACTTTTTATCTTGGAACTCACTGAAATTAAGCTAGAAATCTGTATTGAATATATGAGAAATAACAAAGAGCTTTATTTAAATATTTCACATTGTTAAACATTTAACGTTGCTGACTTATTTTGGTCCTGGTTCACTCAAAGATTTGTTACATGTATGCACTAGAGTACCTGTCTTCTCTCTGAGCTAATGGGCATAGGAAAGCTCCATTGGTAGTATTTTAAATTACACATGTTTATTGGAAAGAAAATGAATTGTAACCTTTTGTATTTGTAGCTCATGCATTTTCTCAAGGACTTTTAATTTAATGATGGTTTAGCCTAAGCTTAAAGAAACTCTGTGCAGGAACTTTTTGAGCAGAAATCGACCAACTTTTAAAAGCCTGGTAGGTATATTTATCATATAGCTTTTATAAGTTTCATGTAAAAAAACCAAACCCAAGTCAGGTGTATATTTTTCCAGCTTTACTTCCATTTTGTGATAAGACTTTATTCTAGATGTTCTAGAAACCCTTTCTGAGGAACAATAAAAATGAGGAACAGTTAAGTGTTGTGACAAGACTCTTTTCTTATGAGTGTCAGTTACATCCCTTTACATTTATTTCTTGTCACAGATGTACAAAGCTTCTTTACTGATTTGGATTTTAGTCAATCTCTGACTTAATCAGATGACATTTAATAAACTGATGGTTGGGTATTATTATGTCTGAAGTTCAATTTTTCTCACATCTCCTAAAGCAAAAACAAATTAGGAGCAGAAACATTATTGAAAAGGACAAGAAACCATTAACAGCATGGTCAAAGCTTTTCCTTTTAAGGAATGGTTGAAATCTAAGGTGATTTATTTGAGAAGGAAAAAAACCCCACAAAATAAGATGTGACAGGTAATTTGGTAAAGAAGATTTAAAAAAAAAAGTGGTTTTTATCTTTTCCATGGCAAGAAAGGAACACAAAAAAAACCCCACCACATTTATCAAAAGTTAAAAGAAGGAGATGCTTCATACATCAAATTGTAAAGCACACACAAAAATTTTAGTGTAGAAATACTAGAAGGTGATTTAGTAAACTCAAAAAATAATTAGAAAACTTGGTAGCCATGCACCACCTGAGCTACCATTGCAAAGGCTGTACTGATCATGCTTCAGCACATAATCTGATTCTTAGCTGTAGCTAGGAGGGAATTTCCTCTCCTGTGTATTACTGTGTGAGTAAAGTGCTTTGAAGGATTTTTACACTTTTCTCTGAACCACTGAGGGATGAGCAGTTGCAGACAATGTACCTGACTCAATGAGTAGTGCTGGTCTTCTGCTAGAGAGTGACTGAACTTCTACTCATTATTATTTGCAGAGTTCCAGATACATCAGAATAAAAAAAGAACAGGGTAAGTGTGTGTGTGACTGGCATCTGGAACTATAGCTAAGGACTGCATCATACCTTGGATACCACAAAATCCAGATTTTATTTTGAAAAAGTAATCTCTACCATTCACTTTCTAAATTACGTAAACCCACCATTTTTCTCATGTAAATATTCCCAGACACTTTTCAGGAAAAAAAAAAATTGAACAGACCGTAGACTTCTGAAACCATAA
This sequence comes from Anomalospiza imberbis, assembly GCF_031753505.1. Lineage (NCBI taxonomy): Eukaryota > Metazoa > Chordata > Aves > Passeriformes > Viduidae > Anomalospiza > Anomalospiza imberbis. Next base: position 114,098,708 of record NC_089681.1, read on the forward strand.
TGGGGGGGTTTAAAACAAAATATTTCTAAACAATCTTACTCCTATAGTTGTGTTAATATTTTTAATTAAGTCTTGTGAGCTTTGAATAACCTAAATCTAAACACACTAAAAGCCTCTATGCTCACAAATAATGGTCTTCTACCCATAAGGTGTTGTCCAAGTGCAACTGAAAAGAGCAATGATTTAGGCCAACATCAATAGTAATCCTGATCCAAGCCTCCTCCCCCTGCACACATAATTAGGAGATATTCCAAGACATATTTTTCTGAGAACTACTAAAGGGATGACAGTTCACAAATGTTTTCCCTGCTGTTATAATAATCCCCACAGTCATGAGTTCATGTTGAGAGGACTTAGTCAACTGATAAGAACAAATCTTGTAACAGTTTCATCAGCTTTTCATGGCAAAGGAAATTAATTCTATTTCAATGCATATCTATATGCAATTTTCATAATGTGCTGCTGCATTTCTTGCATTTACATCTGTTTAATACCATGTTTATAGATCATGTCCAGAGTTGATGATATATAGGTGTATGTGTCTGCAAATATTTAAAGACCAGATGTATATCAAGTCTCTTCCTGGCAGTGCTGAGAGGCTCCTAGTGAGACTTCAGATGTGTAAATCCCATGGGAAGTACTGAAAACCCTGCCAGCTGTCAGCCAGCAGCTTTAGGTGCCTAAATGCCTTTAACATATTGGTACTGTGTGTTCAGCTCAGAATATGAGAAGCTGTAAGTGAGTCAAACTATAGAAGTTAGTATTGTATACACACTACAGCATAACTGGTATAGCACAGTATCTTTTAAAAGGAATGGAAAGAGAAAGCACTGATGAGCTACCAGGAATTTGTAAATATCAGCTCTAGATTCTGTGATACGATCAGTGCAAATACGCAAATTTACCTATGTAGCAGGTTCTGCAGAACAGGGAGGGGAACATACAGTATTTATAGACACATAAGTACTTTCTTGCAAAAAGAACTTCGTTGTAGTTGATGGGATCTCTTTGCTCATGTTTTTCTGAAGACAACCCCACCTTTGATGTAGTCACTCTACACTCACTGAGAGAACAAACTCCATCAGTTTTATGCTGGATTTTTCTTTCATTCTCCCTTAGGACAACTTCTTAGGATGGCCTTTATACTGAACACCCATTTGCTCTGCTCCCCATACAACAGCACTGAGGCACCAGAGCAACCTCACCCTGCACTTTGTCTTTGCTGAGCCAGAGCCTCCTGAGTGAGCTCATCCCGTTTGGAGACAACTCATGTCAGAGATGCAAAAAGGAACAGAAAGGTTATGTTGCAACTCAGAACAAACCAAAAAACATGACTCCCTGAACTGATTCCTGGCTGCTTTAACTTTCATTTACTCAGTGTTACTTGTTGCCATGCTTGAGTGACATGGTATAAAGTATTTTCCTGCTTCAGATACAAAGAAAGCATTTTCCATTGTGCTGAAACAGCCCAGAAACCTGCCCACTTCCTGACAGAGTACAGTATACAAACTCTGACGAAAAGAGAAAAAACAGCTCCAAGCTAAAGAATATAAATAATCTCAGAAAACAGAGCAATTTCATTGTTTACATGACCCTCTGCTGCTTACAAAAAGGATATATGGGAAAATGAGATTGTTTTGTTGTATGTTTGATAGTACTGTGTTGTGACATTGCACCTGGTAGCCTGTGGGTGCCAGGAAAGAATCAAAGTAGCAGGGCTTAGCCAGCCTCATAAAATGGGACAAATTAATATTGTTTTACCAGCTTAAAAGTATTTCAGTAATTTTCCAGAATATTCATCACAGTTGACAAATCTACTCAAATATGGATTATTAAAGAATGAGTATTTATAATTTTAATGATTATTTATAAGGAGCACTTATAATTTTCCTGTCTTCTATATGTCTTGACAAAAATGTTAAAAAGGAAACAAAATTTCACTACAAAACACAACAGCATAAACTTGGGCACAGGAAAGCCTAACAATCCTTTTTATAAATGGAACAAAGCTAGTAAGATGTTAAATGAGAAAGAAAAAAATTCAGATTGAATTCTGAAGCAGTTTCTGATAGTAGCAAAACATGCAGATTACCACTTTAAGGAAAAAAATTACAAGAATGAGGAAAATGAGAAGTGGCTCATCCCTTGAACTTGCTGTCATCCAGAGTTTGTAAATTCACTTCACAACTGGGGGTGAGGGGAAAAGAAGGAATGATAATTGGGAAGTCTAAAAAAATTGCAGAAGGAACACCTGATGTGAACTGGCACTGACAGAAAGCAGCCTCTGCTATGGGGAGGCACCAGATGAGGAGGAACATGGTACATGCTTCCTGCTAGATTGAGATATATGGAATGATGGAGAGAAATGAAGATACATCCAGGCTGCTGAGTGGTGAGGAGCACGGACCTGTTCTTCATTACCTAGGGCTGGGTAGCTATTTTAAAGCTGGAACATGGAAGCCAAATAGCAGAGCTGTGACCACAAGTCAGCCAAATTCCCACTCAGAGCCAAATGCTCCAGCATGGAACAGATTTTATTATTACAGCTATGTTACATTTTCCTTTACTAAGCTTCCTTGGATTTATTTTAAACTTTTTTTTTTTTTTTTTGACGGGAAAGCATTTTCAAGTATCACAGTAATTCTGAAAATAGATCTTTTTTATTGATACAGTGGACATCTATTAGTGTATTAAAATGCATGCTGGTATGGCTGGGGCTTTGCTGGCTGAAGAAGCAGAGCTATTCCTGTGGAACCTGATGCATTGACACACACTTGGTTTTTAAGTGGCTGTGGCAATTCTGGCTCTTGGTGCCCCTGTGCCAAAGATGATCAGCCTAAAGCAGTGTCAGGAGTATGGAGTGTGTCAATGGGCATCAAAGTGTGGCAGCCTCACTCCAACTCCTGGTGGGAGATGCCTTTTCCTGAGAGGGCTTAAGTGAACCTACTCCCCTATGTCTGGGCTGTGCAGAAGCCAATTCCATGGGTATTGTATTGTATATTGGGTATTCCAGGTATTTCTGTCAATACCTTATGCAAATTTGTAGAGAATGTGGAATTGCTATGAACAAACATTCGGATGAAGCTTAAGTTTCCCAAGTATCAACACAAATTCAAAATGTGGAGGTGCTCAAAGCTTTCTAGATAGCAGATCTATCCATGTTGCACTTGGAGATATGAACCCTGGCTGGAGCAATTCCAACAGCTGGATTTGGGATGGCTCCTGAAGGATGGGACAGGGCAGTGGCATTGCAGCAGGACACCAACTTCCCTCCAAGAATGTATACTGCTGTCGGAAAGGCAAATGGGCTGAGAAATCACTAATTCAGTTCCTTCCATTGCATGTTGTCTGACTTAAATCTCCCCACCTACTCGTGTTTTGCAGAGGTTCTGGTAACAGCAGCAATTCCAGCAGCTTTATAGCAGGGCAAATACCGTTCAGGCTTTTAGGGCTTTTAAGATTATGTTGAAAAATCACTCTCCAAAGTGCTGTTTTAGATTCCATTGAGGATCAAAGATATGCATTAAATTACACTATTGAATCCTTTTCTGCAAAAGATGACAGAACTGGGATTTTATACCCTCAGCAACAAGAGTATAGAACCTTGCACATAATAAGGAAAATGATAAGGGGGAAAAAAGGAAAAAGAAAAAATAAAAAAAGGAAAAAGAAAAAATAAAAAAGGGGAAAGGAAAAATAAAAAAAGGAAAAAGAATAATGTAATAACTGAATACCATCTCTAAATTTTCTTAAATACCAGTACCTTCATGCAGGTGTATGTAAGGGTGTTAATATCTTTTGGCAGACCTAAATCATGCCAAACCACATGGATAACTTGTAATTGTAACAGGAATACAACAATAGCATGTTATCCAAAATTGCCTGTTATACCTACTCTGTGATAAAACCAAGAGGTTCCTGGGGAAGATAAAGGCAAAATGTAAGGATGACTCATATGAATAAAGCTTAAAAGCATGTCTTGTGTCCCTTAGTGAGATGTAAAGATCCCCATAACCTTTGAATCTTTGACTTTGCTTATCTGTGCTTAGATAAATGTAAGTCATAAAAATGCACAGCCACATTACTTCATGTAGGTTAACAAAGTATGAAACCATCTAGTAAATTCATGATTCATGGCAGTACTTGTAAAAAACAGCACATCCACTTCTAACCGGGGTACAATATATTTGAAAGCCACAATGTACGTTGCAGAGTTTTTTAACATAAATAGTCTGTTTTTCAGATGTGCTGTGCAACTGCAACTACTATAAAAATGGATGGGTCTCACTTCAAAGTAATGTAGTGCTACTTGTCCAAAGTAATGTAGTGCTACTCATTTACTCTTATAAGTACATTTATTGTGAGGACACACATGCTTTAGCCTCAAACTACCTTCACAGCAAACTTTACAGGTAACACTAAACAAACGGCCTCACAATTTCTGGTGAGTTTAAAAGGTAACCAGACACGTATCTTTACACTGATATTATGTCACTGAAGCATCTGAGATCAGAGCAACCAACTTAACTAGTGCTGACCCCAGTGAAGTGGGTACTGCAGGCAGTTTTTTGAGCATAACCTTTGCCAGAGGTTAATGCAGAGGTTTCACCTTTTCTAGCAAAAGCTTTTTCTTTCTTTTGCTCTTCCTTTCTTTTTTTTCCTTTTTCCTCTTTCCTTTTCCTCTTTTCCTTTCTCCACCATTTCACTCAATTCGGTTAAAAAGCAGACAGAGTGAAAATGACAGGGCTAAGACAGAAATAACCTTCAGTGGGGCTGCCAAGTGAGATAGGCACATCCAACAGGAGCAGTAAATATTTCCACCCGGATGATGGTGATGATGAGCAGGTTAGTCTGTCTAGCTGTGCCTCATGCCCCAGTGAACTCCAAGAGTCAGGAGCATTCAGGAAGGATGAGTGCAGTGAGGATGAGCAGGGGAACAGAAAGCCTCTCTTACAGAAGGAGGCTCATAGACACAGGTCTGGTAGTGTGCATCAAATAAAGACAAGAAGGGAAAAGGGTGTTTCTTAATTAGTACACCTGGAGTGAAAACAAGAAAAATGGTCACCTAAGGTATAGGACAAGACTTGCTTAAAAACAAGTGGTTATAAAATTCCTGTGAGTCAGTTCAGGTTAGGTATCAGGCAGAGGTTTCTAAAGAGCAAAGTAAGTGAGGCTCTGTAGAGCTCTTCAGCAGTTACTTTGTCTACAGTAGCCATCCAAATGTTCAGCCTAATATTTGTGTGAAAGCAATATCGTGGCTGGCCACATCACACTCTGCCACTCATCCTCTGTATGCACCCCCTGGCACATCCCCATCGCGGGAGCTCACAGAGGGGCACGGCTGCCACGCAGGGAAGAGTGCCAGGAGCAGCAGCCTAGCATTTGGTTCCAGAATGTCAACTGAGGGATAAAATCACCACTGACTGTGGAACTTGCACATGGGGAAAATGGTAAGGAGCCAGAGCTGAAGGATGGCACCAGAAAGGAAGAGGCTGGTGTGAGGGAGAGGTAGGCTTTGTTCTGATGTTTTAATCAAGGCTTAGCTGCATGCTCTTAAGCAGACATGAGTCAATGTTAAGACTGTTCAGACATCATGGATAATCAGGCCAGCCAAGTTCAGATTTCAAATGTGAAGAAGGAAGCCATGCAAAGAAAAGTGTTGCAGTGTTACAATTTATTTTCTCTGAAGCATTTGCAAATGATATTTTTCCTGGGGCTCAAGAATCTTTGGCAGGGGCAGAATGGCAATGATCAACTGAGAAAAATTAACATTCTAACCCAGATCAACATCACCAGCTCTGTAACTATAAAAAATAATTAATTTGCATAGCATTTCAAACTCAGTAAAACACAAAACCTCAATGGCCATCTGCACTTGAAAGCTCTTTGGATTAAGGCAGTGTGGAAATTTACACTCCCCAGGCTCCACTTGAACACTTAAAGTATAGTTGACTTTTAGTCCAAGCAAGACAGGTTTTTGTAACTTAATATATTTTCAAAGTGGGGAGTATCCATGCATGGAGTTACACTGCAGTAACTAACTGCACACACAGGCCAGCCCTAGCAGCTAACACTGGAAGCAGGCATTTTCAGCACTCAAGCATAAAGACTATAAACATTCACACACTCACTCACTCACTTTCTCTCTCTCTCTCTCTCTCTCTCTCTCTCTCTCTCTCTGTCTTTTTCATGCAGGTAAAGGTATTTTTCAGGTTTTGTGGGGTTTCTCATGCACATGCCAAAGTATTTACAGAACTGGAGCCCTGATTTGTAGAAAGGGACAAGTGCTGTGGCCTTGAGTACCACCTCAAAGAAAAATACTAATACCTGGACTGGGCTAGTGTATCCCACATTCTCTCCCATCCCTCTGATACATTTGGCTCTCTTGCACTCCCAGATAATGCACACGGGTTCAGTCACAAGCCCTACAACACCCCTTCCCCCCATGGAAAAGTCAGCCAGCTGTTACAAAATTCAGACCTTTCATTAACACAGTTTAGTGGCTGATAGTGCCAAGCAAAACAGAGACAATTAATAATAATCAGGTCTGAAGGGTCTGAGACAGCTTATGAGTAAAGGATTGTATTAGGATTGTATGTCTAAAAAGGAAAAACTTGCTCCTGCCTGGAGTGATAGGGAACAAAGGGCGTTGATGTATAACCAGGGAGGAAAGAGACTCTCTCCATGGCTTTTGTAGATTACTGTGTGAATGACAGGAGCGGCAGGAGCAAACACCTCTTTTCATTTGCTCAGCCTGCTGGAGAAGAATAGCAGCGCTTGCCAATGAAGCTGCAGCTGTGCTTCAGCGCCGTTTAATCACTGTGTATGACTGAGGGTAAATTAGCTGCCATTCTTACTCCTATTTGTTGTTCTAATGAAGATTTGCATAAATGTAGGAGTAGGGGGAAACTGATACTTGATTCTTTGCTTCAGAGGCCAGGGTGGAAGACTCACCCATCCTGCATGTTTATGTTTGTGGGATATTCAACGTTGCCTTTCCATTTGACCTGATCCGCTTCTGGCTGATGAATGGTGAAAAAAGAGTTCAAAGTTGCCTATCAGATCGAGACCCCTGTTGTGTTTCTGCCTGTAGAAAGGGGCAGACTAGTTAGATGAAGAGAGGACTGAGAGATCAGAAAATTACTCCCAGCTGTAAAAAATATATATGCATGTTTTGGCAGCTACTTATGTGTGTATATATATATATATATATATATATATATGTGATATATTTCAATGGCAAATGTATCAGTGACATATCTTTCCATCCATCCATCCATCCATCCATCCATCCATCCATCCATCCATCCATCCACGCATCTGATGGTAACTAATCAATAATTTTTAAATAATAAAATATCACAAAAAATAATAGGACAGGCAGTACACCTGCAACATATTAGGCAATATGACGAAAAGGACTTGTAAATTTCTGCAAGCATTCTATTGTACATCACTAACATTCAAAGTTCACTTTTAAATAAAAGAATATCTAGCATTAAATAGGCAATTTCCAAGGAAGGTGAAAATGACTCAGCACTTCAAAAATACCTGTCAACAGTGCCTTGTGAGACTGGGATACAAATTAAGAAATTGTGTTAATTCATCAAAAAAAAGGGAAAATTTTGCCATGAAGCAGTGACAAAATCCAAAACTACTTCATAATTAAAGAGAAGATTTGAAAATGAAACATCATAAAATTGTTTTATTTACTGTGGTTACGACAATGCTTATGGTTGTTAACTGAAAGAGGCTAAATGGAAGAACTCCCCATTTTTGGCGTGTTAACTTGTTGTACATGGTAATACAGTATGGATAACTGTTTTTAGTATTCCTCTTACACACTTGATATGCTAAAACTGTTGTTTGACAGCATCTGTAAGGATTTAAGATTGAGAAGGCAGAAGTAGTGAATTTCTAAATTTCATATCACTCCTGGAAATTGTCCAGCTTTCAAGACAACTGTATCCCTCCAAAAAGATTATCTGTATCCCTACGAGAGAGCATGTATTTACTGCCCTACACAGCTTCTCAATCCCTACACAGCTTTTCAGTGTCTCTAGCTCTTTACCTGGTCTCTAAGACACAAGAGCAAATATTAATTTGGTTTTTGTACACTTCTGTCATCTATCTGCCTGACTACCTACAGACATTTCTGCATATTTTTGGCCAAACACTAACAGAAATCAATCTTTCAGACGTTAGCAGAGAGCATTCAATCCGCCTGAAATAAATGTGCCTAAAATGGTAACATTCTATCACTCCACCTCTCAGCTGAAAGGAACACCACAGGTTTCAATGTTCTATACAGCAACAAACCTACATGATAATAAAAGCAGTCAATCACATTTTTGCCCGCTCTCACCTTATTTTGAGTTTTGAAATATTTCAATATTCTATTACAGCTTTTGATTCAGCCCCTGATTATGCCAGAATCTCACATTCTGCCCTTTCCAAAGAAATTCTTAGCCCTTTGGGCAAATGAAAAATAATATTGAAGTGTATAATAAAAAACAAACCAGCAAAAACCCTCATGACATATAAACAGATCACATAATTTTTCTTCAATGATTCTTTAGTAATTTCTATAGATTATGGTTTTCGAAGGCTACAGTCAGAATTTATGTGTTGGTAAATAGAGTAAGAGAAAGTGGAAATTACAGATCTAGTGGTCAATGGCATAAAACAAATCTAAAAGAGCTGAGGGGAGAGGTTAAGTGCTATGCTAGTTAATAAGAATGACAGCTTGCTTTGAATACTCATGCTGACTGTTCAAGATATTGAATAAACCTCATTTAAACCAATTTTCATTATTTGTAGAGTCTGCGTTAGGCATCTATCATTGTCAGGGCTATTAATATTCTTTTCAGAGACCACATTATCAGCATATTTAAATGAAAGCTTTCCTTTTCAATATTTATTAACTCATTAATATTTCTTGGTGGTAATATCCTGGTTGTAATATCCAAATTATGCATACTAAGGTATTTTCTACTGATCAAACTTTCTGAATTAAAAAAAAAATATTTTCCATTAAAACTGCACTTGAGCTTCTGAAACTCTACTTTCTTTTCATACTATTTTTATGAATAGCATTTAAAATTTACATTTTTGTGTTTTTTTCAGTAGGCACCAGTAATCCAGAGCACTGACCAGATATTACTGAGCTGACCAAACGTGAATGATGAATGAACGAGGATATGAAAGTTAATTCGTCTTACCGGGGTTACAGTCTGTGAGGAGGGAGCAGATGGAGAGGAGAACTTTAGAAATGGTTAACGCTGGACTCCAGTTGTCTTTTAAAATGTCCAGGCAGATGACGCCTTGGCTGTTAATGTTACAGTGGTAGATCCTTGTCCGGAACGTTACCTGGAAAGGACAATGTGTCTCAGTACAACAGCGTTCAAGCCAGTAACTACACAATTATTAGGCAATGAAGAACCATAGGAACAAACATTCTGCTTTCCAGGCTGAAATGACGGTACTCTGCTACTGCTGGTTAAAGACTGGGCAAGACAAAATAAAGGAAATAAATTCTGCCTCTTGCAGCTGTGGCCAGCAGTGAAACCAGTTTGGGCAGGCTGAGAATGGGACACATTTCCTGAGTTTCCTCTTGCCTTGGTATTATCAATCTCATTATTTTGTATACGGCCGAAAAAAAGCAGTTCCAGCCCCTGATCTCGACAATGTTCATAACTCAGGTCCACAGCTTTTTCACACTTTGAAGGAAGTCAGAACAAGACAGATTCTTCTACGGTCTTCATCTGTTCATCATTTGACACAGTAGATTAAGCTGTAAAATAAAATGCAGAGGCATCACAGCAGTGACTCCTGGAAAAATTGAAGTGAAATATTTTTCAGAAAGGCTGCTGAAATAAAATCCTTTTATTTCCAAATTTTAGGTTATATTTTTATGAGTAGAATTGTTTACATACACCTTTTGGAGGTCGTCAAGGACTAATTTCTCTATCAGTTCTACCCAAATGACAAGTCACACCCAAATGGTTTCAATTACATGTTTCTAAAATCTAAAATTAAGCCATAGGTCTTCAGACATCTACCTCACCAGCAACAGCCCTGCCAGGAGAGGGGCTGGGCAGGCAGGAGACAACAGCAGGCAAAGCAATCCCTGACTCAGGGAAGCTGTGTTCTTCACTCCACTGGGACAGTGCTAATGTAAGCTGAGGGTGCCTACAAACCCAACCCTGCCCTACCACAGATAAACCCCTGTCTGGAGAGTAATGCAAACTGGGGACAGGCACGCTCCTCTTCTGATTTTCTTCAGTATCAGAGATCTCAGTGATCTGAGTGGGACTATCAGGCCACTCAGCAAGCAGAAGAGAAACTAAAAATGAAATAATCACTTGTATTTACTATTATCACTGGTTTACTTCTATTAAAAAATAATTACAGTAATCATTCTCTAGCCCACTGAAAAATTCTGCCTCCTTGGATTAAACCAAGAAGCTTTGACAAAATAATGGAAAGAAAAGATAGTAGATTTATGGTATGAAAACATTGCATTCAACAATAAATACTTTTTCTCCTAAGTGCTTTTCCACATAGATCTGGAAAAATGTTTTGGAGCCCATTGTCATACACCAGTGAGTTCTGTACCAAAGAACCCTACAAAGCAAGTTCATCAATTTTTAAATGTTTCTATATCTAAAGGTATTGCTGATTAATTGGATAATTTGACAGTTTGCCACTCCATACTTGTAGATTCTTTCATTTTTCCCCTTCACTTGAGGTTTTGCTTATTGTTTTCCAGCCTGTGTGCTTCACTTCTGGGACTTCTATGAGAATTTAAAATATTTCTGGCACAATGATCTCAATTAATCCAAATGCTATAGCCAGATGATATATTTTCTCCCCCTCATGAGAAACCCAAGCACATTCAGCATTTGGAGGAAAGGAAATCTTCTGTGAGATAAAAAAAAAGTGATATATTTAAATAATTATAATTTGGTGATAAAATTAAATGTCTGTCTACAAAGGGAAGCTATTTTGAACAAGGAAGGTCACCAGTGCACAAAAGCCATAAACTACCTTACACACACTGTATGTCAAAAGTGCCCAGAAAGGGAGATGGTGTGGAGAACCATCCTGTGAATTGTAGGTGCTCATTAATTCCCCAGGTAGATGAACTCCAGAAACTCTTATACTCCAGTTAGAAGTGAATCAGTGACTGTTACCTAGCAGGATGTCCCAGGACTCAGGCAAGCACCTGCTTAATTTTAAGTATTGTATGCTAATTTCAGTACACTATTGAAATAAAGTTTATGCTTAAGTATTTTACCTCAACAAAGGTGCTTCCCTATACTTCCACAATGAAAAAAATTGAGGACTTCATTCGGTGTCATCTAAATACACAAAGTAATAGGATATGTGTGGTCTCACCAAATGTGGGGGAAAGACTGAATCCATTGCACGGATTAAATTATACCTTTAAAATATTTATGGACAGGTCAGTCTGAGCTTGTAACCTGCTTCAGAGAAGGTCATCGATTTGAGTGTGTATTTTAAGTGTAACTGTTTTGCTGCCAGCAGAGAGGACAGACACTGACACTGCCTCAACTGCTTCTGAAGCACTGAAGCAAGAACACCGAGAATTTGGCAGGATTCAGAGCCACTGAGATGAATGGAGGTAGTTAAAGTCTTTCATGAACTGTTCAACACTCTATTGCCATCTCAGGCTACCTGGTGGATAAATGTATGTGGGACTACACCTGTTTGCAGTTGGAAGGCTGTTTTCAGAAAATGTTCAGACCTGAAATATTGCATTTTTTCACTATGAGTACATATTAAACCTGTGAGATTGAGAAAGGCAAGATAAGGCTTGCTGCTTACAACTGACAATGTCACCAACTCACCAAATATGCCACTGCACTTTAAAATGCCTGCCTAAGACAGGCAGGCATTTAAATAATCAATGTATTCATTATTTTATAATTACAATATGTTATATTTATTAATTTTAATACTGAAAAATCAATTCAATTAATTAATGAAAAGAATCACAGTGTTTAGAATTGCAGAAAAAGCCATATTAATGACAGCCTTAATACACTAGAAACTGTGGCCTGAAGGTGACAGGTAACAGAGTTCTCACCCCGAGGCAGCAGAGTACAAATGGGATGACACATAGCTTTCCTCATCCATGTATTGCCTCAAATTGCTGATAATGTGGGAAATGCTGAGATGTAACTTTCTGGATGTTGTGCTTACCATATCTACATAATAAGGTTATGCAGGGTCTGCCTATTGTATGTGTAGAGAGAAACCATGTGTTAATACCTTTCTAGGGGATCTGTATTTTCTTTATTATGGTCATATTTTTACCTTTGATGTCACTTAAATGTTTCCTTTAAATGGTAGACTCTAATTCCATTTACCCCCTAATAAAAACACCTAAACAATCCCATGCAGGGGCTCAAAGGAGTGTGGGGGTGTGCAGGCAAAGTCACCTTCAGACAATTAAATGGTAGAGGAGAAATTTATGGATTTTCTTGAACAATAAGTGTTCTCTATGGATTTAGTCTCTTTCATTCTGGAATTTAAAGAGCATATTTAATTTTTGTTGAATAAAAGTATAGGTCAGGAAAATGCAAATTATGGGAAACGGAAAAATGGGACTACCTTCTGAAAACTGTGAGTACTACAAACAAACTTCCAAAAGGTAATGATAAAGAATTTATATTCTATCAGTTTTGGAAGTAAACAAGAATAAACTCCTCTGTTATCTACTGCTGAATGCCAAACATGCAAAGCTATACCTGGCTGTTCACGGAGTAAGTTTTAGGACTGAAAAAAGACTGTTTATAGAACCTGGGAAGAGGAAACTAATATGGATTTCAGTTCAGTGTTTGGAGGCAACAAGTTGAAGGCAAAATAATTAATTTCTGGATCTCAGAGTGATTTTAAACACCAGTTTTCCAGCATGATGTAGTCTTAAAATAACTTACTATTTCTCTTTTCCACAGAGGTCTAAACACAACAGTCACTATGGTGCCTAGTACATCATCTCACACACTTTCAGACTCCACTAAATTCAGTTGCAATCTTCTTCAAAAACATATCAGCAGGAAGAAATGAATCCCTAGTTTTACAAATTACATGCAAGGACTTACAGAGTGCCCTTAGGGTTTGCTTTCATCAGCCTCTTTGGGTTCAAACCTTCACCTCCTGCTTCTCAGTCACTGGAGCCTGGTGACTGCGTAGGGAGAGAGGAAAAATCCCCAGAGCCAACCGGAAAATAAACAAAAACAACCTCCTTTTGCTCAGCTAACACTGGAAGCAGACTTGAGATCCCAGGGCTCTCATTCCCATGATTTTGGGAAGTTCCTTTCAAGAACTTTCATTTCTTACAAGGATGGAATCCTGCATGCCTGCTTGAGATGAAATTTCTGTCTTCCTCAAATATTCCCCAGGAGTTCTGCTTTAATAAAACTGCAGTGGCACTACCTGAAGTGGAAGAAGTGGTACTGCATACAGAAAAGGTTATATATATATAAAAAATATGATGCCATTTATGATGATGTTCATAGAGCTCAGGAGAGAGTAAGTTGTTCCCATCTCAGTTTGTCAGACTTTATGAGCAATACATTTTTCCACTCAGAGCAAATAAAAACAAGATCAGGCCTACAGTCTTCAGTCATATGAGAAAAATAAAACAATCTAAACAAAAAGTGTATATAGCTCTGAATGACAAAATGTTCATGCAATAACTTATATTAATTAGCACCCTTTAATTTCTTACAAAGTGCACTTCATTTATTTATGAGCACTCAGGCTGCCTTTCTAAGACAGGATGGACTATTTCCACTTTGTTAATACGCATTTGTAGCATGCACACAAACAATTGTTGAGATACTTAATGATTTATTACAAAGAGTGCACAAAAAATGACTGGCCATATGATGCTCACTATTTAAGAGTACTTTTTAAGTTTACAGCAAGAAATGAATTTCATCCAGTTCTCAAAACACTTGACTACATCTAATTTTACTTGGTAAAAAACAGATATAATTTATTTTATTGAAGGAAAATACATGGTATCTGCATTAGCAGAAAATAATAAACTGTAATTACATTTGCTTGACCTACAGAGAATGCAAACTGTGCTGTGCTTCTTTGGCGAAATGCACCATACAAGACATCAGTAGCCAAAAGTGGTAACAATTTAAATGGATATAATAGCATCCACATCTTTAATATAACTGAAAATGAATCAGTATGCAATGTGAGTAATTACTCATTATATTAGCTGTAATTATAAAGCTGAGTAACTACTCACTCTGTCTCACTGAACAGTGTTGCAGGGTAAAAAAACTGAATAAGCACACCAGCACTAAGCATCTACATTATATAAATGCACTCATTTTGCACACAGATTTAACAGCAGGAAAAGTAAAAAGGGGCCATGATAATCTTTGATGTATCCAAGAGAGAAAAAAAAATCCTAAACAGTACAAAGTTTTCTGAAAACAAAGGAAGAGAAAGAGAGGACAAGGGAAATGGATTACTGCTTGGGTTAGGGATGTTCAGAATCGAAACAAGATGGTAATATGCCTAGTATCAAAAGCTTTCTCTGACAAAGTCACTATGAGTTTTTATAAAATGATTTTCATATAATCAGCATAATCTTTCTTACAATTAGTAGTTCCTTATGGAAAGTCAGCAAAAAAAGTTCTTTTATAGAGAGCGAGTTTTTTTTTTAAGATTTACTGGCCATTTAACTTCTATAAAATAAAACCTCCCTTTTGAAGTTCAAAGCATGCAGGCTGTACTGTCCTACCTGTATGCCTGTCTCAGTTCACCACAGTGCTCTTGCATGGTGCTCCAGGCACGAGACTTTATTCCTAGACTTTATTCTAAGAAACAGGGGCCTCTTCTTCCTCACCCAATTCCAACAGCTTTTGGGTATTTAGGTACTCCATACATCAGAAGTCCTAGGCAGATTGACTTCAAAAGTAGTAGTTTTTTGTCCTGATCAGTCCATCTGCTCTTATTTTATAGTAATGATGTGCAAAAAATCTTTCTCTCACATCTGTGTATATTTATCTGTGTGTGTGTAAAAGAGGACAAGAAACAACATTGACATATTATGTATTTTTAGATCACATGGATTTTATGCAGTAGTAAAACATGCTTGATACAGCAGAATTATGTAGCTTCTGAAATTTCCAACAGACAAATTGTCTTCTGAAAATATATTTGACAAGCAATATGAAAACCAATGCTGTGAGGCAGAAGATATTCCCCAAACAATGCCTCTACAGGCCCTCTTTAAGAGTTTAGTGTACTGCGCATTCACAGGAAATTGGATAAAATGATAAACCACCTAAGTCTTGGCAAGGAAAACAGGAGGAGTTTAGTTAGATAGAGCTGTTTGCATCAAGATTAAATAAATCAATAGAAACTACTGATATAAATTAGAGTATTGTAAACAAAGTGAATAAAGAGGCTATTCATTAGAAGAATCATTGGCAATTCAATTTGCCAATTACTAGAAAAATTATCAGATAAATGAATTGAAAGGAAATCTCAGAGATTTCCATGGTGTTGCCTTATCAAATACATATTTTGCATTTATCCACAATAAAACATAGTTATTGATTCTCTCCTCAGTCTAACATATTTCTACTCACATCTATGTCCTCCACTTTAAAACTCTAATTCTGTTATTTTGAGAGACATCACACTTTCTTAAACAGCCATCTGGGTTTGAGTTGTCCAGAGCCCTGTACCACTGCGTGCTGGTTCAGCATCACCTGAAGACATCACAGACTCACAGAACCGTTTGGGTTGGAAGGGACCCTGAAAATTATCCAGTGTGAACCCTCCTGCCATGGGCAGGGACATCTCCCCTCTAGACTGGACTGCTCAAAGTTCCACCCAACCTGGCCTTCAACACTTTTTGGGCTGGAGCATCCTAGGGATGTGACCTGTGGAAGAAACTGTTTCACTGCAGGTGGTGCAAGCATGGAAACTGTACTCTGCAGCTCACATGCCTGGAAAGAGCTGCTCTGAGAAGAGCAGGATTGGGGCTGATCCTGCTGCCTCTGACAATGGCCTGCTGGTGGTAGGTTGTCCATTTCTCCCTCTCAAAGACTCCTCTGCATCTGATTTCTGCCTGCAAACACCCAAAGACTTACTTGTCGGGAAAACCTGCCAACTCCATTTATTGTCATGGATGAAGGATTCCCGGGCTGCTCTCAGCAAGAAGATGCAAGTAGAAAGGCTGGGTGAGGAGAACAAGGGAGGGCGGAGGCAAAGCCAAGGGGCTGCAGGAGGCAGTGCTGTGGGAACGCGCTGGGTGAGGCACTGCCACACCATCAGGAGGAGGAGGCTGGAGAGGGCAGGAGGCAGCTGAAAAAAGCTGTGAGCAGCACAGCACGGCACTGAGAGCTAATAGGATGTGACAGAGGCTATGAGAGAAGTATGACGAGGCAAATGAATGTAAAGGATAAGGTTGACAGGAGACCATTGCGTTTGAAGGCTACCCTTATGATGGCAGTATCTGGGAAGGGGGGCTAGAGGAGGCAGACTGAAGCCCTGCCTGCATCAGGGTTGCAGAGATGGTAAAAAGGGGTCAGTCAAATGGGCTGTACTTAGGGAGTTTTAGAGCTTCAAGTGTAAATTGTGTTAGTAGTGATAAATGCAATTTAAAGTGCATATCTGCCTAGTAAGGTTCATTTTAACAATGTAGGTTAAAAATACCAAGGAATGTTAATTTTTTTGCATCTACTCTTGTAAGCACTGTTTTTCTATTACACTGCAGATAAATGTCCTTAACAGCTAATCACATATAAAACAAGTATGAATATGTAGAGTAGAAGCCAGGAAGAAAAAGAATTGCCCCTCAGACATGAGGCTGAACTTACAAAATAGGTCGAAAGTGTCTACCACAGAAGAAAGGATAGTTAGTGCATTGAGATTAGTGCTATATTACAACTAGGTATTAAAAAACCTGAAGAGATGTTTAATATTGCCATTAAGACCAGACTCTATAGACATCGTGAATTATATTTAAAAAGGAAAAGGGCCTCCCTGGTAGTCCAACAGCTGATTTAAACCATCTAGGCTTCCAAGTGCTGAGAATAGTTTTTCCGTTAGTTGATAGGCATAGGAAACTTACAGGCAGGAAACAAAGTTTCTGTTATTTTAATTTTGATTTAGAGGTGATTTAGCATATTGCAGCTTTCAAGTCCTATGAACCATTTTTCAGTCAGCTGAGATTTAAGTCCCTAGCAAGATTAATTGTAGAACTGGGATTAAGAAATTCTATAAATCACTCAAATTCAAAAATACAGCTAGCTGAATACTAGGATAATGATAGATATATCCATATTGTATCAGCCACAGCTAAATTGAATTGACACTGTAACAGACTGAACGTAGTCAAATATGAGAGTAGAAGTTATTAATAAAGATAATTCTTGAGGAAAATGCAGACTCCACTGCAGTGACAATTCCTGAGAGGAAAGTTCTCTTGAAGAGCATTCATTTTTCTACAAACACCTGTACAAAAGACTGGTATGGCTTCCTGATTTGTCAAAGCTTCCTGCTCCAAAGGGAGAGTATGCAGGATAATGAAATTATTGCCTTTCCTTCAGTTGTGTAGTGTACACAAAGTTACGGTGTTTGTATTGATGGTGAAATTTTAAAGGCTCTTGGATCAAAACCTTGCATACTTGGGGAATTCACTGATTTCTTATGTGGACTGAGGACAGAAACTGAGGTGAAATTCTTTCTATCAGACCAGGCTGACTAAAAGATGTGATACCACCTACCCAAATACACATGGACATATAATCATACATGTACACCCACAGATATGCACACACACATCCTCCCACAAGAGACATCTCGGCATGGCTAGATTCCATTCCATACCCCAAAGAAGAGCTCTGGGGTACTGAATGGGATAGAGAGAGAAGAGAGAGAGAGCGAGAGAGAGCGAGAGAGAGCGAGAGAGAGAGAGAGACCTTTCCTCTGTTAAAGCCAAGGGGTGAACTGTCTGAATCCATTAAGGATGAAGGGAAGATAGTTAGCAGGAAAAAGAAATCTCAAAGGTATTTCTAAAAAAGGTTGAGGGGGTCATTAAGCCACTGAAAAAATGTAAGGTTATTTCCTTGGCACGTCATCTAAGCATTTTTATTCATTTGTGCTCTGAACAGGGCACAGCTTTGTCTATTTTTCACTCCCCTACACTACAAGCGATGTGCTGTATTTTTGGGCTGAAGTGAAACCTCACCTTGTGACCGAGATTGAAGCCTCAGCATCATTTGGCCTTCAGCAGAAAGTGAGCTCATCACCACATCTATGCCTCACTTTGTGTGTTCCATACCTTCCGTCTGGCATCTCATAAAACCAACGTGACACTGAGGATGCAGCCGAGAGGAGAACAGTGATCGTGCAGCCTGCCCGCTTTCTTGCTGACTCAGCCATCGAGGCGCTCAGCTCATTTCTGCAGTGCTACAGCAGCTTCCTCCCAGTGGAGAGGAAATATTTTTAATTGATTAGAGCCTCCCAGAAAGCCAAAGCTAATTTGTTAGTTCTCAGAGAAGCTGTTCTAAAGATCTTGTTTTCTGGTTGTAGAGGTAAATCAGAGTTGCAGAGATGGGCTGGCTCTCCATCACTCCTATCAAGCTGCATTGGTCACACAGAAGTGAACTTTTTTGGGGAAGAACAACTCCCTCCTCTGCACGAGTGTGCTGCAATTGTGAGTGAAGCCAAATGCCACTGATTTATAAGGAAAGCAGAGCTGAAAAGGTCAATGACCTCTGGCTCAAAAAATTTGGAGTCCAGTTTCAAGGCATGTGACAAAGCTGAAATACTGAAACAGACTGACTTCAAAGGGGAAGAAATTAATAGTGTGGGAGCAAATTATAGTCTGCCTTACCACATGGTTTGTTCTATGATAGTAAAGAGGAACTTAATTTGATTCTATGATTATGGTTTAACTTCAAAAAACACTGTCAGGTAAGGACAGACAAAATGAAAACTATGGATCCGTAGGGGAAAGACTTGGTGCAGACTGGAAGGGAAACCTGATGACAGTGACATGTTGCTATACAAAACCTGAAACGTGAACTGGATCACACAGGAGAATTAATGTGGAAAATGAAGATAAAACTTGAAAGTCTTAAGAATGTTGGAGACTACAAAGGGGCAAAAACTTAAGAAATACTTTAAAGTGAAAATTTGCACAGGTACTTAAACAAAACCTGAATGAAAGAGTGATTCATGTTCTTGTATGTGATAAAGGGAAAGTAGAGAAGCAGTTTAAATATCTAGAAGAGCAAATGAAAATTACTTTGTACATTTGTTAAAAAGAAAAACCAAAATATAGAACATCTTTACTTGTACAAATGTGGTCTCTGTTGTTTATTTAATTAATGCTTTCCAACATGCAACAGGTTGTCCAGCGATCAGAACAGGCATCACAAGTGTTTATAGAATCAATCTGGATCCCTCAAAAAATATCAAGAACTTTGTATAATACAAATTGAACAGTGTTTACACCACAAACATATTTTAATGATGGTAATAAAAATAAAAGACACACATCCAAAATCAATTTTCAATGCATTTTTCTTACTAAAAAAATTATTTTACCCTCCTCAAAATCCATGTGTGACATACACATACATGGATGTGATAATGGAGTGCACAACATCTGAGAAGAGATAAGGAAAAGGGATCTTTCTGCAGATTTTAACACACTGTGGATTAGGCCCCTTAACAGTGAACGTGTTATGTGATGCGGGAATTTGGCTTTGGAACCCCAGACTGGGTCATGTAATTGCATCTGGGAAATACAGTTTCTGTTTCTTCCCAGGTTTTTTGTGGTCACATTTTTGGAAGATCAATTTTGACAGTACTTGTTTAAATATTTCCTTACTTCATAGTGAATGAGGGACGAAAATGGCCCACAGAAATCTCAGGAGTAATTTATGAATTCAATCATAGTGAAAAATGTGAATTAGACCCTTTCTGCTATGTTCTTACAGGGAGATAATCTTGCCAACACTCAGGATACATTTTATGTCTTTCTCAGTACATTTCACAGTCTTGTACTTTATCACTATTTTTTTTTTTTTAAGATGATAGAGCCATAAGGAGTTAGAAAAAATTAGAATATAACTACAAAGAAATGCCCATAACCCTATAATCCATGATTCTGAGAATAGCACAAAGTATCACAAATCTCTACAATCTGTGGAGAAGTAGAAGAGATGCCAACACCCAGTGACACAGATAGCAGTGTACCGTGAGGCCATGAGTTATGTTCCACGTACTCAGTACCTTTCTTTTGCTAGAGATCAGCTTGGGGAGAACATATTTAACTACCCTTTCCCAGCAGTGCTGACAGGCAGCTACCTTATGATAAGCAGTGGTCTTCCCATGCTGCTTAATTAAAGGGATTTCCCTAACTATTTTACTTATGTATGAATTTCATAAGGTCCGGAAAATAGGTGTAATGAAATAGCAACAGTTTGCGAGGTCATACAGCAGGACTGAAAATAGGGGTGATTTAGAACTGTGGCTGAAGTGAATAGAGTAAGAATCCATGTGTTCAACACATCCTTATGACACAGTTATATCTGACATTAGTCCCCTGTGCACACACACCCATTACTTTCTTACAGAAGACAATTCCCCTCAACATAAAACTGGCCGTTTACTGAGACAGCATGGCATCATTAATTCTCTTATCCTTTACCAAGCAATACATTTGCATATGATTTAGATGCACACATTTCTTACAGTGACAACTGGCATCAAGATAAAGGCCGACAATCAAATCTATTACGAAGCAGGACAAGAACCACCTCTTTGCTTGACATTTCATTAATAAGCAATGCACAGCTGCATTACTCATGTCTCAAAATAACACAGCTGCCGAGCACAACTGAGTGCAGATTGAAAAAGACTTTACCTTGTGGTGAAATAGCAAACTGAACCTTCAAATTCTATTTTAGAATAAGGTGTCTATTGCATACACTGCCTCAAGACTCAACAGATTCAACAGAGAGAATGACAAAAGACCTCCCTGTAACTTGTCTTTCAGAGCTAGTTCTTACGTATTAGCTCTCTGAGAGAACTTCAAGCTCTATTTTATATGCCATAAAGACATTTTATCCCCTAAAAATTATAATTTTAACTTTTTGGGGGGACTGAACCCTTGCACAGCAGCTAGCACAAACAGACAAAGCCCAAGAAAGAAGTAAATACATTGGACTCGTTAAAACAGACCTTGTCCCGACAATGGGCTGGACTGGGGGGAGGTAGGGAAAACAGGACAGGGGGAAGAACAGAACAGGATTGACCCCAGCTCAGTGTGCCCAGAGCTTTAACAAACTGAAGGAGACATTATAAAATTTCAAATTCTTTCTTCACTGTGTAACAACAGCTGCCTAAATCTGAAACTGTGCAGTCAGCAAGGTGTACAACTCCTCTAAAACCTCTCAGTGACATCAAGGCTTCTCTAAACTGGAACACTAAAAATAGGAAACAAAGTTAGACCATCTCTAATACTGCTATACTCACCCATCTTTAGGTTACTGGCTGGGAAAGTTCAATTTACAAAATGACAAGTGCTTTGCATTCACATCTCTCATTTGTTTTACAAAACCTCTCCTGGTAATATCAATGTTATCTACTACTGTAAACATTACTACTGTGGCATTAAAATTCTATATATAGGCACTTATATTTCAATAATCTACTCAAAGTAATCAAATAGGAGTTGACTTCTCTCTCTTTTAATGCAATATCCTTCTATTATAGAACAATATGGCATACCCATGCTTTCATAAATGCATCAGAAACAAGGTAAATATTTTTGATCTCATAGCTCCTTCTGTGGGGGTCTTCCAGACACATTCT
The DNA here is from genome assembly GCF_031753505.1 of Anomalospiza imberbis. Classification (NCBI taxonomy): domain Eukaryota; kingdom Metazoa; phylum Chordata; class Aves; order Passeriformes; family Viduidae; genus Anomalospiza; species Anomalospiza imberbis. Next base: position 114,120,605 of record NC_089681.1, read on the forward strand.
CCAGAGTGGCAAGGTGAACAAAGCACCTCTTTTTACTTTGTTTCATGGAAGACAGTCCCATCAATTTCTTTGATTCCATTAACAGCTCTGCGGGATAAAATTTCCTGGTTTCTGTTCCAATTATCGAACATGTGTGTTAAGATTTGCACTCAGTCTTCCAGATAAGGACCTCCAAGCATCATGTATCTCACACTGGTAATTCCTCTCTTTGTAGACCAGAGGATGCATTTTAGGAGGACGTTTGCCTTTTTAATAAATACATTACGCAGGTGGTTTGCAATAATCCTGTGATCAATCAATAAAGTCCCATTCTGAGATCCTCCAGCAATTATTACTGCTGGTTATAGATGATGTTCTGTATTCCCACATTCTACCCATTTTGGTTTTTGCAGTCTTCCTAACCACTAGATTTTTCATGTTTGACATTTCAAGTTAATCATGGTAATGATCTGTCACCTATATGTTATTGATAAAGCTCTCTGTTTCTGGCTGGTATCATTATAGACAGCATTATAAAAAGAATTCCTAAGGATTTCTGTAAATCTCTGTCACTCCAATTTCTGGACTTTAGTGCCATATTTTCACATTCTTCCAAAAAACTGATGTCAAGCCATTACTTATAATATCTTACACTTGCAGATACTATATGGGGTAGTGAAATAGATGCATACTTTTGTCCAGACAGCCATACAATCCTGGTGAATTATATGGGTCGACAGGAAAGATTAAGTGTCTTCAGCTACTTATAAAGGGTGCATCTCAAATATAAGCGCTTTCATATTAGAAACAAATCCAAATTTAAAAAATAGCTACTGGAAATTATGCAGCCTTTTGCTAAATAAATCCGTATGGATTCAGCTATACTGGCAGCATGCAAGCAAATTGTAGCCAGTTATTTAAATTCTTTCTATCAAAAGAGTCGAGTCAAGTTTAAAAATTCATTATTGCTTTGAAAGTTTTATGTTTCATCCTAAAATGATATACCAACATGCACATTTGAAAATATCAGCAGGAGAAGACTCCTATCAGACTGAATATCCTTCTACTAACCTTGGGTGGTTTAAAAGGATAGTCCGGTGAAAAGGTTATGTCAAGGAAGAAAACTCCACCTTCATATACAGACCCTGGAGGTCCCAGTATAGTTGACCTCCATTCATAAATGTTGTCTCCTTTGGGTCCAGCACTAAAATAGAAAACAAAAATATAATAACCACATACAATCAAGGATATACTACATCAGTTATACTCTACCAGTAGTACCGCTGGTTTTGCTGTAACACCAGAAACTAAAACTGTGTATCACATTCATTACGTTAGATAGAACATGCATCTGATGTCCTAAGCTCTGTCAGAGAAGTGATATATTCAGTCAGGAAGAAGTATTAAAATCACATAATAAATTATTCAAATAAGCACAGAAAAATTCTCAACTGTCTTATCTCAAATATTTTAGTGGGCAGATGTGAAGTATTTACAGTGCAAGGATATAGAGACTTTGCTGAGATGTCTTGTCACTGTCTTGCTTCACAAGCCATCCTATTTTCACCTACCTCCTCATCCACCTACCTCCTCAGTCAGTAGCAGTGTAATTACACATATTACACAGCACAGGCTGTACTAAAGACTGAGCAGGGTACAACCAACCTTGCAGCTGCATTTGTTCCAAACCTGAGGTCTCCAGTCACTACCACAGAAGGCTGCTTTGCTATGCAATCATTCTCCTATCTTAAAAATAATATAAGCAGGAAGTGGGTTATGTTAATTATGTTAAATCCAACAGGAAGTGTTGGATTATGTTAATTCAAAGTCCTTGGTTAAAAACATAGTACTGAAATAATATTCAAAATGTACAAAACATAATCCTGTATGAAACAAGAAAACTCTCTCACACATATGGTGAATTCCTGAAAAAAATGAAATAAAATACTAACTAATAAAAGTTCTTGAGCAAGACTCTTCTAAAAGCCAACGCAGCCTCCTTTCATACAACATAATGCCTGTCCATACAAATATATATTTCACTCAGGATGGCCTCTTAAAGCATATGAAGACTTCTTTTCTGTTCATAGACTGCTGATTACAGGACCTGAATTTTAATTAGGATCAATTGGAATGGTGACTTCCAGATATCTGATTAATATATTTTAGAGGAAGGCAATGCTGGTAGATATCTCAAAAAATGATGTGGTATTGTCTTAAGGCATTTCTTGTGAAACAATTCTTGTTATGTTTGCAGCGAAGGCTTCTGCAGCGTACAGGGGTTTGAGGAATCACTCAGTGTGTAGAACAGCTGAAAGCTCTTGGCTATGCTCCATGCCTCACAATGTACCCAAGGTATACAATTATTATACGACATCATGTCATGTTCACTGCTCAGCTATTCGTTTTGTTCACTGGAAGTTAATAAAACCCGCTTTCACCTGCAATTCCTTGGGCTCCCTTCATTAAAACTTCTGACTGCATGATTCCCTGAATACAGCTGCATGACTCAGTCCTGTGCAGAGCACTTCATTAGTCATGGTACCTACATCCATTTTCTATAATAGCTGTTAATGCTTCTTGGCTTTCTAAACTACCTTGCCTTCTCAACAATAATGGGTTACAGAGACAATAACATTATGGAACGTTCATTTTCTATCAGCCATAGTAACAAAACTAGCAATTGTTTTAAAGATGAAATCTGGCTTTTTAAGTGGCACAATAGCAGAAGTGTTGCCATCCATATTTCACAGTGTCGATAATACATCAGGTTGCTAGCTGCCAAACAAATTTAATTTACCCAGTTCTCAGTTTGCATTAACCTTTGAATAATAAAGCACAGCTGAGACTGCTGTAAGAAACAAACCAGAGAATGAATAATTAAAACCACCTCCACTGCCTTTAGAAAGACCAATCCTGTGTCAACAGGGAAGGTTTAATTGTGACTGAACTAGGCATTAAGGGGCTAATTGAACTCTTTAAAAGCCCAAACAAATGCAGTCCTACATCAGTGGTATGGTATACAATGTTCACAGAAAATAAAACTCCTAAAAATAATGCAGACAATTATTTCAAATAGAAAAGACAAGAAGCAAGGCAAGTTAAATCTTACACCAAAAAAAGCCCATAATATATGAAAGGAATCCCTTCTCATTTTGTGCAGGAAAATGTTCTAACACTTAAAGGAGTAATTCCTCAGTCGATACCAGGAGGTTAAAATGGAAGTGATATAAATGTCATTCCCAGAGAAATGGTTGGAAATAAGTAACAAAAGCTAGCCCTAGCTCTTTCAGAACTCATTTAGCCAGGAAGGGACAGTTGGGCTCTTTCTGTATCTGAGTGAGGCTGACTTTTTTGGTCAGAATTCTCTCTGATTGTAGCAGTTTCATACTGTATATTATTTTTATTTGTTTTGCCTATTTATTTAATTGCATTAACATTTGAAATGAGCAGTCATTAATTAGAATAGTTGGAAAATGCTCCATCTGCCAGTTGAACTGTTTCCGCACGTCCAGCTACAAGCCCAGCCTGATCACATTCTGAGGATGCTGATTAACATTAATTGACGGTTTTCTTTGCAAATGAGAGATGAAGCTTTATTAAGTATTATTATTAATTTGAAGAATAGCTTAAATTGTATGGAGTATGGGAAGACTGCTGTTATTGATGCTGCCTGGTTGAGTGCTTGCTGGCAGCAGGGCTGTTCAGCCATGTGAAATACCAGCCCATGTGCACAGGCAACAGCTGGCATTAAGGGCAACAGCATGCACAAGCATCACAGTTTTTCATTTGTGCATTAATAATACAAAAAGTTTGACAGGTGTATTATCTTTGTTTTCCTTCTTTCTTAATTGTTAAGCCTTTTTATTTATCTACAGTACTGGCAACACAAACAGACTTCACCAGAGAAAATTCCCACATGTGCAAGATGTCAACCAGACCCTTATTTTGTAAGGTTTAAAATGCAAGAGGATTTAATTACCCTTCTCTCTACATGGCTATCTGCCCGACACACTGAAGCCCAAATGTTTTACATTCAGTATGATTTATATTCCAGCTCTATTAAAATTACTGGCAACCAAACCACAGATCTCAAAGAAAGTGCACCAAACAGCTCAGTGCCTGAAGTTCTGTAATCTTTGGAAGAACAGATTCAGATGTGCACCCTCTCAGCAAAAGGCAGACTAAATCTGTCCTGAACTCAGCTGACCCAGGGCCAGAGCACACACATGCTGCCTGTGACAAACACGCTGCTACACAATCAGCTCCGAGGGAGAGGTAACGGTGGCTGGGCAGCTCCAGGTGGAAGTGGATGAACTGTAAGTTAGTTGGATGAACTCTTAGGAGGACAGGTCTGCTGTCAGACCAGCAGCGCAGCCTCCCAGTGTGAACCCAGATGCTGACAACCCAGTGACTCTGCAAGGTGGGACAATCAGGGAACCAGCAGAGAGGTTGTAATGTGGCTCTGGAACTGGTGTTCTCTACATTTCCAGTGTTACCTCCCATGTGGAATATGTGACATAGGACCAAGGAGGTGCAGCTGAGCTCCTGGAGACTTGAAGTTATTAATGACTTGCCAAGAGCCAGCTGTCTGCTGCTATTATTCTCCTACAGCTGATGAGACCCTCCACAGAGCACTTCACCTCTGCAGAGGTTTGCTCAGTGGAAGAGCTGGAAGAGGTGGACATGGAGCCAGTTTTCTTCCAGAACAACATCCATATGAGTGTATGAAATTCAGGACAAAGGAGTGAAAACGTGTAAAATGGTCTTCTTTTAATTCACTCTCCTTTGCCTCTCCTCTATTTCAGTTCTGCCATGGCTTCCCATAGATACTTGAAGGTGAAATGTATGGATATCAGTTACAGTTCTTAGCAAAACCCTTTAAATGCTACTAGAGCTGAATTAACTTTGCTTTAAATATGCTTGCCACATGGTGTATTTTCTATTCCCTCAATCTGTTTAAGGCAGGCAGCCACTTGAAAGTAGTGCTGCTAAAAACTGCTTGTCCAGTGCAATGCATTATAAACACCAAGCTTTCCCTGCATTTAAAATATCCTAAAATATTAAATGCAAAATAATGTACTGGGAGAGTTCTATGAGAACAACAGCACCCATGAGATATACCAGATGAAAACCTATCTGGAGAAGTTATTAAAGTACAGTTGATTTTTAGCTGTCTTTTGTATACAAATGTACATAATTTCCAGAGAATAATTTTTAAAAAGTGAAAATAAAGAAGGTCAAAAAATAAGTATGTTTACTTTGATTATCAAGTAGTCATACAAAACAGATTGGTCAAAATAATGTTATCATTTTTAATCTACCTTAAATTTCTTGATGAGGGGGTCACATGCTTTCCCAGTGTCTATGACTGGAGGTAGCATAAACTTGTAGTGTGTTTCTGGTAAGGTGGAAAATGAGGACTATTTCAGTGTCTTCCCTTCTGTTCTTGGTCTCTGAATCCTGCTGGTGTCCACCATTAAAGTGGATACTCTTTAACACAAGGGAAAGGCAAGCCTGTAGCACAAAATGTAGGATTTTAACTTCAGTGCTTTTCTAGATCTGATACATGAACAGTGCATGGCAGGGAACTGATCCGGCCAAATAAAATAAGAAAGCACATTGGTTGGAGGCCTTCCTATTCCTCAGGACTCAGAAAGAAATTGAAAGGTTCTTGTGGAGAGCGTGAGCTTTTATAACAGCGAAGAATAAAGCAGAACCAGGATATCGTACTAATGCCCATGAACCCACTTTCCATGGCATTGTCTATAGCAATTCACTCCTATTATTGCATTATGTAATCTGACTTGCTTTAGCATACAGAAACACACATCAGAACTAGGCTGCAGTCTGTGGAGGATGCAGTCCCTCTCAGCTATCTCTGCTAACTTACGACAGTAGGAAAAACAAGGACACATGGAAGGCTCTTTCTCTTCCTCATCTTTTATTGTGCAGAGCCTTGGCTTCAATGTTTAGGAGTTTTCCCTCTGAGGAGAGAAGCTCCTTACTGAATGATCTCCATTTCTAAGTATTATAACAGTTTCTTGCAATCCCATTTCTTGCACATCTAACAGATATACAGGAGCAGATCCTGCCTCTAGCTGCTTTCTCTGAATGCTTCTGGGAAGCCCCCTGCCTAGAGGGCAAAGTGGATACAAAAGTACCAGAAGATTGGCAAAATAATTTAAGTGCACAGCTGGTGAGGGGAAAAGATGGATGTGGCAAACCAGAAGACTGCAGATTCAGCTTTCAATGAGACACATCTCTTGAGAAGCAGATATGAAGCTTCATTAAAATAAACTTAGTATACTCTCTGCTCTCTGTTTTGAACACAGTGCCAATAATGAAACTAAGGTGCTAATGATGAAACAAACTTCTAAGCAAAATTCTTGCTTTGTCTGCACCGCAGCTCAAGGTTGACCCTGTGCTTGGGGACAACCATTAGATGAGCAGTGGGACTGTGCTGGGGAAGTGGTTGCTGGATAATCTCAATCTGGGAAGAAGCAAATCAGCAGCAGCTATGCTGATACATCACCAGGTGATTCACACCCACCTCCACAACCCACCCAGCCCTATTCAACAAAATGCAAAAAAAAGTGCCACTGAGAAGCAGTGGCATCACAGTTCTGTAAGCCACTGCCATGTTTCTGTAGCTTTGTAATCAATACAGGCAGTATTAGGATACAGATGGTCCCAGCAGTACAGGTTATCTGCTGAATTTCTTCAGCTCTTGTCCCAATACTCTCTCTGCAACCTGGAAGCCCACCTGACCCACCACCTCTCGAGCCGTATTACTCCCTTCTTACTGGCTATTCTTTGTAGCACATGTATTTTCTAGTTTCTGCCTGAGAGTGGATTCTCCCCCACCCTCTCTCTGCGTGGTGACAAATCATTGCTCCTTCATCATGGTGGATCCTTCCTCACTTCAGGTACATGCAGATCCCACTCCTCCTAACACCCTGCTTCCTTTTCCCTCATCAAAAGCCATCAACACATTCTGCTATTTTTGCACCTTTTTCCAGAAGTGCTTCCTTTTCCCTCATCAAAAGCCATCAACACATTCTGCTATTTTTGCACCTTTTTCCAGAAGTGAGAGGGGGTGAAAAATGCTACCGGGGTGGTTTATTACAGTACAGTAATTTTGTTTCCTTCCTTCCCTGGAAAATGAAGAGCCAGCAGAGTGGGATCTGCAGCAACAGTGGCGTAGGGAAGGGAAAGGGAGTCACAGCTACCTAGCCAGATGCTACAGTGATATCAGGAGGTACTTTGGTAAATGTATGTAATAAACAGTTGCCACAGCAGCCAAAAGAATACATTTCTACAAAACAAAAACAAAGAGATAGCAGAGAGCACTGAGACTGCCTGTGGCAATGGGCGCTGTTGTGTGGTTAATAATACCTCTGCTATGAATAAAATTAGCAGGCTGGTCTCCAGGCATTAAAATCAAAGAACAATTAAAGAAATAAACCTTTTCAGAATTAGACATAAGTGCTTACTTGGGCTATAATATTGATGACTTAAATTTTCCTCAAGAAATAAAAACCCCAATTTTAGAATGCATAGTATTTTTTAATGCCCTTCCCCCCCCCTGAAAATCTGCTGAAAATCCCAAAACTCTTCCTTTTCAAAACTATCATCTCAATCCCTTCATCTAGACGGTGCAAAGAAATGTCGTTATTAAAATGCTGGAAGATGCTCATTGTTCTGACTAGTTATAATCTAGACCAAACTTAGAATTTTTTCAGCATTAAATTTGAGGCCCAAGAGATCTAGTCTAAGTACTCTAAGTAAATTAACTCTTTACTCTAAGTGAATTACAATATATTTACATTTTTAAAGAGTTGTTCATTTTACTTTAAATAGACTCAATAGTTACTGAAAAATCTTGCCTTACCATGACCTAACGCTTGAATTTGGGTCTATGCTAGATCCAGTATTTTTGGTCACCCTACAATATAAATGGGAATTTATGTCTTACATATGTTGGAATATCAATATTATTAGATGAGATAAGTATGATTTTTGAGTAGGTATCTTTCATTAGACTTAATTATTCACAATGGAAACAGAGGTTGAAGTGATTGGGCCACTTGTCACTCAGAAAGGCTTTGGCAGAGAGAGACATATCAGACAAATCACTTACACCACTTAGTTTCCATTGCAGTGAGAGAATTCAGCTGAAAATTTTGAATCAGACTTTCTTCCAGCTCTTTCAGTTTTCTGACTGAGACCATCTTTCATTAAAGACCACATTTTTTTTTAAAGTACTTTTAGGCAAGAAGCAAGGGATGGAGGATATTAAGACATTTTTTTATGTCAGGCTGCAGTTCTTTCAAAGTGGCTATATCCTGCTCTTATTATGTGCTTTTTCTTTGAAGCCAGTTACCGTTTTCATGTACACTTCGGAATCAATATGTTTGTGGCATACCTGACTGGAAGAACATACAGGAAAACTGATCCCAGTGAGCTGCTAAAGGAGCAATAATGTATTACAGGGTATTGCTTGACATTGCTTCTTATGCTTATTGAGACCACTGGAATTCAGTATGGTACTGCATTTTTTAATTGTCAGTCTTCTGCAGTTTTAGCAAGGTATTTCTAGAAGTTTATCATCCAAAGTGAGATGCAGCTTACTTTAGGGCTTCCTGCCTCTTTCTTGCTTGCAAAAAACCTGCAGCACACCTGATCAATGTGCCCAAAGTCTGTATGAAGCAAATCCTTTTTTCTTGTGATAAATTTTATCTGCCCTCCTATCACAGGAGTCATTAAAAATTATTGGCTGAAGCTGTGAAGCTGTGTTGTCTTTAAAATTAGTAAATTTGGGCCACATTATTAACATCGAATAGATTAAGACCAATGTAAGTATCAGTTGATTTTGTAATTTGCTTCTAAATAATATTGCTAAAAATTATTAAAAATATCCTAGTGATTTAGCAGACTGGTATTATTCAAAGAGTACTTTGATGCTTTTATTCTCCAAAGCCCTGTCCTCAGAGCATTCCTGAGATAGAAACCATCATGAAGAGAACTGCTTCTTAATGCACAAAATAGTTATTTATATTATACTATCTACAGCAATTTATTCACTGCAAACACCATTACACAGTGTATGATCACAGCATGCTGAGTATTCACAATGAGATTTTAAAAATGGCAATTTTGTTAAGTATTCTCCGCTTTGTTCAGCTGAAGAAAATTACATAAAACCCTCCACAGAAGGCTTGCCTTGCTCAGAGTAGGAAACAATCATTCGCCTCCTATTACACACCCATGGGCTCAATTCCCTTTTGCCACATCTTTTGTTTCTTTTTCTTTTAAAGTAATACCAGTATCTGAAGTTCCAGCTCTTTTTAACTATCAGAAATTGACTGTATAGTTTAAAAAAAGATAAAATATTTTTCAGCCTGATTTGTCTCCATGGGAAATTATATCAAGCATGATTTGTAGCCCTATTTTAGTAAAAGAGAAAACCACAAGTACCTAGGAATGAAAAACATTACAGAAGAATGAATAGGCTGGGACCTTCTAACATGACCTCCAACCTTGCAAGTTGCCAAGTGATATTATTTCCATGTTACTCCTAATTTGCTTTTCCTTGAGGTTTTTTTTTTTGTTTCCCAGGATTGTAATTTATTTTTCAAAACATAACTACTTTTTAATTTCACAGCATTTCCCTTTGCTGACAACAGTTGTAATTCACTATTATCTCTTCTCTAAGTTAATCAGAATCCATGACATGCAACAGTGGGGTGGCACCACCAGGCACTGTATTTTTAAATTTTAAATCTAATTTAAAAGGATGAGGTGACTAAGTGCAGACAGATAACACACAAACCCCAGAGCAGCTGGAAGATTTAAGAGGTGTAGTAGGGAAGAAAGTGTTCTTTAAAACAGCACTGACTTTTTAGTTTCTGTGGAAACCTTAGAGGCAATGCAGGAGAGAGAGGTAGACAGGACTAAAGCAGACCAGCTCAAACATACTAGAAAGACTTCTCATGAATGAGTGGAACACACTGAAAGCTTTGGATTTGAAATGCATTTGATATGTTGATTTGATCACTAATAAAAAAATTATGGCAAATTCTTATCAGACATGATGAAAAATGACAAAAAAGCCACACACGATGTACTAGTGAAGAAAGGATCAACTGAACTTCAACTAACATGTCCTTCACTTTGAGATAATGGACTGCTGATTTCATGACAGAATTTTTTTCAAGTCATATCCAAAAAAGATCTTTACACTAATGTACTTAAAAAATATTAGTGTAAAAATATTCTGCCGTAGTCAGACAGTTCAGTAACAGAATGATTTAGACAGGATTATTTCTAATATATGTGCACCCACACTTTCTGATTATTATGAAGGCTACAAGGCAAGGCAGTAGTATTGTTCAATGTCTGCATATTCTCTGTTCCTCAGAAAGCTGGTCTTCTAGCTGGTCCACTAGTCATTGAATCCTTCCCCAGCTCGCAAATGATTTATCCAATGGCCTCTAAAGAAGTTTGATTTGTTCAGGACTGTAACTTTTAAGAGTCCTTAGGCAGTTGTCTAAATAAGAGCCTGGAAATTTTGAAACCTTATGTGACAAGATAATTTTGCAATGTTTTATTCTGAAGGGTCTGATTCTGAGATTTCCATTTTGTGACACTTTATATCGACTTTAGTTTTTATATATAAGCTGCTTGTAAGACTGCTCCAAAATATTAATGAGGGGAAGCAATGAGAAGCAAATTTAAAGAACTATTTACAGTTAATCTCAAGCATATAATACAGCTGTGTAACCAATAAGTCTGCTCGTGTCCATTTTGTAAACAGAAGAACAGGATTAGACACAGACCCCCCTCATTTCAGTGGGAGATTCACACATGCTTACACGTGAAATGCTTGCTTACACAAGGAAACAACTCTTTATTATGGCAGAGATTAACTAACATGATGTTAAACACATTATAAAACAAGTCATTTCCTCCTGAGTAAACAAGCCTATAAAGCCAACAGGCACAGAAAAAGGAAATTTGATTCTGAAATCCATATACTTCAAAAGCAGATTCCTTTTATTTACTCAATTTAGTTGAGAGGCTGTCTTATTTCTCCAGATCTCTGGTAAACAGAAGAAAACACACTTGGAAATTACTGGCAAATGGACACATTTTCACAACCTTTTTCCCTTAATTTGAAATTATTCTCTTACTACAAATATGGAGACCAGCCACAGGTCCAAGGTGAAAGAAACCTTAAAATATCTCAACCCTTGGTTGAGACTGATTGCCTCCATTGCAGCCCACTCTCTGACTTCTTACATGAGAAAAAAACCACCATTTACAGGCAATTTTCTTAGCAGTGTCCAAGGTTTGAACTTTACACCACTTGACTTACCAGCCAAAATGAATGGTGACATGCCAAAGTCAGACTGGGACTCAGTAATGTGGCTTCTTCTATGTCAACAGAATATTGCTGAGACTTTTTAATGTCTCTGGGGTGAGGGGACTTATCTGGATACATGGCAGGGTAAACTGAAAATTAAATATAAAGGAATTTCTTGTTTTTTCATCAGCGCCCTTTTCTCCTAGGATCTTTTGGGAGAGTCTTTAGGGTTAACGTTAGGAGGTCTTCTGTTCTGAAGTGGCTGGAATCCTCTCAAAATCACACCTGGAGTTACCAAGTGTTGCTGAGTTACCAAGTGTTGCTACAATAGTCCCAAAAATGGTGATGCCACAGACCTCACTATAAGAACAAGATTGTTCCAATGTGTTTTTCAGTAAAGTGGAGCTCACCTGGGACAACTACATGCGGCTACATTCTCCTCAGTACACACACCTCCATGATGCCTCATGGATCAGAACTTCTGATTAGAATTTGTTTCACTCTTGCCTGTATTTAAAAGCAGGATTGAAAAGCCCAAAGTGCTTCTGAGAAGAATGATGGCAAAATCAGTTTAAGAAAAGGATGCTTGTTTGTCATATAAAGGTCACAACAAAAGGGTATGGCTGGGAGGAGTAGTACTCTGCCTCTGTTCTCAGGATGGGAAGGCAAACAGCCATTGTGCAGGTACCTGCTGGTGAAAGCAGTCTTCACCTTAGAGATGGATTTGAGGAACTCAGAGCTCTGTAAAATTCCTCTCAAGATTTCAGGTGACACTTTCACTACTTTAAGGGCCTCACACATGAGCTTTCACTACTTTCAGGACTTCACATATGATCTACATGAGAAATGACACCTTATCTAATGAAGAATCAATATTTCTAATTAGTAAGAGGGAACCAGCATTCTGATCCGTAAGTCATAATCAATGACTGTCATAGAAAAATTAAACATCACATTTCTAAGGTGAGTTTTTTTGTAATCACAGCGTATGTTCCCTACCTTAAGATAAAATACCAACAACAGTTGAAATTGCCATTATAATTTCTTTGGCAACAACAACTTGGAATCCTTACTCAAACGCATATTTTTTGCATGGTGAAAATTACATTTGTGTTGTTTTCTTCCCCATTTTCAGTTCCAGATCATCTCCTTGGCTCAGCTGTTGGTGATACCTGCTCTCATCATTGTTTATTTACTGTAATACTACCAGTTGTCTGCACTAAGTGACAAACAGCTCGTCTTTGAGTCAGAGCTACCACCATGAGGAGAACCCCAGAACACAGTCATGCAGAAATTTACAATGCAAAAATTACATGTGGCATAACCTAAGAACACTAGAGCTGTTTTACTTATCTTTATCATGTGCTATTGCTTATCTTTATTATCCTAATCAAGCTTGCTTAAATCTTGTGTATTCAAAGAAAACAGCTGTAGCAAATGGCTATGAGCTACAGAAGTGTTCATCCTGTGATCTGTTTCTGTTCTAGCCTACATGGCTCCTGTCCAAGTTGTTTGTACTGGAGACTCTTTGCTGGTCTACATCTAATGAATAGGTTTTTTTTACAAATCCACCTCTCAGTGGAAAAACACCCCAAGTCCCAAGATTATCACTGCTGATTCCAGCCCTGCTGCCAATGGATGGAGGGGAAATACTCTGGCTGTATGTGCCAGGTCTTGGTGGAGGCCCTGAGAATGCCATGGGAACATATGCCAGACAACTGCCTGTCTTTACTGGTTATTCACACATTAATTAGGGGTGAATCTCTACTAATTGCTGTGACCATTGGTAGGTACTCTTCAAAAACCCCATATTTGGTGTAAAAGCTTTACATAAAAATGCCCTGGTCTCTATTTTCTAATGCAAAGGGAAGGTGTGGTGGAGAATATTCAAGCCATATTACTGTTTAAATAACTTGGATATGATCAAAGTCCCCAATGGTTCACCTGTACTGCTTGTTATAATTTAGTAGAAAACCAGCTGCCTGAGAAAGATTTAAAACGTACCACTTTCTGTATTAAGAGGAAAATGTGTTCCTCTGTCAGATCATACTGAATCACAACAATGTGCATATGTATTCTTGTCACAGTTTCTGCACTTTTACTGTTTTTGATGCCTTCAAAATAATCTTTTTTAAAATTAATGTACTTGCCAATTGTATATTCTGGAAGGGAGAGCAGCTGTTTCCTCACAACTGTAAGCATGGCCCTTTGAAGAAAATTTTGTTTATTAATAGTAATCTGTTTTTCATAGCTTTGCAATTTTGTAGATAATAGGGTAAAACACAATCTTCCTTTCATATTCTCTGCATAGTGAAGAGACAGATGCAATTGCAACAGACTACTTTTGCTAAGGGCAAAACTTAGTACTGCTTAATGTGATTTAATGACTAAAAAATCTGTATCATTTATGGATGACATCTAGTATTCTGCTAAGTTGTTGTTATTATGGTCAATGAGTATTCTTCCCTGCTGGTTAGTAAAAGGATTTGGAATTAAATCTGTTTTTATTTTATTTGTTCAAGTAGACACACTGAAAGCAGCTGAGCTACCCACATAAGTAACGCAAATGGGTTTTAGTCTTTATTCACAATCTTTTTCTAAACAGAAGCTCACATATAACAATATATTTATTAACTTGAAATATTGGGAGAAAAGGAAAAAAATTCAGGACTGAAGAAAGGCTATTTTACAGCTACATAGACATGTAAACACCTCCAGGAACTTTGCTTAATAAGGCCAGCTACTTTCAGCTATCACTTCACTGCCTGTGACAATTTTTCCATTTAAGAATTTCTTTCTCCCTGAGGCAACACTAGCAAGTTAGTGCAGCTCCCTCAAAATACATAAATGCTGTATTTAAAATTAAATGTATAGCATATGGAAGACTGGAGCTTTGCTCTGGAAAGCAAACCCCTCACCCACCCAAAGGCACTCGGGTACACAAACATACATCCCTGTGAAACATGGTAAATGTGACTGGGAAAATGTCAGAATAGAGAAATTTCCTGTAGATTTAAACTCATATCAAGACACACTCTTGTGTAAAATATACCACAGGGTCCACAACTGATCTTGAATAACCTCAGAGCATGATGTACACAATGAAGAAGTCAATTCAGCAGTGTTTAATACGTGAGCACTCTTCCCCTTACAGAATACATTACTCATCTGAATTGATTTCACAAGAATCACAGAATCAGTGGGTTGGAAGAGACCTTCAAGATCGAGTCCAACCCAGCCCCAGCACTTCAACTAAACCATGGCACTGAGTGCCACATCCAGTCTTTTTTTAAACGCATCCAGGGATAGTGACTCCACCTCCTTCCCAGGCAGACAATTCCAGTACTTTGTCACCCTTCCAACCCCAAAAGAGACAAGCTGTGACACACAACTTTCTTAGGAAATGAAGGCTCAGTTCTGTGTACTCAAGTGTAGATCTGGGTTTCAGTGATACCAGGGATAAAACTCTCCCTGACTTCAGTACAGTGTACAAAAGAGAGCATTTTCGAACCACTTATAAGAACATAAAATGTGCATGATGCTGTGCCTGCAAATTTAAAATCACCTATTTTTAACGAGTCTTGTGAAAAAAAAAAAAAAAAAAGTCTTGTGTGTATAATTGTAGATTCAAATTTAAAGCAGTTGACCTACTTTAAATTGTTTTCAGTTTATCATGTTAGGAAAAATATTCTAAAACTGTAACCTCAGATGATCAAAAAAACCTGACCCCAAACCTTCAAAATAAAAAAGGAGGGTATGGTGGTTTGGTCCCTGAAACCACCAAGCTTTGATCAAGGTTTCTTATTTGCAGCAGTATTTCAGAATCATATGAAAATATGAACCACACTTGTTGGTTCACTTCCATCCCCATCACTTTAGAGGGAGTCTGTTTTTGTGCAGAATGATTTAAATACAATTCTCTGACATTCAGAACTGAAATGTCTGATCCTCTGTGAAATATGAGAACTCATTAATTTGGGAAGTCTATTAACTTGTTTGACAAATCTAGATGTATTACATTTTTGGTGTACATTTCTTCATAAACTAATATTCCCTATTTAAAATATATTTTTATTTTCATTTGCATTTTTATACTTACTTTCAAGTAATTTTATTGTTGAGTTCAGGATTCAAATCTTACTACAATATAAAAAAATGAAGCACTTTTACATGAACACTTTCTCTGCAGAGGCAAAAGGTCAAACAGAGTAGCACTAGACAGGAGAAAATGAATTAGTAAACTGAAGGAAAGATAATCAGTCTGGTTTCAAGGTTAACTTTCTGTTCTTTACTGCAGTGAGGTTTTCTTGCCTTCTTTTTTTGAACTTCTAAGAGCATGCCAATTCCATGTTCCAGCTTGCTATGCTACTGCAGCAGAAACTACACAAATAGACAAAATCTCCAAGAATCACAGCACCTTACAGAACCCACCCCTGCCCCTCAGTCACTCCCTCTGAAAAAATCTAGAGCAAAGAAATACCCTTTCTGTTGAAAATCAGGAAACTGAGGTCCTGGCAAGTTGACAGGTAAAGTATATTTATCTTCCCCAAAACCACGACTGTGTGAATAAGAAGTGCTCCCAAATGTGAGCAGTCAGCTGCCTCCCCGGATGTGACTGTAAATACTGTGTTTAAATACAGAATGATAATATTTACAAATAGAAATTATACACAGCATGCCCTTCAAAATCTCTCTGCCATTGTCTACAGGCTTTTGTGGTAAACAAACTAGCATAAACAGTGGGTAGTAAAAGCGGTTTAAAAATAATTTTATTTTTTGCAAATGAAGTATTAGCAACAACCATTGCTCTTGTGTTGAGACTGCTGTCTTATTTAATTCCTTACTTTAATTTCATAAACCAAATAAATATATTTTATTTCACAGATTGAGGACAGTCTGCAAATATCAACTTCTTTTTTTTTTTCACTTTGCAAGCTTTGGAGAGCTTATCTAAAATGTCCCTACATCTTATTGTATGAATAACTTAATCTCTGAACTTTCACATATTTTTAAAAAATGTCAGGAGAGCTTTAATGTGGCAAGTGCCTCAAATACAATTTAAACTTATGTTTCTCAACTTAGGCAAATTAGGATTCCCCAACAATGTTATTTATAAGTTTTGAATTGTCATATCTCAAAAAAAGATTTTTTCTTCCCTTTTCATCTCTGTTTTGCTATAATAGCCTCAAGTATTTTTCATCTGTCAGCTATAAAACATAGTTATTTATTACATATGGCCTTGCCATACTTGTTATAGCTACCTAGAGTACATTTCAATACCAGAATACCTTTCTCAGTTTAATACACTACTAATGAATCAAATAAAATCCAAGTGGTTTGGGGCTTCAGCTGACACTAACTTATTACCCCTGTAATCACATCATGAGCAGAAGTGGCTCTGTACCTTTTGCTCCTTGTCTGGGACCTGCAGTGAAACTCACCATGGTATTCTTGCTCTGTAGTTTATAATTACTTCCAAATCTCCGAAAATGTACATTGGAAATTATTTTTTCCGGGGAGGTCGTGTTATGATAGCCACCACAGATGCCCAAAAATCAACATCCAAAAACTGCCTATTCAAATATACATGCACAATTATTTTTCTGGCATTCTAAAGACAGTTGTTTGCTTCATTAAAATACCTCACACCAGTCCTCCTCACCAGAGACTGACACAGAAGCAGAAACTCCTGACTGAGGAGTAGGGGTGGGCAGCTGTTCCCGTGCTAAATATATTCTCAAATCTTTTAACAACCCACACTAAAGACATTCTTCATTCATTCAATAACATTTCTTATACAGCCACACAGAAGAAAAATAAGAAAGGTTCAGAGCAATGCCTAGTCCTTTGCTGTGTGCCATACAGAGAAAAAGACCTGGACTGGAGGGGTGAAGGAATAGTTTTATGAAGTTATTTCTCTGCAGTCACACCTAGCACAGCTACAAATCACTGCTCTACAACAGCTAAAACTTAATAAAATGTTTCTATGGGGTGATGCCAATGAAAATATTCACAGTACTACAAAGAGGAGTCATTAATTATCTGCAGGTCATTACCAAATATTAGGACCTAGTACTAAAAATACATATGGAGGTAAACAACAGTGTTTTGTGCACATGAAGCTACTTAAGGACATAAGATGCTCACTACCCACGCTTCCAAGAAGCAGCTTACAGTTTTTGACAGCAAAGTGAAAAGTTATATTCTAGGAATTGAAATAAATTTCTTTTATAGCATTATTTTTCAGCCAGTACACTACCAGAAGGCATTAATAAGGAAGGCCTATTTAGTTCTCAATTACCCAAGGATGGCATATTTCATAATAGCCTTAAGAGTTTAGTTTTGAATTTTCAGGGTGTGTTTTTGCTTTTTGTGGTTATAGAGCATGCGATAAGTACCCACAGCAAGCACAGAATCCAAGACTTGTTATCAGCTCATAGAAACATTATAATCAGGTTTTCATTTGTTCAGCAGAAGTTCAAAATCAGATGTTCAAAATCAGATGTGTTGAACATCTGTACCACATGACAGTAGGAAACAGGTTTTAGAGCTTGAGGTGAAGAGACCCAACCTCCTCACACAACACCTTAAGTGTGCTGGTGGCTTTCTGTTGTAATTGAGTCTTTTAAACTACAGAAGTAGGTTCAGCCTCACTGCAATGCATCCTGCAGGGAGAAGAAAATGAGAAAACTGACTGTGGTACCTCTAATGAGTAGAATACTTCAGCACATATTCAAATTCACTGTTTATAAGGGATTTATTTACTTTAAGATAGGCAAGCAAAATCTCTGTCAATGGGCAGAATAAGCACTATTTAGAGTGGAACCATTTGTAACATACTTTAATTGGCAATTTTCCCTTGATGACTAATATAACATCTTTCATATGAGGATTCTGCCGCTCTGTGATTTTCTGTCCCTGTATTAACAGATATGAAAACCAATGCAGAAAGTGCATTCTCCTAATAACAGAGCTTAGAATAATACATCCATTATCACAGGGATCACACTTGTTTTCTGTAACCAGATGAATGCAACCAGAGTAAGAAAGTAAGGTAAAATACCACCAAAAAAAAAACCAAACAAACATCAGCATATTTGCCTCAGAACAGATGGCAATATAAAATTATTTTCATTCTTTTTTATTTTAAAAAGGCTTTTGCTCTTCTTCCTTAAATTGGGCAGTACCTGTCTGTCTGCCCAAGGATCTGCACTGGGACCAATACTTCTCTGATGACACAGACAGTGTCTCTGATGACACAGACAGTGAAACTGAGTGCACCCTCAGCAGGTCTGTGCATGGCACCAAGCTGAGGGGTGCAGTTGGTATGTTCTGAGGGAAAGGAAGCTATCCAGAGGGACCCTGACAGGCTCCTTGACATGCTTCTTGACAGGCAACAGTTTTAAACTGGAAGACAGTAGATATAGATTGGATCTAAGGAAGAAGGCTTTTTAAGAGGGTGCTGAGAATATCTTGTATAGGTCGTCCAGAGAAGTTGCTGATGCCCTATCTCTGAAGTATTCAAGGTCTCGCTGGATGGGCCACTGAGCAACCTCATCTGATGAAAGATGGCCCTGCCCATGCACCTATTTTGTCTAGATGATCTTTAAAGATCCCTTTAAACCCAAACTATTCTGGGGTTCTATGAGTCTAACACATTGTATCATATTAACAAATACACTGGACAATCATAATACAGCATACTCTATTGAGGACACACACATTTACATGATTTTATTTTTACTAGAATAAACACCCTGCTTTTCTTAATGTTCCCCAGTATGTTCTTATCAGAAAATATATCTTTCAAGAGTTTGTCAGTACCAACTAGAGCTGCTTGTAGCAGAATGAAAAAATGCCCCCCTTTTCTAACACATGCATATGTAAAAAACCTCTCATAAATTAAAGTAATGGTACAAACATTGTCATGATACAATTCAGAGCTGTGCTGGCTTACAGAGGATTAAACTTGGCTGAGGAAGATCATTAGGAAAACAAAAGGCTACAGAAATAATTTTTTTTAATCATTGAAATGGATTGTAGAAGCTCACAATGGAGTAAAAATTAAACAGCTGAATAAAGATAATTACACAAAACTCTCTCCCAAGATCAGCACCATCAGAACGTGATCCAATGTAAAGAAATACACAGTAGCAGAGAAAAACAGAGTAACATAAAAATTCTCCCAGGTTCAATGCAGAAGATGTTTTCCCCTTAGAGAAAACTACATAAAAAGCTTCCTCTCTTCAGAGGAGGCAACAGAATGGAAGGGAATGAAAAGAGGCAGGTAAAAGCTCTGCATTTCCAAACAATATTCAAGGTTAGAAAATGAAAATGTTTCATTACAAGGAAAAAGACAAATCTGATCAAAGTCAGTCAACTGGCTTATTTATATCTCAGCAAACACCTTGGGTCTGCATTTTGTCAATCTGCAGAAAGCAAAAGATTTTTCTGACCTCATAAATTGGCAAGAAATGGCTTGTGTACTGATCTATTCAGCTCAGCAGACACTTGGCACCATTTATCCTGGCTCTCACAGAACCAAATACACCTACCATAAGGGCATTCACTATGGAGTTTCTGAAAGTCAAGAGGAAAAAGCGTCCTTTAAGCCACTGGTATGTCACAGTGGTGTCATGCTTACCCTGGTCTGACACAGCTGAAGATAGTTCCACTGAACACTACAAGGGTCTCAGCCCTGGACACAGCAGAGCTGGGGTACAGTGAGGCAGGGCTTCTAAAATATTGTCAGCAATGTCACACTAAAAAATTATGGGGAGATGACACCTTGTCTACTGCCTGGAAGTTTCACTCAGCTTTCCAATCATTTGGTGTGCAGATGTCACCACCAAAGAGTTGCAATATAGTGATATATTGGCATAGAAACATCGAAAGAGAACATGTCTGAACATACAGGAGGAACTGAATTTGATCTGTTAGCCTATATTCACATTTACCTTCCTTGGGAATAACTTACTGTATGAATAGGAAATAAAGAGTTTATTCATTAGGCTAAATGAGATTTTACAGCATCACATTCATTCACTCAGCTAAGTATGAATGCTGGCAAGGTCTGTGTATGGATTATATACTTGGACTAGACTGCAGACAGTGTTTACTATTTCTTAAATTATGTTTGCTTCTTTAAAAGTATTTATCCAAAATAAACCTCTTCTAAAATTTTCATTCTAAAGTTTAAAACTGTGGAATCTCTCTCCCATAATAGGACTGGGTCACACGCACACGCTGATCCTGAAGCAAACAGGTGGCTAAGGAGAGAGATTCTCCCACACATTGTTTCTAAAATCAGTACAACTACTTTGTATTTTCCATATGCATTACCTCGTCAAGAGCACATCTAACCTCAGACTCCTTTTAACTTGGTTTTCTGTATCCTGATGTTTTCCTTTAAATAAATAATAGCATGGTCAATTGGCTCCACTACATTACTGCAACCTCTGGAGTGAGCAGGACTGGCCACTAAGCACATGCTGTGACAGCTACTCTTTAAAGCAAAAATAAAAGGCTGTCAGAGAAGATGCACCTGGTTTTTATTTAAGATTTCAAATTACTTCTTCAATGGTTTCTGCTTGCTGACAAGCAAATGCATGACCTAGGAATCAGCAACTAGAATTACCTATTTGCTGAAAGTGTGTATTTGCTGACTTAATGTGTTTATCATTTATCACATACACAGAGGAGTTGACAAATACAATCTTCTTGTCCTTAGTAATTTTGTGGAGCAAGAAATAACTCAGTTCATTCTCCTCCCTTACTTTACTTGTTCCTAACTATGGTACTGTGCCAAAAAACAGCTCATAGCTATTTCCCTTCTCTAACATACAAAGTCAAAGTAAATTTCCAGCTGGCAAATAAAATGCAACGCTGATTAGGAATGCAATATATTTGAAATATTTGACCTATAAAGCACAAAAATACTGCATCTGAAATATAGTTTGTCACATATCCACAAAGCCATATCAAATCAGGAAACACAGTTGTTAAAGCTGATGAATGGTGACTTTGCAGTTTCACGATTTTTGTATATATGTGCGATAGTCCTAACTTTGTGAAAAGAACACTGCAAAGTTCTTGATTTACAAACATGCTCTACTTTGAAACATCTTATGGATTTATGTCATATATATACCAATTACGTTGAACTAAGATGTGGGATTTTACCTTCAAACTGATGAAGTGCATCAAAGAACACAACTGAGAGCTTGACACTGAAATACACTCTAAATCTTTCCAGTTTCACGCTATTAATAATTGTCATGTCACAAGTCATCAAACTCTGAATTTCCTTCATATTATTTAGAAACTCACCCCTTGGCAAGTTCTAGAATGACCTTAAAATTCTTTTCCGATGTTGAAACAAAATGATTCGTGGGTTTAGATACTTTCTATTGGGTGTCTAACAATAAGAAGCACAAAAATCCCAAAACACTGTATATGAAAAGCCTTTAGATATATACCATTCTGTGACTTAAATTCAACTCATATTCTCATTCTGCATAAGTGTGGACTCAAATTCAATCCATATGGTGAGGAAGGCTTATTCAGACCTTATGTTTCAGAGGTTACTGTAGCAGTTAGCTCTGCCCAGGACTTTCTCCGTGGTTCTTGGGGGAAAAATAAAGGTGTGAAAAAGGGGAATATACAGATATGCACAAGTTCTTCAGTTCTTCCTCTTTTGTTACAGGATATATATGAAATTATGGCTATGATAGTAAAAAATAAAGTGGGCAAATTCTTCTTACAAAGCCTATTATGCCAACAATAGGCTGAATATTATTCCCACTGAACACAGGCAAGTTGGTAGCAGAGGCTCCCAGTTAACTGTTTGATATTCGGAACATATTCTGGGATTCAGATTCTCCTCATAGAGAACAAAAACATTTACTTTTTATCCCAATCCTGCTATAACAGGACTGGAAAAAACTTTGTACTGATTCCTATAAAAAAAAAAAGCTCCTTCCAAATCTAGTTCAGTATTTTGTTTAGTTGAATGCATAAAACCACTCACCAGTAGAGGGGGTATAGCTCAACCATTTCTCGTGCTAGAAGGGGCTGTCACAGTACAAAGGAGAGGACAATACAAAGACGAGGTTGTGTAAATTTACATGCCTTTAGAAAGAGGAGCTGCGAGGGGAGAAGGGCTTCTGGAATGCACCAGGAAAAAGCAGTAGGAAAACAAATATTAATTTCAAGCTTTTAGCATTTTAATATAAGCCAACCAAAAGACAGAAAACATAATGAGTACCTTCAAAGGATTTCAGACTGAAACTTATTCTGCTAAGTATTTTAGCTCAACAGCATAAATATACTACTTATTTTGAATGCAGAAATTCTGTGTGTCAAAAAATTCCAGGAATAGACCCAAGCACCATGTAATTCAATGAGTTTCAGCATTACAGCAAAATAAGATGTTGATGTATTCTCTTTGAGAAATCATGGACAAAAAACATAATACCATTATGTGAGTCCAATCTAGTTGAACTGGAACACTTGTATGACAATTTGCTAGGTCCCCATTGGTAACAGTAAGTCCTGGTGAGGAAAATTCCCTCCCAAAAAAGGAACACCCCTCAAGGTCAGACAGGAGGTGTGTTTCAATGCTGCAGAATTCCTGGCTGCCATTACACTAACTGCAACTAGCAAAAGGGAAATTTTTTAGATTTCCAAAAATATGCCTGAAGAATGTTGACAAATATATGAGCTGTCATTGACAAGCAAGTTCAGACTCAAACTACCAAACCAATCTCCTATTTAAGAGGTCTGGGGTTTTGAGTAACTATATTAGACATTTTTACATGAAGACCTCATAAATACCTTTGAGGCCAAGGTGTGGTTGTAGCACTTCCCAAATTAGATTCTCAGGTCATGATTCAAGTAATCTCTTTAATAAGTGCTCAGTTGCTAACCCAAATGCTTATGTGTTATTCTGAGCTTCAAAGTCAGACTCTGAAACTGGCAGCACCCAACACAGGAAATCCTTTTTGAGTTTGCTCCAGCCCAATAAGTGAAGCATGCCTTGCAGAGCCTTTCCAGAAGGATCCTGGTCAGGTATGAATTCGGCTGAAGCTTTGTAACACTTCAGAGAAATACCCATCTTTTCTCAGACTTCAACTGTACAGTAGTTTAAAATAAAAGAACAACCTTCTATGATGTCCTAGAAAGTTAAAAGCCTTTGTTACAGACCAAAGCAATTCATATTTAAAAAGCAAAATACCCTGATGCTACAAGTCAAACGATTCCTGTATTTTAAAAGTGAAATAAATTCCAGTATCGAGTCTTACAGTCCATGGTTTCAAATGGATTTAAAGGGGTGTAATTCAGGACAGCATTAGCTCTGCTGTCATCACTCAGTTTGAATAGCTAAAACCAGTATGACATAGGCAACCATGCACATCTGCTCTATTCATGTAACTGTGGGGGGCTTTATATACATAAATTTTGTGTAATATAGGCATCAATCAGTTAAAGAAGCAAAGTGTACCTATGCTACATAGTTCACTTTATCTCTGTTAATGATATTCAGGGCAACCCCAAGAGGTGGTTCTTTGTACAGGCCACATACATGTGATGACTGCCAAGATGATTCAAACATATTTAGAAATAATTTTGCCCACAGGAGAGGCTCTTTGCCCAGATTACACTGCACAACCACTACTCAACTAAAGGCTTATAAGTCTATTCTATCCTCAGAGAAAAGAGTAAGAAAAAAGAGAGAGAAAGAAACAGGAGAAAATATTGCAATAAAGAACTGAATTAGTTATTTTCTTGTACTAGGCTAAACAGACACAAGTTCTGCCTGAGAGTCTCTCTTAATCTCTCCAGTTGCTCAGTTTTTCCCTTAATCTTTTGTAACCGCAATATTCTCAGATAGTCCATGTCTCTAGTCAATTGCACCTTGCAGCTCACATGCAGCCCAGAAGAGGGGCAAGAAAGACAAAGGCAGAATGCCACACTTCACCCAAAAAAAGGTCACATAATTTTCTGGACTTAAAATGTGTATTCATTTTAAATTCTTCTCAAGTGCCAGGAGGCTAATTATATAATTAAGGGAAAATCTGACATTAAATGAGTTAATTTTGTTCTCCTCAGTGTGGGTAGCATCTACATTTGAAATTTCCTCTCAAATTGTTAATTAATTTTTCTAATACAGACCATAATTCTCCCAAGTGAGGGAAACTGAAGGGAAATGTGTTTTGATCCCAGGAGCTCCACTGCCTAACAAATTTATAAGGTCAACACTGAATGGAGGAACACCTATTTCTTTTGTAATTAAAGAAATGGCCAGTTTGCTGCAAAAGCTTTCCATGACAGTTCCTGGAAAAAGCTGGGAGTAATCTGTTCAAAGGACGTGTTGTGGCTTTAGGGTCTCTGGCTGTATTCATACCAGTCTGTATTGAAATCTGAGAGATCTGGGTTCAGTTCCCGACTGTCAGAGGCTCCTGGGTCATCAAACAGGGCAGAAGAGTCAATTAATTTCATTATGTCTCATTTCCAGTTGTAACATGAAGATATAAAGCTCCTTTATGAGGGGGGGAGGAGAGGGAGAACAATCAGTTACAAAATGTTTAAGAATGAGTAACTGAAATCCTTCCCTATGAACAAATGAAAACAAACAGATAAAAATACCTCATTTTAATTAAGAGAAAAAATATATCAGTGTATATATATATTTCTGGTAAAATAATTTGGTTTATTGGAAAAAATATTTTGAGTTAAAGTGAAAAAAAAAGGAATGAATGGCAAATTTCACCCCGTTCTGCTCATTTAGGATTACTCACAAGTACAAGGATTTGAAAGAAATAATTCTGTAATTATACTGAGACTTTGTTTCACACACAGGCTGCAGTTCTCTGAATAACTTCACCTTATTTACTGCTACTGAGAGCAGCAGTCCTGCCCTCCCTGTTGTCCATGATTGTGTGCTCCAGCTCTCTTGTTTGTGCTGGCATCGGTGCTCGGGCAGCTGCGCAGCTGGACTGAAAATTAATCTGACTACGGAAAAAAAGGGTTTTTTTTTTAGCTAAAGCAGCTCTCTGAACCGACAAGCCGTGTGCTGATACAGAGAGAGGCAGCAATGAATGGCTGACGGATAAAGGAGAGAGAGGGACAAACTCAGTGACCCCAGGGACTTAAATAGGCTTAAATCCATCATGAAACCACTTCCTCAGCCTTATCCCCACTGGCCAGAGAATCCTTTTCTATGTTTGGTGGGGGAGAGCATCTTTGCACAGACAGAAGGCTAAGGAGTTACTTCCCATCGATACTGCTCATACACACATAGGAAATACAAAGATATTCAAGACAATTTGTCCTGGAATAAAACAAAGGTAAATGACATTTACCATGGGACAGACTCTGGCCATGGCCAGTCATCACCAGAGCATCATGTGTGCTTGGCTTATGCCCCTTTTATAATACTCATTTTTATTTAGCAGAAAATATACGGTAACACAATATAGTAAGTCCCCAGATAATGTCAGGAAAATATTTATTTGACTCAAATTAACCAAGTAAAAGAGATCATACATCTGACTTAATGGGGGAAAAAAAAGCGGTTTTAGTCCATAAAAAATAATTTATCCAGGGAAGCATTCTAGATATAACAATCGAAATATTCCTACAGGGGATCCCCGGTATTACAATTACAAAATTTGTAACATTTTCTCCTTCTGCATGCCTTTGACTAAGTACTGATTTTAATACAAACATAATTTGGATAATCTCATACTTAATTCTGAAGAGGCTTACTTTTCTAAAATTCAATTTTGACAATAAATGTTTAGTCCTAGTAAAAAATTTTACTTCTCCTGGTGAGAACTTTAAGAAAGGGTCCCTAGTGCCATTAGCTGCAAATTCCTTGCACACTTATAAAATACTGTGCAACAGAAGTGTTGTAGAAAGTAAAGTATCATTTCACTGCATGTCAAAACATAACTTAGTAATACCCTTAACTTTAATTTTAATGATGCAAATACCACATTGATACTTCATCCTTGTCTTGATTACATTTCTAATACTCTTTTATGAGCAGCTTAAAAACAGCAAAGTAAGAACAATGTCTTTATGCAATTTAAAAGCACCAACAACTGAAATGAATCTTCTGTGTAGTCATGCTTAAATCTATTAAATAGATCCAGATCTAAGTAAAGTTCTCTAATTATACTTCATTACTACCCAAGCTTTAAAAAAAAATAAAGCAAGAGAAAAAAAAGCTAGACGTTATCAGGTGCTTCATCTTCCTTGTTATTGCATTGAATATGCAATTTTAAAAGGCATCGTATGTTAAAAGACACCAATAAGGAGTTCTTCATTTATGCCAAGTGAGCTGATCATTTCTTAATGATGAAAGTATTTCTCTGAGCAGGAACACTTAAATAGAAATGTTCACAATCTCCTTCTCCAGCTAATTAAAAGCACTCGGTCTGATTAAACATAAGTCTGAACAATGTTTTCCATCCCTTTCCTTCCCTGTTCCATAATAAATCAGTGCTCTTGAGTGAGCTGAGGCTCTTGGTTCAAGTACTGACCCTAAACTAATTTTATTTTTATTATTTAAGAGTTCTTAAAAAATATTAGCTCAAGTGAAAAATGAAGGCACAAAGTCTTTGCAGAAAGGCCTAACAGATGCTGCCAGCACAACACTTTAATGAATGACCACTTCCACAGAATGGAACAGATGACATTTTGTGCTGAGCGGTCGCGTGGGCCATTCAGTAACTGGAAGGGAATGAGCTGCTTCCCTCCACAAGATCTGTGCTCTTCCCCCCACCACCTCTCTGCTCTGCTTCAGGCTAGGGCTGAGGTGAATGTGGTTGAATTAACATACTACATACACTTTTCCTTCTTTTATTAAATTAATTTACCTGGTTAACTTTTTTAGTTGTAAAAAAATTAACCAAGCCTTGTAACAAGGAACAGTACTGCTATTTAAGCTATCAATAAACAGAGCTTTTAAAACAGTTTTGTTTCAGGTAATGGGTGTTTGTAAACATATCTCAGAGCTGTACTTCATTCTCCTAAAGTAAAAATAAAAATGTTTTTAAATATATTGCCTTAATTTTTAGAAAATGTTACCACTGTAAACATTAAAGAAGCCAGGGTTTCTCTGGTGCACCTTTTAGTACTTATAATATCATTTGCTGTTAAATTTTTAGTGCAATGAAAAACCTTTTTGTTCAAAAGCTAAGAATTATGCATGCAGTATATTTTCAAAGGAAGTCCTAGTCCATATGAACAAAAGACCACAACACAAATTTAGCTCTCTGCAAAAATAGATGTCTTAAGATCATAGCCTGCTAATGAAATCTTTTCTTAATTTTGCCTGGGGAGGTCCCATTCACATTATGCAGCCTGAGAGATGACTGAGACACAAGAAATATGATAATTATTGCTTTTCATAAAAGGCAGAAAGCAGAGCTGTAAGATTACCTTCTAAAATGCCTCCAGCTATCCGAATTCAGAATAGCACCTTAACAAGGGCAGAAGGTAACACCTCACAGTATCAGAGATTGGGAAGGAAAGACAGGAGTGTAAAGGAAAATAGCAACTGCTCCTTCTTGAATTTGCAGCCTAAAAAGTTTGAGGTAATTGTACCACTAACAGACCATGTTTAGTCTTTGAAAGTACATTTGACAGATCAAACACAGAAGCTGTAAATTACCAGTAATGTCAGCAATCTTTCCATTTAACTATCAGTGTATCAAACCACAAACTCAGAGAACACAATAATAACTTGAAGATAGGAATCTAAGGAGATGTAGACTGTGTATTTATTTGGTTCTCAAGTACACACTTAAGCTGCAAAAGACAAATATGTTTGGTTTTCTCAGCAATAACAGGGATATAAAAAGAGGTATATGCAAAAACTAGAACACTGAGTGCCAGAACAATTACACTTCCCAAACACTGCAGGTACAGAGCCAGATGCAATAGAGCATTTTGAGCTGGAACACCAGCATGAGGGGAATGACTGAGGGTTATTTCAGTGCAGCTACTGGAAAACGGGGGAGTAGCCCAAAGGCTGATCTCACTTGTGCTCCAGTGCACTCTGCCTGGCTGATCATGACCTTGAGGGAAGAATAGGACCAAGTGCAGTATGGAGATGAGTAGTGCTGGAACTCCTGGCTAAATCTTCTGTACTTCAGAGAGAATCCATTGGCCTATTACTGGTATTAAAACATTGGGATGTGAGCTTACTATTTTGGAAAAAGTTTTGTGGAACCATTTGTAAGCCTGGGGAGTCTGGCCTGGTCAAAACCTGACAATTGCAATGAATTTACATGTGCATTATTTTGGTGACAAGACATTTCTACTTGGAAAAGGCTTTATAAGGCTTTAATGATAACTGTAGCAGTGTAGCTATTCTCTTTGCTAAAGCAAAAAACCCACGAACATAAGGAACCTCTGTATCAGAATAAATGAGCTACATGATGATAACTGTTCTAAATACATCTACGGATTTAATTAAAGTGATAACATTTTATAATGTAAATAACACAAAAACAATCAATGATAACCAGCCATAATTTAGGCTGTAACAAAAATAATAAAACCAGGCAGTAAAACCATGTGCTATTTCAATTACTATGACTTCTGGTTTCCCTGATGTTGAAACACTTCATACAATACTGCATTTTCAGAGCTCAGTGTTGAAGTCTACACAGGAGAATCAAGACCATACACCAATGTATTATTATTCTTCCTTTTTCTCTCCCATGAAATGTCTCTGTGAAACAGGATTCTTTAAAATTATTTCTTATCAATCAGAGCCCATGGTTTGCAATCCATACATCACACCCTGTGTAAGGTTGTTACTTTAACTTTGTTTAAATTTTTCACACCACACATCTGCAAAGTCTACATTACTATCTAACCAAACACCATATCCATTTTTAATAAATGGGATAACATCTCTCTTGCCTGCTTTTCTTCTTACAACAGAACAGTGCCCCATACAACTTGAGGCCAGTTTATTACTGGATGACTGAGGATGTTTCCTGCAGCAGCAGGAGATAAGCATGTGTTTGGCATAATATGTACGAAGGGATATGGGTCCAGCAATGCTGAGGGTCATTACTTCTCATCCTTAATGCCTGGAGTCCACACTGAGCCTCTCAGGACTGGGTTAGGTGCCTGAGGTCCCTGCCTGTGGGTGAATAGGATGCCTTGGAAAGGAATCCAGACTAGACAGTAAGGTTGAGCTGGGAGCTGTTGAAACTAGCCAAGAAAAACACTAAGGGAAGGGTGTGCATCAAATTCTTCTTTTGCAGCTAAGGTATTTTTTTTTATGGCTTGTAAGGCATTGCTTATATCAGCTAGGGTTTCAGAGCCCCAAATCCACCCTAACTTATTCAGGTACCACAATTCCCCCTTTTATAACCATAACACAATAGGTGCTCACTTTTAAAATACTGCTGGAGGGTCAGAATACAGACAAGATGAAATTAATTCCTGCTTTAATCTTACTCTAGCTTGACATAGTTTAAACCTACATTTTTCACTTCCCAGCAGAATGTTCCAATCCTATTATGCTGGGGAAAACCTAGGGGTGGGAGAGAGGAAGGGGTTATTGGCCCCTTTCTGCCTAAATTGTGCCACTGCTGCAGTGAAAGCAATTTACTTAGTTACAGCAAAAAGTAAATTACAGTGGCCTCTTGCTTTTCAGACTAAAGTTTGAAGTCTATTGCTTTTTATTTTATATTATCCATTACTCTCATACTCCTATTCCCTTGCTATATAACAGTCTCTTGGGATTCTTCACACTTCTATTTAAATTCCAAGGACACACTGCTTAGCACTGACACTCAATTAGTTATCCACTTAATAAATAACCGTATATAATTGAATGTTTTTGCAAGTATTAAACATAAAACATATTCATTGTTAAAATTTAAAATCTTTTGTTATATTCTTGGAGCCAGTGAATGACATTGTTCACATTGAAATACAATGAAAGGATTACAACATGGAATGCTTATGTTTAGAAATGGGTCATTTGCAATTTCAGAAAATAGGTAATTTACAAAGTTAAAAAAAAAATTGCATGATTGCATTGTTCTAAGTATTGAGGGACTGAACAAAAGGCTTCTGCTTTCTTATCAGCATCAATTACGGCATGAGTGTGAATAATATGAATTGTGATTGAATCATTACTAACCATTTTTGCATAATTTTCCACTTTCACTTCACTAATAAAACATTTTTGTAAAAGATAAAATTATATTTCTTCTAAGAGCCATAAAGAAAAACCACAGAGCTTGATATGACAATTATCAAGAAGATACAGATGATCTCTCCATCCCTAACAATAATAGCTAACAGCACTCCTGTATTTTATTTTCTAGCCATCATCCCTCATGCAAAGGTTTTCAACTCAGTTTTGATGAAGGTAGAGTTGGGAAAAAGTTTTTATTCTGCAGCTTCTTAGGGTAGTCCTTCTTATGCTTTCAAAAAAGAAACCAAGTCAGAATTTGGGGACGAGGTCTGCCACACAAACTGGTTGCCAGCACTTTGTTTGCTCTTTAGATAAGCCATGGTCATTGTGGAAAGAGAAGCTGGATTGCTTTTACCCTGTGTTACAGGGTTATACTGAGTTGCACAGAAAATTGGATAGCATCTGGTGGGAGGACAGAAATTGTGGCTCTACGTGTGTGAGAGACATAAGCAGGCTGGGCTCTGCAGCCTGTAATGTAGGGGATGGGGGAAGAGTGATCAATCCTGTGTTAATTATGGAGCCAGCAGATCGTTCAGCAGCTAATATTTCTTTTGTCTGGAAGGTGATTTGAAACAGTGACAGCAAAGTATGATTACCATATAAACACTATACATTTCCATACCTTTCAAATATAAGCCTTAATTTGGACTAGGAAAAAAATGAGATTAAAAGAAACTTGCACTTAAAGCATGTGATAATCAATCATCCAGAAAAAAATGTTTGATTACATGTATTGTGTTACTTAAGTGCTCTTTGAAGGCAGATGAGATGAAATGTATGTTTAAATGTGTCAAACATGCTCAAGGAGTATTTTAAACAGCTCTTGTACAATGAGATGACATAAGGGATGGGCTCATGGCACTGTAGACTTGGGCCCTCATTTCAGTGTGGAATGCACTGAGATGCTGGACTTTGGGTCACATACATCACTCCACATATGCGCATATGGGGACCAGAGACTAAAGGAGTTGCTACATCTTCAAGTGAAAATATTGCTTTTTCCAAAAGTTATTTTACATGCTGAAAGAACCCACAGAATACACCAGGAAGAAATGCAAAACTGTGTTTGAAAAGGATTTCTCTCAATCTTTGTACAGATATGTCTCCAAGGATTATATTTTGTGAAGTTTTCTTTAGGAGTGTCTGAATTAGTAAAAAAGCTTTTAGATTTTTTGTCCTCTGATGTTTATATCTTGTCACGTATCAAAGGGACTACTGATGCATATAAATCATTAAACAAAATTTAATGAAGGACACTGCAGATGTTTAACTGTAAACACCTGCTATATATCTTTAAAGGAAACCTGGAAAGTAGGGGACACTGAGATTTATCAGGTTCTTATTTGTGGCAGCATCTTGATTTGAATGAAACTAAGTAAAGCATAAAGTAAAAATCTGTGAGACAAAAAAACCCCCAAAACCTGTATTATTAGTAGAAGAGTTTTTTCTATCACATAAAAAATGAGTGACAGGTATAAGCCAGTAAAAAAACCAGGAATGAAAAAGCAAGTTGCATGGTTACTTAATCACCTTCCAAAAGACATTTTATATGAAGGTTCCAAATTTCTTTACACCACACAAGAGGATAAATAAAGCAGCCTAGGTGAACGTTCATGCTTTTGGCACTCCTTGTAAACATTAATGCGTTAAGATGAAACCAAAGCTCTGCCCAGTAATAATGCTTGAAAATACTGCATAGTCAATTCCAACATGACAAAAGAGAAAAAAATCAGTCGCTAAGAAACTTGCAGAAGAATTGTATGTGTTCTACAGTCCTGCTTTACCACTCAACAAAGATAGCAGAAGGAATGCCTGACGATCAGAATAACTGCATTTAGAAAAAAACACTAATTATCAGTCAAGTTTACAGATAAATCAGCATGGCTTTTCTAGGGAATTCAGTCACTTCAAAAGCTCAAATTATGGCAGATGGCTGTAGGATGCTCTCCTTTACAGACCTGTGCTACCAAATGTGCAGCTAAAATGAACTTACTTATTCTACACCCTTCATTTAGGTGGATCTACCCTAGGATTTGGATGGATCACCCTTGAACCTCCAGGGAATGACACGGGGTCTTATTGGCCAGAGTGCTACCCCCACATATCTGGGCTCTGTGGTATTATTCAAAAGAAAACAAACCCTTCCTAAGCTTCCCCATGTTTAGTGTTTCTGTTTAGCATTTGACTCTGAGCATTGCTTCGCTGTTGTCTTACCATACTTGTGTGGCTCTGTGCAGACCTGCCCATCTGCAGTGTGGCATTCTTGCAGAACATTTTTCATAGGCTGGGATGAATGGCTGCTACACAAATTGGAAGGCTTTTTATGGAGGACACCCCTTGTGACACTGCTTCCAACTATTGTCTGAGTGCACTTCTGATATCACAGCCAAGATGTGTAATTCTGTATGAGAAGCTTTTTTCACCTGTAAGGATTCACTCATTCCTTGATCTTGTCAGAGTATTTGTTTCTCTAAACCACATTTTTACAAACAATTACGTAAGGCAGAAACTTTAGGTATTGCTGTGGCCATTATTAAACCTTTGCTTGAAGATGCTGGCAAACAGCTTCATCGCACCACCAACCCCACTAGCCCGTGCAGTCAGAAATACCTAATTTCATAGAGACACCTACAATATCAGTAGTCCATGAAGATCTCTCCCTCTCCACCGTGCCAAGTATTGCCATCACCCTCACAGGACTTGGGATGGGGAAGGCATGTGTGTGCCATGACCCTTCATCCTCCATAGTGCCAAGCAGTCCATGGTAACCCAGGAAGGCACAGTACACGGAAGTGAGTTCATGCAGTCACTTGGTCTGTTCAGCCTGGAGGAGACTGAGAGGAGATCTCACTGCAGTTACAACTTACTCACAAAGGGAAGTGGAAAGGCAAGGCACCGATCTCTCCTCTGTGGTGACCAGTGACAGGACCTGAGGAAATGGCATGAAGCTGTGTCAGGGGAGATTGGATTGAATATTAGGAAGAGTTTTTTTTCACCCAGAGGGAGGTCAGGCACTGAAACAGGCTCCCCAGGGATGTGGTCATAGCACCAAGCCTGACAGAGTTCAAGAAGCACATGGACAACACTCTCAGACACATGGTACGATTCTTGGGATATCTGGTGCAGGGCCAGGAGTTGGATTTAATGATGCTTGTGGGTCCATTCCTACTCAGCATCTTCTATCATTCTATGAAAGGTAGTGTAAAAAATATGCCATAAATATGTAATATTTCTTTTGGAATAGCATTTGATAATCTTAAAAATAACCACGCGAACATCCTCATCACTGTTTTCTTTTATGGACACCATGCTATACCAAGATGTAATGTGGATTTTCTTGATATCCATTTTTTCCCCTTAAGTTTTTAACGGTAATGCTCAATAAATACTTAAGTGCCAGCATGGAGTGGATTATTGCTAACATGTTGCAAGAAAATTGCACAGTGCTAAAGCTTGCAATAAAAATAAGCAGAACGCCCACTGTTAATACACTGTAGTTAAGTGTATTAGCTGTTTTCAAAAGCATTAACTCCCACACAAATAGCAATGCTATTTTGTCCAATATATTATTATCAGACAGTGAAAATCAGTTGGGGACTATCTAGAGCCTTTATGCCCACATGTATTAAAATAAAATTGCTTCATGAAATTAGGAAATTGTGTGGGGACAGCACTTTAGATTTTACCAGGTGTAAACAAAATAATAATAATAATTAAAAAAAAAATAATAATAAATTATGAAATTACACACTACTTGTACTGATGACTCTTCTCTTTCCCCACTTGATATTCAGAATCACTGAAAGGAAAATATTTGTTTCTCCACCTCTCGTTTTTATTGTATTTTCTGTCTCATTGGCTGATAAGATTTCATAATTTTTTTACTTGTACTTTTCCTTCACCAGAGTGGGAAAACCAATATTGGATAATAATGATACACAAGAAGAAGCAATTGTTAATGATCCTAATGCGGCAATGTAAGCTCTTCACGAATCTACTGATTATCCTTTTGTTTCTACTTCCTGTTCATCTGTCTCAGCAGTGACATCATGGAAATAATAATAATTTGCACCAAGATTCTCAAAGTGGTTTGCAAATATTAATTAATTGCGAACCTAATTATGCCTCTGAGACGGATTTTATGTTCCTATTGTGCTCTGGAGACCCACGTGCCTCTTTCCTTGAAGCATATTTCTTCTCCTTACAGGGCTATTCAAACCCCCCTGAAATTAAGGGGAGAAAAAAAAGAAAAAAAAATATTGGGCAGTAGAGACGAGGGGGAGAAGAGGGTAGTGGGGGAGGGAGAGAGAAAAGAGTAAAGAGAGATGAAACAAAGCCCTCATATTTTACTTTGTGCTCTGCTGTGGTCTACCTACCTGAATCAGGAAAAATTCTGTATTTTCATGGCATTTTCTGTTAGCAGTTTTATTAAAGATAACTATATTTTGTCTTGAGGTACTGTTATGAGGCAAATGGTAAAAAATATTACTAAAATGCCAAAAAGCTGTGTTTCAATTTTACACATTCTTAGATGACGAGTGATGTGGCACCCAGCAAGCTCTGCTTCACACGTGGCTGTGGGTTTGGGTTTGGGCTGAGCTGCAGGAGTGCACTGTCACACCATCGGGGTGCTGTCACAGAACAGGTGTAAACCCTGCTGCCACATCCCCTTTCTGGGGTCTTACTGTCACAAGCTCACATAACAAGTTTTGAACGACAACAGAAAGACATTTGGCAATGCATTTTGTAGGGAAGCTACTGACACATTTTCTTCCATTTTGGGAAGCTAGGATGTGTCCCCCTTGAAATAAATATTAGAAGAAATACTTTTTTCACACCCCCTTTCACTATGGTGGTCTTATTTCTTTCTCAGAAAATCACTCATCACTCTGAGGGATAAACATATGGAAAATACTGTGGGTTACCTTTTACCTCACTTTAACATCATAGATAGTCATTCAGGTAATTCTTCCCTGCAAGCACTATTCTTTTGACTTCAAAAAATAAGGAAGAATTATGTCAGTCCTAAGAAAGCTGCCATTTAAGCAGCTCATCTCCTTAGAATAAGAGCAAGTAGAAGAATAGGCCAATTAGAGTCAATGAAACAAATAACTTCAAAACTCTGATTGTCACCAAATTATCTATTTGCCCTAATAAATAGCAATTTGCCCTTCCATAACACAGGCACTGCACCAAAGGAACAAAAATACTATGCAGTTCTCCAAATGCCTTACCAAAATTAAATGTTTCTCCTGTAAACAGCACACAGACTGGTGAAGGGAAACACAACATACAGAACTCAAATGATGTTCAGGACATTGCAGGAGTGCATCTGGGATGATAAGTTTAAGATATTTTCTTTAAAATTCAAGTAATTAAAAGTGTTTGAAATCACCTATCCTGACTAGCAGAATGCAAATATATGAATATCCTTTGAAAACCACAATCTTCCTTTTTCTTTTCTTCATCCAATAACATTAAAATACACTGCATAGAGGTCAAAAAGATTTACAAATAATCTATTAAATTAATTATACCAAAAAGTAAAAGTAGACTCTAAAATTAGTATCTGACTTTTAAAATGAAAGTAACATCTCCAAAATTTTGGCCAAATTTAGTACTCTAAGTACTCATTTTGTTTCTGAGAAGAGTAATTGAGCAGATGACAGTGGCTTTGATCCTTCTAGTATTTCTATACTTTGGAATATAAAACTAATGTTTAAGAGGTGAAATTAATGTAAGAGGAAATAGAGTGCATTGAAGAAGTCAATAAAGCAAGAAGATAAAACAAAAGAACTTGCAGCTTTTTCACCCAATCATCCCACATATCTTCAAAGCAAATTTTTAAATAAAAAACAATCTACAGACTGGTAAGTCAGAATGTCATTCTAAGAAATTGAAAGACTGAGATTTGAAGCTGTAGGAGAGCTGCAGAAGGGAACTATAATATGCCGGCAATGATCTCTGGAGCAGCAGATGGCGGGAGAAACTCTCTCTTACCTTTATTCACCATATGCCATTTGACTGATTAAACTGTATTTATGTAGCAAAAAAAATTATAAAACAGCACACATAACTATAGCTCTTTAGTGCACATCATCACACTAATTTTTTTGGTGTTGTGGTAATCCATCTGCAATCTTCACGCATTTTTGTCCAGGTGTCCTCCTCCCTGTACGCAGTTACTTTATGTTTCTGCATCCCTACAAAATAACACAGACCCTGAAGGCTTAAGTTTTTAGCTTTTATATTTTTTCAAATCCTGTACCTCATTAGTGTATAACTCTGAACTCCATATAGAGTGTTAGTTAACTGTCTTCACATTTTGGTCAGACATAACAGTCCTTCCAGGCCTGAGAACCAAGGACACCCTCTTCCTCAGGCCCTGAAAAATATAAACAAAAGTGCATTGGGGCAGGTGGAGCAAACTGGGGGAATATAACTTCATTACCTGAAGCTGTAATTGGACAATTAACTTCTGATATGCAAACAGACCATACTTATATCTGTTTGAAAAACTTGTGACCATCTTCCATCTTGGGTGTAGCCTCTGCGAGGCTTTTGCACGGCCCAAGGTGCATCTGTTGTAGGCCTTTAGTAAGTACCTGCTTTATTCTCTTAACTCTGTCTAGCCTCTGCTCTAGGTAGCCACTCCAAGGCATCACCCCGAACTGGTAAAGTGGTGATCTTCCCATCTGGCTGAGTAAAATCAGCCGATGCTAGAAGAGAAGGGAAGACCTCAGGATTGGGTACTTAAAAAGGTTTTGGTAATTCAACAGGCGGCAAATTTCTCTCTCAGCAAGAACTAGTAGTGCCAGACAGTGCATTTTCTTGTGAGAACAAGTCTCTTGTATTTTGCTTGATTTTATCACCATAATGACCAGTCAGGTGAGCACCAGATCAGCTTTCCATGCACCTTACACTTCCTTAGGATGTGTAAGGTGCATGGAAAGGAAAGGTGCATGGAAAAGGAAAGCAACAGCTTTTCCTTTTCACCAGTATCCCACTCTTCCTGCCCCAGCCATCCAGGGCACCACAGCACGTGTCACTAAGACAGGAGCTGCTGAGAGTCAAAAGAGAAGTGGGCATGTGTCACTGCTTTGTGTTAACACTGCTGGTGATGTGCTCTAACTTGCCTTAATCAACATGCAACCATTTATTTATCCAAACTCTGCCAAGCCTTACAGGTAGTCCAGCACATGCCTGTGGCTGCTGCTTTTAAGCTTGGTCCTGGCACATGGGCTGGGCACAGTTTCCCCTCTGCAGTTCTCCCCAGCAGGCCTTTTATTCATAAAACTGGCAATACTCTGTATGAAAACTGTGAATGGCCTGTAGATCAGAGTTGAAGTTCAATCTGCTTTATTCTGATCTGATTTTCTCATTTTCCTGAGTGAGGCAAGGATCGATCCCAGCTTGCTGATGGAGGCTCTGCTGGTGCCAGGTACAGCCTGGAGTCAACTGGGCCAGGCTTGGAAGGTAAAAGTGAATGTGGGAGGACTCAGGGAAAACTCAACTCCATCAGGACTAATGCAGTTTGAGAAAGGCGGCGGGCCACAAGGAGTGTGAGAGAGTGACATCAGCTATGCATACAGCTGATTTTATTTACACCAGGCAAAACCTCACTCTCAAGTAAGTGAGCTAAAGCCTCTCTGCAAATGGCAGAATCAGCAAACTGGGAATGACTGTTTCCCGTGATTGCACTGATGAAGAACTTCTCAGTCTGACTTCAGTACAGATTTACCATCTGCAGCAGTTGAAAACTGTAGCCCATTGTTAAAAACTGTTTCTAATAGCTTTGGGCCATTTTTCTTTATCTTGATATCTTCCCAGTCTGGGAATAATTCCTTCCTTCATCTACACAGTTACTCTGAAAGTGTTTGTAGATGATGATAATTAGGTCCCTTCCTTCTATTCTACTGAGTTTCCTCTAGGCTGTAGGACTAACTTACCACTTGGTATATTATCTTATTCAATCCTACTTCTACTTAGGAAAAAAAAAAAAAAAAAGCAGCTTCAGATATACAGACAATCAGAACCATTTCTGATATTGCAGGATCATTTATAAACAATG
The DNA here is from genome assembly GCF_031753505.1 of Anomalospiza imberbis. Lineage (NCBI taxonomy): Eukaryota > Metazoa > Chordata > Aves > Passeriformes > Viduidae > Anomalospiza > Anomalospiza imberbis. The sequence continues at coordinate 114,159,257 of NC_089681.1, forward strand.
GAAAATAAAGTCTAAAAAGAGAAAGTGATGAGAAGTAGCTCTTTTTCCACATTCAAAATATTTTCTTGATGGGATCTGTGAATATTCATCAGACAGGTTCAGACTTTTGTTAGTTAACACCAGTAAAATACACAAAAGAAAAAATAATTAAGGTTTTAATACCATTCAGCAATGAACTCAGTGAAGCTTCTGCTAGCTATTAAATCAGCTGTGGACTTTAAAAAAAAATCCAAATTACTTAAGACATACAATGAAAAGGTGAATCATAATGTCTTGCTAAAATGTCTTCAATGACACAGATAATTTCAGCTACACACAGATCTTGTTTCTTAATTCTAATGTTATTAATTCTCTTTCCTCTATGACTGCAGGTAATAAACCAGATTCTTATTTTACCTAGCTCTGGATTAAAAGTGGGGCATTATCCTTGAAAATTACAATGCTAAAAGATGCCCTAAAGTATCCCAATGAAAGTATTTCCAGTAGTACCATTTTATGGGTTTTTTTATGGATTTGGAATCACATAAAACTTTGACACCATACCTAAAGCTAACCAAAATTTGAAAGAGGTGTACTAATCTGAAACAGATACTTAAAAGCTGGATTAAAATTTCCCCGGTACACAGAAAGGAACACAAAGTAGCAAAGCTAATTAGAAAGTCCCTATAAAAATTTCCCCATTTTTATTTAACACTGGCAATTTTCAGGCTATTCATTTTTACCCTCCCTATTCCAACAAATGAAATTAGAACTCTTTACATGCTGTCTACCAGTTAATTTATTGATAAATTATTATTAACTATCTTCAAAAGTAGAAAACATTAGTTTATTTGCACACATGTGGTAATGATATTCCTGGGTGAAATGATATTCCTGTAGTGAAATGAGAGTTAGACAAGATATGCAAGTGAACTGAGTTATATATTTACAAGTAATAATAAGATAAACTGGAGAAAAGTGATATTTTGTTACAGTTAAAAACTCCCCAAAATGCTACTAAAATGTTTTATTCAACCCTTTGGAAAGGGAAGTAGGGTTTCTTGCGATCTCTAGTGATACAATAAAATAATACCAAATTGAGCATTAAACTGAAACAACAAACCCATTCTAGCTGAATGAAGGAATAAATAATGAAAAATCTGGTTTTTTACAAAAACATGGGGGAAACCCTCATTATCTTTTTTTCTCAGATCTGCAAATATGACATCCTGCATTCAGGTTTGTTTCCCTGTCTCGGTGTTGAGAGACACGAGATTATTTCAGTGAGATTTACCCTGGACAAATCAGACAGAATCCCAATCCACTTAAACTATTATCTCCATGGATTACATGTGTTAAGTGAAAAAAAAAAAAAACCCAAACCAAACTAAAACTAGCCCTTCTGCATATAAATACAGTGTAATTTTTAAAAGCCTCACGCAGTGTTCTATCAACTGGAAGAAGGATAAGTTTCAGAATAGATCAGTTTTGGATATAAGGGTCTCTACCCCATATAATAACAAATATGTTAGAGTAAGGCAGTATTATATGTATTCTCCTTTCTAAAAATTATAAACAGCTTATTTTTATACCTCTTGTAAATCAACCAACTATCCAACTAAGACCTTCCTTTTCATTATCAAAGTTTGGAATCTTTATCTATTAGTTTTTGATGACCTGTACAACATTTAATTGATTTCAATATTTTATACACACATATTATATGGCTGTAACATAACATACACTGTAAGTCTACTTAATCTGTATGATTTTTTGTGGATTCAAGAAAAATTGTACTATATTCAATGTAATTGTAATGCAAATTGCTAATTTGATAACAAATTTATACAACAACCTAACTGCACTGAAGTCAGGTAAATACTACTTAATTCCTCCTGTGACAACAAAACCAGTTTGAAGGCTTATCCAATATAAGTGTGTTCCCACCAGTTTCAAGTAGATCACCTGAATAAAGCCCATTTCTTAGGATTTGCAAAGGCAACAAGGATTTTATCATAATATTTAGAAATAAACTGATTATCTTTAGAAATCTCCCCAAATCCTTCCAGCTAGTTACATGAGACAGTTGTTAGGTTGTCTTTCTTCTGTGAAGGACCACAAGAACTTGTTTCTGTTTTTTGTTCTTTTTTTCACAGTTTAGAAAAATCTACAGTGCTTTAGTTAGTTTGCTTTGCTTGTGTTGCTTTAAATGAAACACTGCCTTGGGCTAAGGAACTTCTGTTCATGACAATGCAAGGTTACAAGAATTAGTCCACATAGTAGAAACCAGATTAAGCATGTGTTATTCTAAACACCAGACTCCAGATTTCCACCATCACACATTTCTTCATGTATTTATCCCAATGAAAACAATTATCTTTATCAATCATTTCCATTTTTCCTGGAGAACAGATGACACACAGTGTAAATCAACCCAAACTTGGTACTCACACAAATCCTTCGAGAACAACGATAACGCTGTCACTTCAAGTACAACTGAAACAGTATTATTTATATGTCCTGAAGTGAGCTATAGCCATCAGGAAAGGACAGAGAATGTTGCTGAGAAGCTTGTATCACAGTGGAGACCAGCGATGAGGTCAGAAGGTGGAGCTGTAGCTTGTGTGAGGTTACTGAGTAGGGGTCTGCTGTTACTGAATGGGGCCAGGACACAGGTATGGGAGAGGAGAGGAAGGTGCAGGGAAAACCAGGGAGACAGCTATTCCTCTGAAAGAATCTGGCTAGGAGCTTGTATAACTTGGACCACATGAGGCTCAAACATGTCTGGATTCATAGAACAGCAAACAAAACGGCTGAGATAAAGAAGAAAGTTTATTTGTCTGTGAAATCAAAATTTCAACAGTAAGGTTCTAGATTCTTGCAACCGAAAACTATGAGAAATTAACATTCCTAAGCCCAAAACACTGATTTGTAATAAACTGTATATGTTTTATATAACTTTTATGGAAGATTTTCATATAAACTGTTATGTATAGATCTACTGCTTCTCATTATTGTATTAATACAGAATGATAATTACTGGAAACCAAGTAATTAAAAACTGTGCCTGAAAAGTGTCTTATTTAGATCCTTTTTCAGTCTATTTGTTAAGCATTTTTTTTCTAGCTTATATCCTTTATTTTTCCTCAAAATATTTTAAAATAATCTAGGACTAAACAAACAAGAGAAAACTACATGGAAAAAAAAGGCCCATTTAAAAAAATTTAGACTCATCATCAACTAAGATCTGGGAAATTTCAAGCACTCAACAAACATTTGCAGCAAGAGGCCCATTGCTTAAGTTTTACTGAAGGCCACTCTTTGCCACCAACCACTTGATCAAGATCTCTTTTATCATCCCTAGCTTGAGTAAATTGTTCTCAATATATAAGTTATACAGTGTCATTTTCTTAAATGAATCAGCTTTAGTTTCTTTGTTCAACTAGTCTAACATAAAAAACCCCACTTCTTCCTGCACGAAGATAATGTTTTTATGTAGTACCATGGACAGTACAACAAATGAAGTATTCTGCTGCCTGATGATTACCTCTCCTTAGAAGATTAAATTATTTATTTGTACCTTCTATGATATCCTGCATTTTTTCTCCTAAATACTTTAAGATCACCTAAAAAAGAAAGAATTTAAGGTTATTGTGCTTATTTTCATTTGTAGCACAAACATGCAACTATTTTAGAGGTAGATATTTAAATTTCCTTTTCAGCTATTTGAGTGGTATTATAAAAATAAAAAGCAGCTGACTTCTCTGTTACTGTAATTGTGCTTAATTTCTTGTAATGCTGAGTTGTGGTTAGTCTGAACTAACGGCACTGTTTCCTTCTGATGACTCTCTACTAGAATTTGTTACGAAATGTTTGTATTTTTCTCCTTTTCTCATTCATAATTTATGTAAGTGAAAAGGTAACAATTGTAATTAAATTGATCATAGTGTCTTCCATATGTGTGTATTAGTATGCTAGTAAGTTGTACATCCACACACATGAGCATGAGAACTACTTTAATTTCTTTAGTGATCAGAAGTGATAAAAATGTGTCATAATCAATCTCAAAAATGAAAAATACCATGGAAGGTAATTTTTCCTAACAAAACATTAGGTTGCATGGAGCCCTGTTTTTGCAAGTATATGGTTTATTAGCTCATGGCCTGAACAATACAGATATTGTAAAATGAGGGTCTGATTCTAGACAGGGGCTAACTCTTTAATCTCACTGGTATCTTGCTAAGTGTCTTTTAACAATTGAAAAGCAAAATTTTGTGAAGTAATATCAACTATTGATTTGAATAGGACCCAATCTGGCACTTGGAGACATTACCACCGTCATTATAATATACAATTTTATGTTTGCTTTTAAAAATTAGAATAAGCTTGCTTTTCACTAGAGTGGGGCATAAATGATCCAGCACTCAAAAATCCTTTCTTAGTGCATCATTCAGCACCAAGATGTGCATGGGTAGGGTGCCTTGAGTAGGTCCCTGACTGCATCTCCATCTGACATGGTCAAAGAACTCAGAAGGCAACTAACAAGGCTGAGTATTTAACCCATGGGACATGGGGCTAAAACATGCTCTTTTTCCTCAAAAGGCAGCTACACTCTTGAAAATACTAAATCAGCATAAACATTGAAAGATGTCAGAAGCACTGATGGCTAAAACTGAAGTCATATAACTTTTGTTTGTACTTAATTGGGCAATAATTTTGAAGATTTCATTTTACTAAGTATCTTGGGAAATGGTCTTTATCTTTCCCTGTAGTGATGGGAATACAATCAAACATAGTAAAAAAATACATCTAAGAAATTTAATTATTTTTCTGCAATATCTAACTGCAACAATTGAAATACTTCTGGTGTGAGAAACAAAAGCAATCACTGTTCACAGAACAGAACACAGAGCTCTAGCGCCGTGTTTCTTATTGCATTTAGCACTTCTGGGTAAATGCATTCAATTAAATGGGTCAGAAATGCAGAGCTCAGTATCAATTTATTCTCTTTAAAAATTGTTTATTTCAGCTGTTCTCTATATTTTTCCTGGTTGCTCCTATAAACACATTATCTTTACTCTCCTGATACTTAGAAACTTCTTTTCATGGTGATCCTTGTAAAAGTAAACAGTTATATTACTGATTTTCCTGGAAAAAAAAAGCCTTATTAAATGAAATTGCTTCAAAATACCAGTGTGCTAGAAACATAAAACTCTATTTTGTGAAATTTAGATACTTCACATCCTACTGATGAAGCCAGTAGCTTCCTGAATCTTTTAGTAGTAGATGCAATTGAGCAGAGCTTGCAGAGCAAAGCTTTCAGGCTACTGAAGCAATAGGGCTCTTTGGTGTGTATTTTTTAAGATATTCAAGCATTGATGGCCAAGGTAATTTCAGTAACATTCTGTTAAAGTTTCAGTAACATTCTGTTAAACATATTCTGTTTTCAAAAATGACACATGTAGAAGTGAAAAAGATGTAAAAAATTACACAAACCCAACCTCACGGAACACTGCAAACCTTTGCTGCTAAAATACTTTGTAAAAAATTAGAAAGGGTGAAAAAAAGCAGGACTACAGATTTTTAAAACATGACATCTTACTTCAGAGAAGGGATTACAGTATCTGAACAGCTGAGTTCCTTGTATGGCTTAAGAAATTGTGTAGCCACAACAAGGAACAAGACGAACAACTCCACAAAATAAAACTTGTACATACATAGACATGGAAGTAAATAACTATGTTTAAGATGCCTAGATTTAATGCCTATGTCTCTCAGTCTCCTTGATAATTTCTTTTTTATTGCTTTTTTCCCCCCATACTTCTTAATGAACATAGCTGTTATGGAAGTCATAATTGCTATCTGCTTATGTATTTTTCCTTCTCATTGTAGGCAAGCACACAAAGCTACAGAGATGTCTCTTTGTAGTCCTTGAGAGTCCTAGATTCCCTCAGCTTCCAAAATCTGTGCTGCTAGAATGATTTTTTCTCAAGCATCCAACTAAGTAGAGTTGACTGACATCTTCACAATTCTAACTCCAAATGTTTGTATGATGTATATCCTCTTGCTAACACCAACTTACCACGGGTTTAGTACCTCACCTGTCCAGTAACTAGAGCTAAACACACTCATCTCACCAAATCCATGAGAGCTGCTTATTACTTTTCATAGAGCAATGACAAGAGATCCAAATCAAAGGCTGAGGTTCCTTTAGGTAATACAGTCATTGCATTTAATGAAAACATTGTCCCATTCCAGAAAGGTAACCCAGTATTTTTCTAAACAAACAAGTAGTGAATCATACTAATCTGAATAAATTTCAGTGTAAATGCATCCAAAGAATCTAGTGCACTTATAGGCAAATGGAATTTTATGGAAGAAAGATTACAGAAACTGTATCAAATGCATTTTAAGCACTGCTTTACACATGTCCATTAAACTGATGAAGGCAACACATGATGAAGCTACAGGATTGCTCCAACAATCTTTGAAGGATGTTACCCACTATACACATCATCCACAGAGGAAATACGATGATATACATATGAAAGGAGCTAGTTTTTCCTGACCATATTGTATTTCTCATAAACATTAGTTACTCCTGTACCTCTAAGGCTCCCATTATGGTAATTTCTTCCCTGGTAAACAGGCGACATTACACTGCTTCTTTAATTGAAACTATCACTTCTGATATAACTGTGATTTCCTTTTGCCAATGTATAACTGAAATTCAAAATTATAGGCATGGATCTTTTTCTCAGATTTGAAGAACTGGATTTTTTGTGGTTTCCCTTGACCACGTGGTGGAATTTGATTCACCACAAGCAGCTACCTCAAATTGTACTTTTATGAGTGCATAAAACTATGAAAATATTTCTCAGCCTGCTTAATGAAACAACTGTTAACAAGCAACAGAAGATAGCTGTTATGACACCACTGTGGTTGGAAAAATTACTAAGTCAAAACAATAGTTTTTCTCACGAGTTTTTACTTTCGGAATGAGATCACAATCGAGTTTTGCAGCAAGACTACAATCTTTTTACCACACCTTATTCATTGGCACTGCAGCATCAGCACAGGGGTGAGAGACCATGAGCACAACTATTATCACCTCACATTTTAACAGGTAGGTGGCAACCATCCCTCAATATGTCTTTGAACTAAACAACTTGAAGACTAGAGACTGCTTTAAAGTGTTATCTTCTCTGCTACATCCCACAGAAACACTTCAAATGAAATGAGGATCTCCACAGGAAGGGTATAGTAAATGTAAGAATTGTTTATAAACTCACCGCACTATTTCTTAAAAAAGTCAAAGTTGGCCATTCTGAATTTCAGAATATTGGTTTTATTACATTTACAAAAATACCCTTGCCTCACACCTTTCCTGCCTTTCCAGACTTTCTTTTACTAGGTTATCTTCAGTTGCTTTTTTCTTTTGGCCAGAGTGGTAGTGTAAACCTGGCAAATGCTCTGGCTGCATGGGCAAGCTTTTAAAGCTTGAGTTTTATAAATAACTTTTATAAGTTATAATGACTAAATTTTTATAAATGACATAAGAACATTCAATGAAGGAAAAATGACAACACAAAAAATGGCAGATAAATGTTGCAATTTATTTTTACACAAGGATTAAATTGCAGATCTGTTTTTCAGAGATCATGGAAGTCTAATATTAGTTTTACAAGCTTAAAAAAGTAGATGCACAGAGAAGAAGGGAAACATGATTAATCTAATACTCTTCTTTTGCCTTTTTTCAATCATCTTTCAATGCAAAGCACTGTCCTCCCAGTATGGCTGTTTATTTGCTTTCGAAATATGCAGGGCTAGATATCCAGAGTAAGTGCCCTTAAATGTTTGAAATAATACTCTGATAGAGAAGGGCTCACGAAGTTTACAAATCTGCATTATTTTCACTCAGCTTTTTACTGTGTGATAACATCTACAGATTGCCTTGGAAATCCACCATGGCAGATGCTATGCACACAAGTAAGATGAATTGTTTCATCTTCCAGGGTTTATAGTTCATTTTGAAGTTAATGGCTGGTCTTTCTGGTCCTTATGAAAAAAGTCGAAGCTCAAATGAAATAGGCATTAAAGTTTCAAGAGCTATGAAAATGAAAACATTCCTCCATAATATTTACTGTCACTGCTATATTATTTAAATCCTTTGTTTATTACTTGATTGGACTTCTAAGGCTTTACTGATTCTCTCAGAGTTAAGAACTACACACATTTTCTTCCAACAATTTGGGCTGAAAGCATTACGTTCCACCTGTCCATAGGAATATTACATATCCATATGTGATTTTCTTTCCTTCACTTCTGTTTCTCTCTATCCCTTGGGGCAGATAATCTTAAATAAATCTGAATAGAAAACTGAGAATGAATAATACTACTTCTCTTGAGTAGAGTACAAGTTAAAAAAAGCAAAACAAACTGCCCCCCAGTATTTTTCTCCTGTTGCTGCACAATGCAGTTTGGACAAGGTCACCCTGGGATTTCTCCCTCTGCAAAGTGGCAGCAATAAGGTAATGACAAGCATAAGGAAAACATCGATAAAGCAGCCGTCCAGCTTTCTGGATTTTAGATGATCTGCCTACCCTGGTAGGATGGCTCTTTCTCTTTTCTGCAGTAGCACCAATCTAAACCAAGTACATGAGGTATACATCTGAATATGAAAAGGGCAATTTCTGTATATAGCTGTAAAAAAAATATTAGCCAAATGCCTGTAAAAGCAGCAGGTGAGATCAGTGTATTTAAAGATGATATAATATCTACAGTTTATAGCATCCTATAATCCAGTTCTTAAAATATGAAATATTTAGTCTTCTAATAAGATCTCAAGGCCATAGTTATCTATTAATTAATCCATTTTAATATCTTGATTTGTGAGATAGGAAAAAAAACCCATTGCTTGCTTGTGTCATGTGATGCCACAAGCTTAATTAAAGCTGTTTAAAAATAAAATCCATTAAATGCCATAAAAGTGCCAGGTGTACAAGTCATTAACTCTGGAGAGAAAAACACATTTCACTGGCCATAAAAGCTTAATTTTTCTAATACCGGCACCAATAAACCTTTCAGTTAATCTGAAAATGCAGAGTGCTTGTAAAAGGTAAGCACAATGAAAGTATTATCTCAGACAATGTTTCTTCTAATGAACAAAAATGTAAAATGAACTGCAAGGAACCTCCCAGCACTGACTGAGCATAAACAACTGGACAATGTGGCTACTGCAAACATCTGTACATTGTGGAGAGTCAGTTTTAAAAACCCACCCATTTATTGGTTCTTCCAGAGCAATCTTACACAGTTAACACGTATTAAGGGGAAAATAGCGGTATACCAGCCTTTGCTGTAAAAAGCAACTTGGGATACTCAGTGAAGAATGATGGTAAGAACTCAAAGTCTGTTAGTATAGGTAATAAGTCTAAAGCAATTACTACCTGCTACGGAAACACTCTATTGATTTGGCCACTTAAGTTTGATAAATGGGTATCATATAGCAGAAACCATAAGAAGGAAGAAGCTCATAATCCTGGCACTGAATCTTAATTTATTGTAAGAATGTCAAAGTCAATATTTAAAAAAACGAAAACCTGGTATTTGTGATAATGCAGGCTGCTTTCAAATGACACCCTCTTCTCCCCAGCACAGTAAAATGTCAAATCATTAATGTTTCATTATAAACTGCTTTTTCCACCAGAGAAGTTGCAATATACACCCCACAATTGTCTGCAATCTGTAAAATGAGATTAATACATGTTATACTTATAAATTAAGGTACTTTTAGACTCTTTCATATCATCTGCTGGCAACAGCCACATCCACGTGCCATTAGTATTTTCACATCATCAGTTTACTTCTCCCTCTGTGATTTATTATATAGGATTCAGATGGCTGAAGGACTGCACCACAGTATTGATAATGAAAATGCTCTGTATGTAGCAGAAATTTGTTTCAAACCTTAACAGCCCATTGAAGTACTCTGCCTTATTATTGGTTTAACTAGTTAATACCTGCAGAAACCGTTCTAAAATGTATATACTCAAATCACTATTGGATACAGTTTCATTTAAAGAATTTCTGCAAATTCTGTTGAGAACTTTTATCAGTATATAAAACCAGAATAAATAAAGAATTCCTAATAATTTATGAGAAAAAGATATTTATTCCCCCAAAAGGCACTAAACAGTTTCTAGATCATCAGTAGACAAGCTTGAGATGGAAATTATGTGGAAGTGCACTGAAACAGAACATTGGAATGAATTGGCTAAACTTATGGGTCCTACATCTGGGCAAATTTCTGTTTCAGTTGTTAATTTAACAACGTCCCAAAATTTCCACCAAAGTTTTTGCTTTCACATAATGGCCATGAGTGAGGAATATATATTCATGATTTAAATAGGTGGTTCCAATACTCTCTTCCACAAACCAGTTCTAGAATAAACACTACTCAATAACTTTCACTACCAAGCTGAAAGGTGATTCCTGATAAAAACACAGAATGCCTCAAAGACTGGTGAAAAGTAAAATGTTTAGAGTAATAGCAGGGCCTGTCCATAACATGCAGTAACATTAAGAGAGGACCCCAAAGCTCATGAAAATCCAATGGGAATCACTAAGCATTCCCAGCATACTCCAGTGCATTTACAAAAAAATCTGCAGAGCTATAAGGAAAAGAAACTTAGAGTCAAGAACTGGAAAGCTGTGAAAGAAAAACTGCTGAATACTGGAGTCTAAACGTAACTTATTTAGCAAATCAAAGTGCAATATGTATGTGAAAACTGAAGCCAGATGAATTAAAATCAGAAATATTTTTAGAAGTGAAACTGATAGTTCATTGGAATAAGTGCCCAGAGCAAGTGGCAAATTTTTCCAGTCATGAGAAGATCTCTTTCTGGAGGACCAAGCGTGAGATCAATCCTGTGGTAAAGGCAAATGGTAGAAAGGAGAGGCTGTGATTAACAGGAGGTATGAATCTAAAAAAGTGAAAACCAGAGAGCAACAGCATAAGATTCTCATGTATCCTTTTATTTCATAGTTATAATTTAATGTATTGACCCCATTTTCCTCTGGGGAGAAATGGATCAATAGAACAGGCTCACAACAAGAAAATGGAGTTTGGCTCTAAAATTGGTAACTAAATCTTCTAAAAGTAACAAACTGGATTCTGTGTTCTGATTGAGAATGTATTGTACAAACAATTGTAAAGTTTGATACAATAGGAAGAGAGATGAAACTTGGGGCCTGATCTTTTTAGGTAACTTGAAATTAATGAAGGGGATTTTAAGACCTATTATTGCAGTGAAACTATTGTATGCAGCATTTACACTTGCTAGATCAGTAAAAAGAACCTAACTTCAAACTGGTCACTGAGCCAGGGAATTATTTCAGAGTGTAACCTCTTAACCAAACCAGCAGTACTTTGGTACAGGCTCCAAAGGAGGTAAATGTTTGAGCCATAGCCAGGCCAAGAACTCCTCTAGGACACCCACAGAGAAACAGATGAGACAGCAAACATCCATACGAGCTTTGAGCACCCACTGTGCCATCAACACATGAATAGTGTGTGGCTTTTCCAAGATTCATTTGTCAAGGAACAAATAAAGAGCACACTGAAGTACCACACATCTCTGGGTAAGTCTAACTGGAGTTCTCCTCTACATTGCAACCGGACTGCATGCCGGGTGACTCTCCTCTTGAGCTGGGACACCTCTCAAGGTGTGGGATTCCTTTCTTCTGAGACTAAGAGATCCTTCCTTACCCAAAGCAGTAAGTAATTTTATTCCAAGAGATCCTTGATAAGTGACTAATAGCATGCTGAATTAATACTAATGGAACACATGTAGTTAAAATTCCATTAGATATAAATTGTTGTCCAAATCTAAGACTACTACTGGAAGTAGGTGCACCCAAACTCCAGTGGGAGTTTAGAAAGTCAGGGGGCATATTCTGAACCCTGTGATTTTTTGAAAGGGTTTCCCTTACCCTTTTGCATCTCTGGTCTCTGTGCAAATAATGCTAGCTCAATTCTAACTCACTTTTCCTTTGTATGTTTCATCCATGCATGAGAGTAAGCTTTCCCATCAAACCTTGCTAAGCTGCACTTCTACAACATCATATTAAAACCTCTTTTACTATTACCTTTAATGGTGATTCTTTAAGTGATCTAAATCACTCAGCTGTGACAATGGTAAATAACATGAATGTTGCCCTAAGAACTGGTAAACAAGAACTCAAAATGAGAGAGAGGAAGAATGGCCAGACACAGCAGTGAGATGTTTTTTTCCACTGCTAGTCAAAGGTCAGTAATTACACAGAAAATCTGTGAGCAATGTCACACAGCAGGTGAGGGAGGAAATGCAATATGATTAAGAGTTCTATTTAGGCACACTGTTTGAAAGGCCTCTCTGTTTGTCATTTCAGATAAAGTTGTTGAGGATATCACACTATAGAAAGGTCCTTTTAGAAAAATATTCTTCTGATTTGCATCTAAAGGTTAGTGTTCCATATGCCTATACTGAGAACATGATGATTAGAATTTCAGTCACGTTAATGAGTCTTGTAAACTCATGATCTTATGCATCAATTTTACTGCTGCTCTTCCACACAGATTAGCAGGAGAGAGAGCACTACACAACAGACTTTGGATGCAAAGTACTGCCGCCATGCCTACTCTTGAAGCTCCTCGGCTTCACCTGCCCAGCAGAGGCATGGTCAGCAGCAGGGGACACTCCCCTGTTTCTTGAGGAGATTTGGGGAGCAGCTAAGACAGAGCGCTGCGCTGTCTGCCTTGTATGGAGGAAAGGCGGCGTCCGAGGAGGCAATAAGGGAGCTGACTCAAGGCCGGGGAAACAGTCTCAGGTTTAATCCATGCTCTGAGGAGCCCCAAATGCCATTATATCCAACAGCCGAAACTGCCCCTGAGGCTTTCGCAATCATCTGAAGTACCGGGGCGGTAACCAGGGGGAAGGGACTCCCATTGACCAATGGGGGGATTTGGGGGAGTGGAAGGCGGAAGGACAGACAGACACACAATCCAATGGGGGAAGTTCAAGGGAGGGACCTCTGGCCCTCGTCACTCACTCGACGCCCAAGGTGGAAGATTCTGGGAGAGTGGGATGAGGAGCTGAGTGATGGACAAGGTACCAGGGAGGGGACGGGGGAATGACTGAGCATTTTCAGGGAGATTGGCATTGAGGGAAAGGCAGGAAAGCTGGGGGTGGAACCACTGGGAGAAAATGGGGGGTGAAGGGGCAAACCATTACAGAACTGTTACAGAAATATAAAAACACAGTATAACAAAGTACCATTTTGACAAAACCAGTGCATGGCACTAGGGCAGCCACCAGTCTGCGGCACCATGGGCCAGCCAGAGGAGTAAGTGGAACTCAAAGCTATTCCCAAACAACAGTTCTATTTCATCCCAGAAGGACATAAAAAACTCCTTACCAAGCTGCTTAAACAACCCTTATATATATATATATATATATTCACAGAGAGATGAGCAATGCATGCACCTTACCCTAAAGGTATGAAGGCTGATTTGAGAATCAGAAATGTTGATGTTCTCCTAAAAGTACCTTATCTGGAACTGAAGGCACCAGATAAACAAAAATTTAGATGAGATTTTTTTACTGAAAGGGAGATGAATTTCCATACTAATTTCAAGACTTGAAAATAATTTTCAGTTTTAAAAAGATAAAAAATCCCACAAAACCCTTATGAAATTTCTGTGGATTTTTTTCCTTACTAGCGTAACAGTGAATAAATTCATCCATTAAGGTACTTTAGCAAAGGAAAGAAATGGACTGACTTTTGCCTAAATAGTTTGTCCATATTTTCAAGTGGTTTTCCTAGCAGGCTGATCTAAGGCTCACTGAAGCTCATCAGATTCTTTCGTGTTCAGTACAAGGCATTCTGAATCATGCCTTTCTCAGTTTTGTTGGGTACTTTTGTCCTGTAACATTCTTAACCAGAACACAAAGCATCGTTTAATTGTCATGTAGATGATTTTCTTAGAAACACTCTGCCTTTTGTATTGAATATATTCTAGTATTTGGTGCAACTAATGCACTCTATGATATTTAAAGGATAGCTTTTGAAAGTTTTTTGGAAGATTTCCTCATTAAGTTTTCGCTTAGGATTTTTCTCTTTCTGCAGGACAAAGTAGATCATATTTCTCATCGGAATTCGTTTACTTCCATTCCCTACCATGTCAGCAGTAGCTTTCAAAAATTATTTTTACATGACTGCAGCTTCTCTCTTTAAACATATGATTTTCACTGTCAAATGAGAAAGGTGACTGAAATTACACAGGCTTACTCTCATGGCTATTATACTGTTTTTCATGGTTGGAAGTATTGTAATGTTCAAGGGAGCAATTAAAATTGCTCCACTATGTAGTAATAAAGAATATGATTCTTAATTCAAGTGTCAGCCAAGAGAACACTGAATGTTTCAGTTTTAATATGCTATTCAGATATTTTCTCTGAAAATAATAAACTTCATTATAGTTTTAAAATTCTAGAAGAGAAAGTTAAAATAATTTAAACTTGGAAGGCAAAACATTTGAATAGTAAGATTAAAAACCTATAAATATAAATAATGTTGTTCTACAACTGATAAACATTTTCTTTCAGGAATATTTTAATTTTATATCACATACCATAAAATATATTTGGTTTCAGTGGCTTCACCAACCTCTTCAACACTGCATTTTTCTACTTAGAGAAACAAATTTAATCCTATTTCTCCTATTATATATTAATGTTTACAAAAATATTGAACCCATGAGAGTTTTATTTCTATAATTCAATTACAGTACTTGAAACAGCACTGATTCAAAGGCTTATAGAAATAATATATGAAAGCATTTTGATGAAATATAACTGCTTTAGGTTCTCCCTTCAGTCCCTTCATGACACACTTAACAGTGTTTCTCACACTTTCAAAGACATCTGGTCTCCTAAGGAAAATATAGACAAAAACTGTAAAAATAAAGAAATTTGACAGGTATCAAAGAAAAGTGGAGAAACGTTAACACATGGCAAATGGTACCTCTTAACCGTGCATAAATCCTTTTGCAAGAAACATGGTTAGAGGTTAATGTAACTTGTAACACCATCCTTTCCTCTTCACCTTTTAATTACTCCCAAGCTCTCAATATTATGCAACTGCTAAGCAAACTGCTCTCCAGCTTGGCATTGCATGCACACCTGAAACCAGGTATTCCAGAAAACTACCCTGGGCAGAGCCAGCAGGGCTGCAGAAGACCTTTATTCTCAACCATGCAACTCGTACACATTAAACCCTGAACTTTTTCTAACTGCAATGTCAATGGGATGAAAGATGTCAGTGGATACAGATAACAGGGAGTTTAAGGATACACCAAAAGCTGCAGTGGCATTAACTGCTGTAGTGTAGTTGAATTGGATCACAGTTCTCCAGTATGACTCTTTCTGTCTCCTGTTTTACATATACGTTGCAATGACCTGCAAGTTACTGTTTCTTGCCCATAAAACTAGGAACATACTAAGAACACTGCTAGTATAAGTCAGAGTTGACATAAAATCTACACAGGCTACCCTGGAACCACAGAGTCAAATAACTCACATATTACATTTTGCTGAAGAGATGAAGTAGCACTTTTCAGAGTTATCTCATTTAATTAAATCCTCCACCATTCTAATTTTGTCAGTTTTATAAAAGTAATTCTATTCTTCGATGTAACTGTGTCTCAGAAGGAGCAAAGTGGGCACAGAGCACACTGACACTGGGATCCTGGATCCTTTTTCTCATGGTAGATATTTCTTCAGCAAGGCACTCAGCATATGCTTTTATATAAATAAGCAAGTCCTCCAACATATGCTGTACATCTACAAAGTTAATTTATGCATCCTGCTCAAGGCACCCCCAGCCCGGGGCTGGCAGAGAGATCCAAATCTCAGGCACCTCCACAGGACTGTACTTGAACTGGTCTCTCCCACTTTGGCGATGGAGAAAAGAAGGGGACAGCCCAAGGAATGATTTGCTCTATTGTCTTTAAATTTGTGGAGCAAGAACCCCTTGCAGTGAGTGTGCATTGAAATATGCGAGGGGATGGAGAAATATTACATAGTAAAGAAAAAACTTGAGACGATTTTCTTTCTCGTATTTTAGAACTATTATGCTTTGATATAATGTTACATAAATGAGACTTTCGGAGAAGTATCTTTCCATGTAAATAAGAGGTAGCATCCTCATTAAGACATTAATTCCTATTAAAATTTTTAAAAATAAATGTCAGAGTATCAACAGAAGGGTCTAAAGACAGCCATAGCCCTACTGACAGTACATATAAATTACTACTACAGAGTCAGTACACTGCAGTGTAGCTTTGGCAGAGAGCTCAGAATTCCTGAACCCTGGCCCAGGGGATCAAAAGGTGAAGGTCTGAACATCTGGCTGGTGGTGGGAGAGAAGACAGTTTAAGTTTCCATTCTCTTCAAGCTGGCTAATATGCCAAGCTGCATTTTCAGCACAGTAATTGATCTCTTGATTAAAACAAAGTGTTCCAGATTTAAAGGGGAAAAAAAGCACAAACCCCCATATATAAAAAAAAGGAGACTATTTTAAAAAAGTTTGGAACTCTCAATGCATTTAATTTTTCTATCTTTAACCACGCTCTATTTGAAAATTAAAATGAATTCTTCTGAGGTTGTGTGTAATTTTTTTACTTAAGCATTTGAAGTAAATTTTATAGGTATTCTTTGCTTGAAAACCATTCAAGAACCATATTATTTTTGCATAGTAAAGTAGCTTTTAGTGTTCATAAATGGCACAGAGCGAACTCAAACTGAATGTACAGTAGGGTAATTTAACACCATCTTTTTATCAATTTTTCAGTGGGTCAATATAACAGTAGGAGAGCAAGTAACACCTATAATGAAAAAATCTAATGGTAATGAAATAACCATAGTCTTTCATGTTTTCCTTTATAATATGTTGTGTGCGTCTACAGAAAGTGTTACTCTGTCATTTGAGAAATAACTGCAAGACAGAGGTGTCAAAATAGTCACTGCCTAAAACAAAATAATATCTAATTTTCCTTCAAGCAAAATAGATAAGAGCTGTATGAAATAAAATTTCCTGTGCTGAGGATGAAGGCTAAAATGGGATGGGGAAAAGAAAGTATTTAAAAATCTTTAACAATATAATAAGAATTAAAAATAGAAGAGAGTCGGCAAACAATAAAATCCAAGTGCTGGACTAATCACCAAAAGCACAGCTGGAACAGCAAGGATAACAAGGATAAGTGTCTCTTACATTCTTCATAAAGCAATGCTGTCTAAAATTTTTTATCCAAGGATCCCATGCTTTCTGAGAGATGCCTTACCATTATGCAGAGAGCAACCAAAGCAGTACAAGGTCCTTTGACTTCTCTAGGGTCATGTAACCAACAAGCTTAAGAAAAGAAAAATCTATCCCATATCTCTTCTTGCCTAATCTTGTACTCTCAGGATGTGTGCCATTCCACCCCACCTTTTAACTCATTTCAGTTTGCTTAAACTCCCCTGTCAGGGCAGCCAGTGTGAAATCTTTGGAGTACAGAACTCCTGAAAGTGAGCTTCAGAACCTCAAACACACATAAGCAGTTAAAGGCAGTGTAAGTAATACAGAAAGCTGAAAACGACAAAATAAATCCTAAATAATGGGGTAAATTAGTTACTGCTGCTGGAATTTTGAGCCTTCTTGGACTCTTTCCTTACTGGCTGTTTCAGAGTTGATGGAACTCTTCCAAAATCTACATTAATTTCTCACACTTAACAAAGCCAGAGAAACACAGCAATGAGAAGAAAATTATATTCTTTCAAAAAACTGCAGGGTTCAAATGGCATAGCAAATCCAAGGGAGTTGGCTCTGCCCTTCTCAGGCTTACTCAGGCTGGCAGCAAGGAAAGTTCCAAAGTGGGGATCAAAGGGATGATTTAATCTGATATGTGACAAAATGTAGAGAAGGTTATACCTACTGAAAGAAGTGCTTTGGTTTTGTGTGCACTGTTCTGGAATTGGGGTGTCTCTGTTTTTCTCAGGTTTTTATTTCTATTTTTTAAGAAAGTGAAGTCCTCATTCAGAGAGATGTTTTCTTACAGAAGTTTTTTTTAAGGGATAGCTGTGATAAGAAGGCTTTCTGATTTCTAGATGTTACTAAGATCTCTTGGTTTGATTTATTCAGGTCCTTATCCTCATCCATTTTCTCATTTGTATAGCTATAAATTACAGGAAAAATCTTTCAAGATGCAATATGAAAAATTATAACAGAAAAAAATTGCTTAACACATGCCTAAGAGTATGACCTGAGTGGCAATGCTGTGATTTTATTATATTTACCACATTTTTATTACATTTACCACCTGAATAAGGGCTTGTCTTTGAGGAAAAGATATCCTCTCAGAAGACATTGCTATAATTACAACTCCTTTGAAATGAGTGTTATACAAGTCCTTAGAAAGCGTTATACACAGCTAAACAATTTCTTCAGCTAATATACAACAGAGCCTGTAAGCCCCCTGGTAGATGCTGCATCAAAACACGAACTGCATGTTGTGTCTCTTCATTAATTTCTCTTAAAATTTGGTATCTCTCTGGGAATTATCCTCTCTTTACTTTGTTCTTTCTACATTCATAAATACTACTAGGGAGAGAGAAAGGTGGGTGGATATCCTTGGAGTATATGAACATTGTTATCTATAGCTTTGGTAAAAATTCTGTAATAAATTACTTCAGTTATGTGAAAAAGTTTACACCACTCTATCCTGTCTGTGCAAACCTGTCTTGGTAACTGATCTTTTACAAACTGTTACACTTCTGTTATTTTTCGCTGACTCTGAGCAGGATGCCCTCAGGAGCCATGGACTCCAGTTATAATTGCAGCTACAGTTTTGAATATATCCCCTCATCTGTACAATGGCTTACACTGACCATCACACAAAAGATATAAATTGAGATTTGTCATAGGCTTCAAGAGAGCACTGTGACCTCCATAGGGAGCAAGTCCAGAGGAGGACCTGGAGCACTTCTCCTATGAGGACAGACTGTGAGAGGCGGGGTTGTTCAGATTAGAGAAGTGAAGGCTCTTGGGAGACCTTAGAGCACTTTCCAGTACATAAAGGGGCTAAAAGAGAGCTGGAGATGTACTTTTCACAAGGGCAGGGGGTAGTAAGACAAGGGGGAATGGCTTTGAGAAGAAGGTAGATTTAGATTACATATTAGGAGGAAATTGTTTACTGTGAGTGTGGTGAGACACTGGAATAGGCTGCCCAGAGAAACTGTGGATACTTCAGCTCCAGAAGTGTTCCCAGCCAGGTCAAAAGGGGCTTTCCACCATGTCTAGTGGAAGGGGTCTCTGTTCATGGCAGGGGAAAATAGACAATCTTTAAGGCCCCTTCCAACCCAAACCACTCTAGGTTCTACAAATATAATTCCATCTTTATTGTTGGTTTTGCTTTTTCTTTATTTAGTATTGTCCAGCTGCCAAGAAGATGCACACACTCACATAATCCTTGTCTGTCTCTGGGGAGTCCACCACCTCTTCCAGCCTTTCCCACTGAGTACCTACCTGCTCCTTCAACAGGCAGCTGCACAGCTCTTGATTCTTGGCAAATGTGGCAAGAATTTGATTTTACATTATATAATGATCTAAAAATGTATCTTACTGGTTGCTTCAAATCAGCTGATACTTCACAAAATAAATTGTGGGGGCTATACTGTGGCGAGTCTTGAAGGAAAGAACAGTAATTCCTGATAAATGCAGAGACAAGTTGCAATACTTCTGATTTTAAAGTACTTTGTGGGATTTTCAGTCCCCTCTCCCATCATGAAACTTTTTCATTATACTGTAGGTATTTTTTCAATTCTTAAAAAATAACCACATTAAGTATGTGCACTTCTATTTTACACATGTAAAAATCTTTGCTATATTGATATATAGGACATTAGCAGTGTTTTGTGGCACCCAGTCTATCTCAAACACTGAGAGGAGAATTGGTGCTTTCTGAAAAGACACTTTGGTCCAACACAGCCAAAACCTTCTGACACTTAGTCAGGATCTGTCACTTCTCCTGCACATGGCCAAATTCTCTCACATCCTTCTTTTAGCCTGGCATGTACTTGTAAAGAAACCACTCTCATTAATGAAAGGCAGATAAAATGCAGAAGTGAAGCATATAATAAGTATTAAATACAAAACTACTTCAAACAAAATACTCCCAAATCTAAACCAAATCCTACAACAGTCTGAAGCTCTTTACAGCAACTACACACACTCTGCACTCTCTTTTACACCCTTCATGTGGACCACCCAGAGTTTTTCAACAAGAAAGTTCATATCTGAACCAGATACCTCCTGTACAGATTTAGGAAAAATCATGCCTTGGTTACACCTTCAGAGGGAGCATTCCTCATCCCCTTCAGCCCCAGTTTCTGCTGTGTCCTTATCCATGCCGTGCTGCTGAAGAAATCTCTGGGTAAGTATGATCACAGTGGGAGAATATGTGCAACAGTGAGTTGTGCAGCACCAGACAACAAAGATAAATCACAGGCTCCAGGTGGATACAAGTATTTGCAAGACAGCCTCAAATGAAGAAGGTAGCTAATGTTCTGGCTTGTAAACCTGATCATTCTGTGTTTAAGCCCATTATTAGCTCCTACTATGTTGATTTATCTTCCATATTTGCCTACCACAGGATCCTAGCACTTTCTTTCAGAGGGCACAGTAGGAGACTAAAGAAAATGCCCACGAAGCAGGACCCAACATGATTAATTAATTCTAATTTCATTCCCTGCTGGAGAGTAGTAATTTGATTGATTTTGGGTTAAAGTCAAAATCAGAAGTATCTCTGACCTCTGAAATGTTATATGGGCAATTTTTGCTAAATTAGGACTCCAATCTCCATGAGTTGGACACACATTTTGTGTGACAGATACGTCTCACAACTGATGCATTACTTACAACACATGCAGTAATAAATATGGTTAAGTATTTCAGTAAAGCTTAAATAACAACCACAAAACACCAGAAAAATACTGTAAAATACTCATAAGGGCTTGGTTCAAATAACAGAAACAAGAAATTAGGGTTGAGGCTTGGAACTGTCAGAGAATCCCTTAAACCCACATGAATTTCAGGGGACTAAAAGATGGTTTCAGGCTATACTTTGAATTTGGGGGCATCTATCATGATGAAACATGTAACAACAGTATTTAATACTAATCACATGTGAAGCTGTTGATGTTTTTCATTTAGTCACATAAGCAAAACTGACCGTGAGTAAACCTGATGTTTTAATTCATGAAATGGCAACTGGAAATCCCACTTTGCTTATGCCCCTGACCTTGCTACGCTCACGCTGTGTCTTTGCAAAACTGCTGAATGCTAATTTTTTAGCACGTTGTCCTTCAAGTGCTGTTTTAAGCCCCTCTGCTCCAGGAACAGATGAAGCGAGCTGCCGACAAGCTGCAGTGCTGAAGCCCACACAATGTGGTTAACAAACAGCCTTCTGTGAAACCACAAAGCCCAGCTAAGTCTCTGATTAAGTCAAGCGAAATCAGTATTGTTACGCTAGGATTACATTTATATCCAACTTAAGTTTTAGGCATCTCTATCTATTGAAACACAGGTGTCTTGAAAAAAATTTCTACTCTCACTATGAAAATATTAGACAAAGCTAAGCCTGGTTTTGGAGAAAATTTGTAGAAGGGGAACAAAGCAGCAATTAACCCCTAGGACTTGCACTTCCATTTTCTCCCCTTCCACTGCTGACTTTGAAAATCTTTCTGTTATTAAAGGAATGACAAAGGTTCTAGGCCATTAACCACCAGCTTGTGGACACCAAGAGGCAGACAGGAGAAGGTACATTAAAATTAGGTTTTGTTCAGGAAAGAAGAAATAGAAAAGGTGACACATAACTGTACAGAAAGGAAGCTGATACCAGAACAATTAATAATCTGAAGCTTTTAGAAGCATTTAAATATCTGTAGCTTTAGAGGACTTGGACTTTGGAGACTTCCTGTTAACCAAGACTTCCTTCTGCAGTATTTATTCCTTTTTTACCCCAACAAGATAAAACTCATTACTTGAAATGTCTGAGAAATAATTGAGAACAGTTTCTTAATATATGTTATAATAAAGCTGATAAAGAAAGCACTCAATTTTATAATTTAAATGCTATTCTAACACTTTACTGATTCAGTGTGGAACATGATGTATCTATCAATACTAAATATTACTATCAGATGTGGTGGAATATTTAATTTTAATATTTAATTTTTACTTTAAATTTAATTATTTAAAGATGCTGTTCATTTTCATGGCTTTATTTTATATATTTAATTGAGCTTTCTACATTTTAAAATACATTCTTAAGGGACAACATATTACAAATAATCAGATTAATGCTCTACTGATTTAATATGCTCACTAAGAGCAGTAGTTTTCACAACAATCAGGTAGCTCTTTGAATCCTCTTTGGGAAGTTAAAAAGACATTATTTCCATTCCTAAGATCTTTGCTATTTCTCTCTCCAGACATAGACTTGCTCATAATATTAGCTATCGGGAGATTAACATAATGTGCTAAAAGGCTAATAAAATATTTTACATGTTTTGTATGTATTATTTGAGAATTTCTACTTTCTCTCTTTATCAACAGAGTGCTGTGACAAGGATTTGGAGAGAGGTTCTATGAATTGTCTTAAATTTTCCATGAAAGATTAAATGATATCTGTATTCACTTTTAATCTGACACCAAGGAATCTTCTTCTTGTGCTCCCTGTGTGGAAATAGAAATATTCTTTTAGGTAATAAAGTTCATGATGTCTGATAGAGAACTGTTCTTCTGCCCCCCAAGCCAATTCACACAAGCACAGCCCTGAAATGCTCAAGCTCCACCTCCTGCTCCAATCAAGGAGTGATTATTTATACAAATCCAAGTGGTTCCCCAAGGACACAGCCAGAGTGCACCTCCCTGGAATATGCCACAGCACAGGATTCCCCCAGACATCTTCACAGGAAAATGAAAGTGCAGATTCAAGCTTACTCAGGCCATACAGGAAACTGCACGAGGCCTTCCTGCATCTGGATGCATTTCTCCCTGTTAAGGGATGAAAATAATACCAGTTCTTCTTTTTACTCTTTTATACACATACTCCTACCTTTTTTTGCTTTTCTTACAAATTCATGAGGGCAATTTTGAAAATGTTTGAAAATTTAAAAAAAATAAAATAAAAGGAAATAAAAAGAAAATTAAAGAATCTGAAAACTTGCATTTCAAGCTTCTCCCTCTCTGTCTTCCCAAACTCTTCTCCAACTAACATTTTTTGTTTGAGTGGGAAATTACAGATTACCAATGAGATTTCCCACTGTATGAACTTCTGCATCAAACATTTTTGAGTGGTTGCATTCCCTGCATGTCAGAGTATAAACACTACAAGCTTCATCTTAAAGGTCAAGTTTAGGACTATTTTTTGTCTAAATGACAAATATGGTTTTGTCCCTCATTTACAGGGAAGCTGCATTCCATGTGTTTACATTTACACAAATCTACAAGGAGTCCAAGACTCCAGCTTTCTGGATGCTAATTCCAAAGGTCAATGTTTAGAGAATCCAACTAGAGCACAAGCAGGGGGCCTTCCATGAGCCAGGAGATTAAATTCAAAAACCCCTATTACCTATAGCTGGAGATAAGTTTCAATTACTAAAATGGCTTTTCCATGATTTCCTTTGCAGATTAACTGCTTTAAGAAGCCTGCTTTTTCTAAGAAGAACAGACTATTGCTCTATCAGATACAAAGGCATCCTTGGCCACTCTCCCTGCCTTAAACATCAGGAGTCTCACAGCAGCTCTTGCATGATTAAGAGAGCCATAAGCAATTGCTGGTTTTCAGAACTGCCTTAATTAACCCTGACTCCCCTTGCCACATCTTTTACCTTTGTGATCCACAGATCCAAGAAAGCATTTCCAATCCCCTTCCACACCTTCAGAAGTACCTTTAAAAGGTGACAGCTGCTAGTGTCCTTATCCTCAAAATAATCTAAGTAGCTTAGTGGGGATATGTACATTGCTTGGTCTTGTGATGCCAATGATGTCATTATTCCAGGACTGAAATTCCCACAGCAAAATGCAATTTTAGGAGGAACCACTCTCAACATCTGCAGCATCTTTCTAACACAAGGACACAAAGCTGCCCAAGATGGAGAGAACCACCTTCCCTCTCCCCAGTCTTCATGGTAGTTGCTCAAATAGGAAAAAGCTCCCAGATCTCTTCCCCCTTGTCTTTATGAAAGCATAAGAGAGCAGGAAACATTTTTTGCTCCTTGCCTGTTGTATTGTGTTTTTATATCTTTGTAACAGTTCTGTGATTGTTTGCCCCTTCACCCCCCATTTTCTCCCAATGGTTCCACCCTGAGCTCTCCTGCCCCTCCTCCAATGCCACCCCTCCCTGGTGCCTTGTCCATCATGCAGCTCCTAATCCCACCCCCCCAAAATCTTCCACCTTGGGCATCGAGTGAGTGGACAAAGGCCAGGGGTCCCTCCCTTGAACTTCCCCCACTGGCATGTGTTTCTGTCTGTCCTTCTGCCTTCCACACCCCCGAATTCCCCCATTGGGCGGTGGGCGTCCTTCCCCCTTGTCTCCGCCCTGGTACTTAAGGTGATTACGAAAGCCACGTGGCCACTTTTGGCCGCTGTGACATTCAGAGCTCCTCGGAGCTTACAATAAACCTGAGACTTTTCCCCGGCCGTGAGTCGACTCCCTCATTACCTTCTCGGACGCCGCCTCTCCTCCATACAAGGCAGACAGCGAAGAGCTCTGTCTTAGCCACTCCCCGAATCTGCCACGAGACACAGGGGAGTGTCCTCACTGCTGACCATGCCTCTGCCGGGCAGGCGAAGCCAGGGGGCTTCAGAGAGAGCACAGCAGCAGGTTTGCGGCACTTGCCCATAGTTAAGAAAAAGCCATCAGCTAGACCCAAGCAGCTCAAACCCAGTGCTCACAGCAAGAATGCTGCCATTTTTCTCAACATGAGACAAGCACAACCTGGCAGATTAATATTCAGACAATACTTATCCAGTGAAGCTACAGACCAAGGGACACTTACCTAACAACTTCTCCTCTTATAGCAATAAAAATCAACAATTCTACCTCCACAGAGCAGACAGATTTTTTCCATGAAAAGATTAATGTTACTAATTTAGTCACATGTTTCTTCAACTTGTTAAATTCTACAAGGCACTTACACAGATGCATACAAATATGCCATTTATACATCAACAAAGAACCAAAGCAATTAGAGAACATTTTTAAGTGTTATAGTACATACTTTATTATGCAAGTGAGGAACAATATATCAATCTCACTGTTATCCTAGTTGAATATAAATGTAGTATCTGTTTAATCCAGTCATTCATATCTCAGACAAATATTGTAATTACTCACTGTTGCTCAGCAATATCTTATAGCAGGTTGGTATCCCTTAAAACAAACGGCAAGCTATGGGCATTTGTTAACACCAGCCTTGAAATATATACGTATAGCATGGTTTGAGGAACAATTCTTAATTTAAACTGCAGGACATGTATGAGAAGATCACCTGTCAGATTATTCCAGGGGGAAAAGAGCCTGGAGTACTGCAGATCATTAGATGTGACATATTCATCGGTGCTGTGGCTGTAAAGAAATAAGGGAACTGCCACAGAAGATGATACTACAGAACTCAGTATCCCACATGGGCAAAAGTAAACAAAAAAAAGAACCACCCAGCATTCAAAGAATCCTAATTAAGTTAAACAATCAAGTGCTTGGAAGATCATGAATGTCAGTTTTACTGTTTTCCGTGCACTTGTATTTTCTACCCATTGTGTAGTTGTCTTCTGTACTGCATAAAGATAAACTACCCGTCTCATCACTGTATTTACAAAAATATACAAAAAGAATTATCCCAAGTACTTCTTTGTTCACATATTCAGTGTATGGTTATCTGAATTTATTCTGCATTTACCACTAATTGACAGGAATGTCTCATGTTCACCGACTTAATGATAATCTAAGGACTTTTAGAGATAAGGGCCAGCCACAAAGAAACAAACATAAAAAATACATGTACAACACCATAACCATATCTCACTTTCTATTTTCTTTTTTCTCTTGAGTGGATTGGGATTGAAGTAGAGTAAGGATTTACTAAAGACATTCTCTGCTCTGCTAAGATGAATCATTTCACCTCACTCTGAAACCTAATTAGCAATATGTTAGCGAGTGGAGAGAACAGATAACAGGCATCTAATCTGCCAAATGCTGCATCCACAGAGGCCCATTTATCTAACCTGTGTGGTGTTTGGTGAAAATCTGGACAGATTGCTAGGCATTTAGAGAAGACGGCCTTTGTATCAGACATGACCTTGCAGTTTCTGAAGCACCAGGTTTTAAGTTTCAAGTAATGAGTATTTGGGTATAAAACACTGAGCACTGAGGCAACATGAAAAACTGATTAACAGCAATGCGTACTGTACCTATAAAAAAAATAATCACCATTTAGGAGCCATTACCACCATTACTTTATGAAAGTGACTAATCTCATCCAAAAATACTGTGTTTGTAGTTTGGGACTTTATTTAATATTCTAGGTAATGACCCCAGGATAAAAATAAAAAGGCACTAATACATTTTCTTGAGAATACAAAGTCAGTATGTAGAGTCTTCCTAGAGAAGGAGGAGTTGAATATCCTGTGGGAAGAAAAGCATGATCCTGAAGACCCCAGAAAGAGAACTGGGTTGAAAGTAACAGTCCAAAGGGCACATGGGACTAGTAGCAAGAATTCCTGGCATATACTGGGAACTCATTAGTTGGAAACAGCAGCCTATTTTAGGCAGTCAGAGGATGACTATGAGCCATTTAATTGAATCTGACCATGAAAAGGGCAAGGCAAGGTATTTTCATAAAGAACAGGGAGTATTCATACCATTGTATAGCCTGTACTGAGACCTCACCTGAAGTATTTTGTATCATTTCAGTTACCCATTTTCAAAAAAAAAAAAGACTTCAAATTTCAATTAGGTGCTGAACAGGACCATTACAGAGATAAAACATAAGCCTCTCTTATAGGAGGATGCTAAAGGGGCTTGTTTTTTTCATGCTGAAAAATGCAGCCCAGGAAGAAAGGTGATTGATTGCAGTAAAAGCACCCAGGACAAAAGATTTGCTAAATCTATGAGAGACTGCCTGTGTTAGAACAAATGGATAGAAACTGGTTATTAATAAATTAAGGATGGAAGTTCAGAGGAGGTTTGTACACAAATGTGGCCCTACAACATTCTGGAAGGAGAGGTTGGGGTAGAAACAACTGGGTGGAAAGGGGTGAAACCTAACCAGTCTATGAAAAAGACTCCATGATGTCACACCATGACCTCTAAAGTTACTCCAAATCCAATGTTTCTATGGGCTTAGCTGAAAGACCCTCATGTCTCTAAAGAGCTGACTGCAGACACAAATAGCACAGCCCATACAGAGACTGAATTTATTTTAAACAGCATTTTTCATTCTAAACTATATTTATACTTCAAAACAGCCAACTATAAAACCTTAATGAGGCACAATTGCCCAGTCATATTTTCAGTACCCACAGCAGAATTATGGTGATGCAGCTCAAGATCACATTCAGTGTCACAAGCTATCTGTGTCTAAGGAGAACAAGTTGGAAGTGCTCTGCATCCAGCGGGCATATTTGGCTTTTAAATCTGATATCTTGTTTGAAGCAGCCAGACCATCTCAGGAAAAATCAAGTCCATAAAAAAGAAGTCATCTTAACCCATACAGTAGAGGATGCTAATAGCTAGGACAATGACCTCTGGATATTTATTCTGTATTTAATTAGTTGCCTACTAAATAAAGCCACTAAATAAACCAAAGGTGAGAGAAAAAATAAAGTCTCTCAGCATGATATATGATAAACAATGATTCCATATTAAATCATTATCATCCATTTACTCTTGCTTAAGCAGTTACAGCAAGGGCACTTACCATCTCCCATAATCCAAACTAAGTAAGACATGTATAATTAAAGCTTGATGAATGCAAATTTCCAGTACTATTTGGTTTTGTCTCACTAACATAGGTTTTTTGTGGTTTTCTATGCTCTTGCTATATAAAAGTTGTTCCAGATAAAATATGATATCTCAAGACAGAAAGAGTTTCACACAACAGTTGAATGGAGGAAATTGTTGAGTTAGGAGCTATAATATGGGAGGGAGAAAGAAGCCTCATGACCTCCTGTAATAGTAATATTTCTAAAGGAGTATTTCTATAATAATGAATGAATCTTATAACTATTTAAAGATCTGAAGAATTACAATCATAATGGTTAAAGGGCATCAGTTAGTCAATGTTCAGATACCATTAGGGAACCACCTCCTCATGTGGAAGAAGATTCATGGCATCCTAAGCAATTTCTCAAGACACATTTCTGTACAAAAAGAGTTGTTCAAACTGTTGTGCTGTCTGTAGAACACTTACATGAACACAACAGGAGAAGATAAGCACTCAATAATTTAGTGTAAAAACAATATAATTCCTTCTAAAACAGCATGTTGGAAACACTCCGATTTTAACTCTATGCATAAAGAGCTTGTTATCTCATTATTAAGGCCTGCCAGAATAAAGTAAATAATGACACAAAAGCTAGAGTTCTTAATATTAATTCAAATGTAAATTTTCAGCAAAATTAATCTCTACTCAAAGAGTAATTCCTCCTTGTTAGAAGAAGATACGGCATTTTTCATACAGCACAAACCACTTTGATTCCTGCTATAAATGTGAAGTGAAGCTATTCAGGCAAAGTCAGTACCACCAGAATGTAAAGTCAAATCACAGAGCTTCAGAACACTCTTTGAAGGCAGGAACATTTGGAGCTTTACCCTGAACAGAACTGCATATACACAACCTGTGACACTCTTACTGAAAGACTAATGTTTCAATTCATCAGAACACAGAAAATCATTGCAAAATACAATATTATTAAGCAAATATTAAAAATATAACAAAATAATATGCAAGTTCTTCATAGTTAAAACCTTCAAGGACTATCTGAGCTAAAGGAATGTGTCTCTTAAAAAAGAAGACAAATTATATCCAGCTAGTTTATCCACTTAAAAATCAGTAATTCTGAAGCATTAGTTTTATTCATACATAATGAGATCAAATTGTTACATTAGAAAAAATAGGATTAACTTTGATAGATTTGCTTAACTAAGGAAACTACAGGATCATGTTAAATACATTCCTGCCTATAAAGAATTGAACTGAGAACTCACAGTAGTAGGGGCTCACTCTAAACTCCAAATTACTTTGCAATTGCAAGGGTCAAATGATATCCTAGAATCATTACACTTTTGCCAAACTGTCTTGGCAACTTACTAACACAAACATGAAACACATTCACTTGACACAGTGATTGATGAAAATATTAATAGTATTCAGCTTACTTACAAGAAAAATTACTCTGTCTCTTCAGGCAACCTAGAGTTATGAAACTGAGTAATCTGCAAGTATTTTTACAGGTTACAAAGTACATCAAAGGATCCCATTACATTTAAAATGACCTAAATCCCAAATATTATGTGAACAATGAATAAAAAGAAAACTTGCCTTTTCCTGATATGTCTTATGTCCTCCAAAATTGTTGGCACAATAATCTAATGTCCTGTCAGGTGTAGATGCCCTCCATAACTGCCCTCTGCTTCAATCCAATACTGCCAGCATCTCCTCACTAATCCTCAACCCACCCAACTCACACCTTCCAGCTCTTGTTCCGTTTTCCTCCAAATAATTTTGGGCAGGAGTGCCCAAATGTGTGCACAGATTGGCTAAAATATTGAATGGGGCCAAATTAACGTGATTTTTTCAAGTTTGTCCTGCAGACCTTTCCGAGGCAGAAGAGTGGGGGGGAGAAGTGATGAGAAAAGCTCATAAACAGCTCTGCTGAACTGTTGCTTTTCCTAAAACTTGAAAAACAGACTAGTCAATACAAAAGGGGGCAGAAAAAGAGTGAACATCTCATTTAGTCAGAAAAATACAATATACAGATTACAATTATCCAGGCCAACTCAAAGAAGCAGAAGAATTTCTAAGAATGATAAGCTGTATTTATTTTGCCATTTGTGGCCAAAACTACTTAATCCTGCTAACTTAATTTACATTTATTTCTTACCTGTGCTTATTTTTTTTCTTCTCCCACCTGAACCTTTTTTCGCATTTTAATTTTAAGGCACAGCAGGGTTCCTGCCCTGTTCCTAATAGCTCTCACTGACAAAAGAAAACACACCCATAATAAAATATTGAAAAAAATCATACGCAGAAAGCAACCAAACCAAAACAAACCAGCAACCTAAACATGCATGTTATCTATCAGCTGGAGAATTCTCATTGACTTCATCTGTGGCTAGCTTTTTCTTTGGCAATTTTCTGTTCCCTTGAAAAGCACCAAGCTCATTTAAAACTAGTAATCCACTTCATGCTAATAACAAGATGTTTCCATAGAGATGCCAAGGAACTCTGCAGTGGTCCGAGGAATGATGTTTGATTCACTTGAGGAATTGGTCCAAGAAAAGCCAAGTTGAAGACAGTGGTACTCCAAACAAATTGAGGCAAAAGGATAGTTCC
The DNA here is from genome assembly GCF_031753505.1 of Anomalospiza imberbis. Taxonomy (NCBI): domain Eukaryota; kingdom Metazoa; phylum Chordata; class Aves; order Passeriformes; family Viduidae; genus Anomalospiza; species Anomalospiza imberbis. The sequence goes on from NC_089681.1 coordinate 114,189,934, forward strand.
TCATTATACCACAGGCAAGCAGGCCCCTAAAAGAACTTCTAGGTCAGCTGTGCTTCAGAAGAGAGCATTTCTCTGTACAGGAAGATTCTCTGCCTCCTCTAGAAACTTTAAACCCTGGTGTTGTGCATATGCAGCACAACATAAAAACCTCAAACAAACCAGAAAAAACACGCTGCAGCACAGGCTGGGATCAACCAGACCAAAGAGCAGCTCTGTGGAAAAGGGGCTGGGGGTGCTGGTGGACAAGCTCAATCTGAGTGAGCAGTGTGCTGCTGCAGCAGAGAGCTAACAGCATGCTGGGCTGCACTGCAAGGGCATCACCAGCAGACACAAAGAAGTTGTTATCCCACTTTACTCAGCACTTATCAGGCTACACCTGAAATTCTGTGCTCCGTTTTGGTCCCTGCTATAAAAAAGCAATGTAGGCAGGCTGGAAAGGGTCCAGTGAAAGGCCACAATTGAGCAAAGGACTGGGCAGGCTGCCATATGGTAAAAGACTGAGAGAACTGTACTTTTTGAGAAAGAAGGCTTTGGGGAGACCTTATTACCATGTTTCAGTGTTTAAAGGGTGGCTACAAAGAATACGGAGGCTTCCTTTTTACAAGGAGTCACTTTGAAAAGACAAGGGGAGATTCCAATTATACACAAGAGGAAAATTTTTCGTAATGAGAACAATCAGCCATTGCAATAATCTCTCCAGGGAAGAAGGGGTAAATTCCCCAACACTGGACAATTTTAAGATTCAGGTGAACAAAGTGCTAAGACAACTTGTCTAGACTGTGCTTTGGCCAAGAAAGGTTGGACCAGATGATCCTTGAGGTCCTTTCCACTCAGTGTTCTGCAATTCTATGACTACAGCTACAGCAGATCAAAGTTTAGTTTCTATGTTCTGCCACTAGACTACTATGTATCCATAATACTCAAAGAGCTGGGAAGTTCAAATACAGTGCTACAGACTAACACACACACACAAAATATGTTTCTAAGTGAAATGTATCCACCCTTCTAACAAATTCCATGGTGCACCATCTACATCAGCCATTTCTCAGTCAGCCATTATAAAACCACAAATTTCACTCAACTTGAAACACTTTCACTTGAAATTCCATGTCAGCAACAAGCTGATCACACAAGAGAAAAGGAGTAATTTGTATTAACAAACAATGTAATGGAGGTGATACAATATGTGGCTATAGTTCTTTCTAGTTGCTTTGCAAACAACTACATAAATTAAATGCTCCTTTTTTCATTATCAAATCTCTGAGGTTATGATGTGCTGTATTTTATTAGTTTAGCAGTCTCATTCAAATAGTAGCTATCTAACACGATCCTTCCAATTAGTACCTTATGTACATTCTCGAACCAAATTCTTCCTCAGGGATTTAAAGAAAAGCCAGGGTCTCAGGAGTCTCTCATGTAATTCAGCTACACACTACACTTTTACAGTTATGCAAATTAGCTGCAAGGAAAGTTGTGATGTACAGCAAAGCAAGAGATCTGAAAATTAAAATCCTGTAGGAGAGAAAATATTTTAAATTTCCTTTACATTTTTCCTTTTGTTTGGCTAATCCCTAAAGGCATTAGGGCAGCATGTTCCATCTTGAAAGTCTCTGTAGAATCATGTACTACTGAGCATAACTACAAATGTGATGCTTTGAGCAGCCAGATAATGGTTTTTAATTGGCTCATCATTACAGCTTCAGCCCAAAAGCACAAAAATGAATTTAGAACCAATATTAACAGGTGATAATTAAATTATGGGGTCTGCATGCTTAATATATTGGAATAAGGCAGATGAGGCAACAAAGACCATTAAGTTTAATAATGGAAATCAGTATCTACCTCAAGTACTATTTTATAGCACATTAGCAATGGTTGATTAGTGTTAAATCATAAAGTAGATTTTGTTTTCTTACTGAAGCTTTTTTCTTTCTTTTTCTCTTTACCTGTGTATTAGCATACATTCTAAACTAAGGATGCCCATTTAAACCATTGCAAATGAGCAAAACACTTAAATAAACCAAATTAATTATTTAATTGTGATGAGTTGAGTACTTTGTTTCCTAAATAAGATATTTACTTGAACAAGCTATTTAATACTCCTTAATATTAAAGCATACATAGACTGTATGAGTACCATGGGAAACTGTTTTGAATCAAACACTCCTAGTAAAAATACTCATCCTTAAGTCAGCAAGGTCCATAACCCAGATTTCCCATTCTCCCCTGGTGAAGCAGAACCACCTGGGTGCAGTGTTCTTACCACTGTAAGAAACAATGCCATGTACAGAGTAACCCTGCACTTCATCAAGCAACAAAAACAAACTTTGGTAATGTCTCAGCATCAATTCAAAAAAGGAAAATGCTGGCTTGGTTTTAAAATATATATTTTTTTTTCTATTATTTTCTTTTCTTTTCTGTGCCTTTCCACCTCAGGAAAGAGGCAGACAGAGGCATTTTTTCCATCTTTACACATACTCCACCATATGCCTTTTTCTTCACCTCTGCTCTTTTCTCCATTCAATTTATCTAATGCATCACTATCTCTTCAATCTTGCAAAACTCTGTGTCTCCAAATTATAATTTTCATTCTGCTTGCCTTTCTGCTGCTTGCCATATCTGTAGCCTGTCCTGTCAACTTGTTCTTTCCCTTTACACCAGAGTGCCAGGGTTCCTTTCCTACTTCTATGTCTGCCTCTTAGGCTTGAGCTCAGCAATCAGCTGCCCCTCTTTGTACTCACACTCAGTAAGAGCTATCAAGGGCTTTAGGAAGAAACTCAGTTTTTCTATGAGACTTTCCCCCATTTGTTAAGTCTCTCAATTCCACTTCTCTCTTCCTGCTTGAGCTTAGTTTTGATCAGCACTTGTACCTTTCATGTTCACGCACCTTTCCATGTTCAGCCTCCATCTGAAATACCTGTCTTCAAAACACAGCCATTCATTCTCTGTTGCTTTCTTTTCTTGCCTTTTTACTTCTTCTAACATCTTTCATCTGGATGGACATATATTAATTGTGTTCCTCCCTATAAAGAAAGCCCTACATCCTCACCAAACCCATAAAAATGGTCTATGAATCTTTAGAGTGAAGCAGCCATAAAGTTAATACAAAGTTACCCATCCCTTCCAGTGAACCCAAGAACTTACATAAATTAAGCCATGGAGGAGAAATATGGAGGAATAACCACCTGTTTAGGTAGCTCTGCATGAAGCTATTCAGAAGCCTGCGTACCCGACTCTTTGAATGAAAGCACAGACTGAGCTTGAAGGACTGAAATTATCTGTGGACCATGAACCACAAGGTTATCACCAGCCCTTAGGGGATATATTCCATAACTCTTTTGAAAGGTGCATGGTTTATTAATACATACTTTTAATATCCTAAGTACTGAAGTCAGATTCCTTGTAAAATGCAGAAGCCGGAGGTAAGAAGGTGGAAATGGCACTTCAGAATATGAAAATCAAAGACTTGGAGAAAGTGCCTAGAAGTCAAACGTGATCTGCAGAAATTTCCTATGACATCACTGCCACCCTACTGTTGTTAATGTCAAATTCTCATGGAGTGCCATGAAGCAATGAAGATTGTGAAAAGGTTAGATAACTGAACCAAAGAAACATTTTGTTTTTTTTCTTAAACACCTAAGCCAATAAAACCTTCCAGAAAACCCCAAGACACAAAGTCATTTCATATTGGACGTCAATTTTTATATCCAAACAATATGAAATTGTTGTGACACCTGGGATTTTCACTAAAGCCAAAGTAAAATAAATGTTTAATGCGCTTGATGAAGTTGTGGTGAAGGTTGAGGATTGAACAGACCTTCAATTAAAATTAAGTTTGTCAGCTGTATAAAAAATGTGAGATAACACATGTGATTGTAACACATCGTCATGGCTCTAAATTGTTACACTCATCCAATGAATTTTACAGCTAAGATGCTACCATGTATGAGACCAGTGATAAGCCTCATTTTAATATATATCATCCCAAGAGAGTGTTCATAATATTCTCTTTTGTACCACCATTTATCACACTTATAAGACATTTTTTGCAGACAATCTATTTTAGATGTGTTTTAGAGATTTTTTTATTGACAATATTTTTTATATATCAGCATGAAATGCCACTTGATTTTACTATCATGAGTTCAACTTGATTTTATTATCACGAGTTCAACTTTATAGGCCTTAAAGGAAGAATAAAACAATAAGGAATATATTTCAATAATCTATGAAAATTATTAAAATTTATTCCCTATAAGTCATGGTACTACAGTTTTAACATCCAGTGATTCTAAGCCTACCATGAGTTGAAAGGAATGTCTTGCAATACCAAAAAACTGAATTTTCAGCTTTAATGATTAAGCTTTTACTGGCTCACTAAGTATTGGCTCTTAGACAACAGAGAAAGGCACAATAAGACAAAAGAATTTTAGATTTTTTTTTCTAAATGCGTATGGTGCAGGGGAAAATAAATTTCTATTTTGCAGGGTGATACTTCCACGTAACAGTGAGTCTAAATCAAAATGAATAGAGACATGAATGAAGATAAGGCAGGTAAACAGGCATTACAAATGAAATTTATCTGATGGTTCCACAGTCTGTCACAAAAAATTCCACTGTCAAACACACAATTTATGCACAAAGCATATCCCATGTCCTGAACATCCTTCAAAAACATGGTAATACTCAACACTGAGATGGCATTTGCATTCCACATGCAGAGAAATGGAGCAGAGAAAATTTATTCCAAAAAAAGCATTTATGTATCTTTCAAAATGAACCAGTAAAAGCTGAGAAACAATGTTAGTTAAAGAACCTTCAGCTACTGCTTAAGAAATTCCTTTAAACTTCCTGCAGTACAATGGAAAGGTCTTTCAATGAAACTACTCTGCAGCCATTGTGCCATTCATACGCAGAGTACCTTCCATACCACCGTGGTCTTTTGTGACCCAGGAAGAATTAACGGCATTATGGGGCCAGTAATACTTATGTGAAGTGACAGCAACATAGAACTCACTGAATTCTTCTGCAATTTTCATTGATTTTGACAGCAGTGTCATCAATGCGACCAAGAGAGAAACCTATCTATCTGCCCCATGGCTTTTAAAATGCACTTTTATTCTGTGTAGAAGTCTTAAAACACACAAAAATGTTAAATCAGCATTGCCAACTCCAAGTACTCAAATAAAAATGACAAAGTAATAACATGTATCCATTTATTCAACTTCATTACTAACTTTTAGACACAAACTTATGGTCTTCTCCGAAACCATAGGAATTAGACATCTTATTCTTCTCAAACAAGGGCTGAGTTTTATAACATGCATGCACATCTCCTTAAGCACTGCATATGCACACAAAAACACAAGAAGGATGAGAGTCCAAATAAAATGTTAAGATTTGTCAACATTAGTTGTACATGCACACATCTTCTCTAAAGGGAAACCGTACAATAAAGCTAAATAGTAGTAGAACTTGGGGGAAAAAAAGTTAAAAAAACAGGCCAGGAGCTGTAGCAAGCAGGATTAAATCAATAACAAGTCAAGTGTCAAATAATGTGAAGTGCTGTCAGCTCTCAAGTCCAGCAAATGTGGTTCCTCTTAAATGCTGCGGCAAGTGTCTCAGGTTGTTCACAAATTCATCTAATTGAATGCACTCTTTGGGCTTGCTATTCAGAAAATATGTTTTTAATTCAGAGTCAGATGTGGTGAAACGCCACACTCAGAATTCCTGCTGCTTCTGTGTCTGGAGCTCACAGAAATGGAAAGACCCAGGCAGACCTCAGTTTGCATGGAACTACCTGTGAGCAGAGGCAACATTGGGCCAATCATGGAAACAGAATGTGGAATAACATATTCACTTTTCAGGGGACAAGAGTGCTCCCAAAGCCTTTTAGTTTTGACCTCTTTACTGCAGACTTAGCTTCATAGGATCTTCCCTGCAACACTGCATGGAATCCAGAGAGATCCCAAACCTCCCCCAGAGCCCTCTGGCAGCAAATACTGGAGCCAACAGAACCTTGGAGGGGAGAGTGAGCAGCTACAAGGAGATGAAAGCAGCACAGAGAAGAAGAGCTGAAGGATATATTTAGATAAACAGTTTGCAGAAGAAGCGTCATAGAAGAGACCTGAGGCCATATATCTCATTTGCTTTTTGTTTAATGCCCAGATATTGCTGTATACTGCAAACCATTTCCTTTGTGCAGCTTGTTATTCAGCTATTAATAATCTGAAACTCAAATTCCTCTTCTATTATTGCCTAATATTACTGTTATTGATTTATATGACATTGCCAGACAGAGAATTTAACAGAGTTGATTTCAATATAAATTTTTATCAGAATGACAGTATATAATTATAAAATAAAACAGAAGTTTTAATTTTAAAATATTAACCAAAATGGAAAATGTATCATTCATATTGATGAAAATAAAGAAGACTGCAGTTATTGCATCAAACCTTTAAAAGTCATTACCCTTTTAAGTTTGGAAATGGAGAATCCCTGGCAGCAAAATGTGTGAAGACAGAATGTTTATTTATTAGCGTTATTTTTAAAAGGATGTTCCAAGTCAAACTCGACAGCTTGTTTACAGTGGGGTCCTGCCCAAGGGTGGCTTAAAAGATATTAAACAGGCACACACCAAGGATATCATGTTACTTTATAAGATACAAGTTTGCCTATGGCTTGATTTTACTGTGACTACTTTAATGATTTCTTATTTATTTTTCAGGAAGCGCTAATCTGTTTTACTTTACACTCCCTCTAAAAAGAAAAAGAAAAAAGAAAAAGGCAAAACTTTTCAGGTATAGAAATATATCTAAAATACACACACTTAGTTATATTTCTAGCTGAATCAACCAGTGAGGTGATGCATAGAATCCATGTCAAGTGTCTGCTGATGTTTGCAGATGCTGAATTTATTCATAGAACATTAGCTTTTTTACTATTTCTAACAATTTTAATGAAAGCCAAGAATTTTTGCAGAATTCTCCATTTTCAAAATGAGTCTCAAACAGTTGGTGATTTCATAACTGAGTAGTGTTTGGTAGTCCTTCCTACCACAGAGTTTTGGAAAGGGGACAGCTTTGAGAAGGGATGAATTCCTGCAGGCAGTGCTCTTGGTAACATAATTTAGGGGAGAGTTATCTCAGAAACATGGCAGCTATTTCTGATGCTAGGAACATCAAACTGAAAACTGAGAGTGGGCTAAAGAGAAACTACCATGACAAACCTTATTTAATAATTACTTAATTTTATAAAAACTTGTCTTCAAGGAATATTTAAGTCATCAAACAAATATTTTCCCTATTTTACAAACACAGAGTTTTCTTAAGAGTTTTAACACTAATTCTCAATAGGAAAAAGAAAAAATACTTCAAAGAAGACAACCCCCTGACTCCAGGGCCTCCAGTTTAAAGTGGCCTCAACTTTCAGTAATATTAGAGCTTCAAGTTCTTAGCCATGTTTAGCTGAGCAGCATTTGGCTGAGCAGAGCTTACTTGAGGTTGATTATTAAAACCTCAAGTGGAATGAAGTGAATACTTCATTCCAACATGAAGGCACATCTGCTTGCTGAACCTTAAGACAGAACACAGGCAAAATACCTCCTAAAATATCAAGTTTAATATTAGTACTTTCTAATTTTTTTGAGGTGTGGTTATACAAAACCAAAATTCAATTCATGTAGATGATGTTACATGTGACATATGCCAGGTAATTTTTGTGTCTCCATATGGTGCACACAGCTATAGAATTCAAAATGGATGTCTACAGAAGAGAAAAAGTGGAAAGCAAATCATGTATTTGAACTTCCAAACTACCACACCAGAATTTCCTCTTTTACTGCTGCACGTCTGGAAATAATAGATGTGATGTGCAACATAAACTTCTATAGAATTGAAAATAAAATACATATATGAAGCTACAGACAGTGTAAAATACATTAAAAGACATATAACAATGAATGCTGTGCACATAAGGAGTAAGCAGAAACTTTTCAGACAAAATTTAGCCCTAAATTACTTTTAATCAGCATCACTGACATAAATGGGAATACACAGGTAAAAACTGAGGCATAATCCAGCCCCTTGTAGCTATGTTTGGGTTTTTCATTTGAAGCAGGATCTAATTTGCTATATTAAAATAGCATTATCAGTCATTTAGGTAACATAGCAATCAATTTACCACCCCTCCCACTCCAGTAATAATGTTTATCAAAGAATTACACAATCTGAGCATAAAAAATGAGTTTTGCATTCTAGATCAATTTGTTGAGATAGTAATTTCTACTTGGACAGTAATAAAGAGGTTTCCTGAATTACTGTTAATGTTGGCATTTAGATGGAGCAATCTTTTACAATGCTCTGGAAGTTTACACTGAAAACATGGCCTGACATGCCTCCATTTCAATGGTATGCTGGCACTAGTTCTCATGCTTTTTTTGTTCCTGCCTCCAGTTTGCAAGTACAGGGAATTGATCTAGCTCAAAAATAACCTAATATGTTTTTTTACCCTGCAACTTGGCTTAGGTCCCTGGTCTGGTTCACGGCATGGCTGCACAAATACTTCTACCAACAGAGCCTAGGAGCTACAAGGACTGTATAAGCCTGAACTGCAGCCAAAACCAATTACATGTCAACTAGGGTCTACATTTGAACAGACAATTTTAATCTATAAGATGTAAGGGATGTTAAGAGGTCTGTAAATGTTATGATTACCAGCTAGCTGATAATACTGATTTATGATGGCTGCTGTGAGAAGAGTGTAATGGGTTAATTCAAGTGCTTTATTTAAAGGGGCTGGGTACAACAGCTTCGTATGGGTCCACTCAAGAAAACAATGTCACTAAGTTTTAAATTTTACAACTGTAAAGGTTTCATATATATGAACTTCTCAAATCTGTGTGAGTTCTAATAGAGACCATGTCAGAAGCATCCCAGGATCGAGGATTTGTACAAAGACTTTGAGAATGAATAAAATGTCCATATCTCAGAGACACTCTTAGGAAACTGATGGTGAACAGTTCAGTTATTTGGAGAAAACAATGACACCTTTCCCAATGCTTTTTTGCTTTTCTTTTCCACTGATCACAGCTCCAAACTGCTCTCTCTAATATTTGGTGGGCAAGAAGCCAAGAAAAAAAAATAACCTTTACTAAACTAATAAAATCAAAACCAAACAACCAAACAAACCCCCTACACCAAAAAGCCCACCCAACTGCAAAGCTTATGTCTTACTACCAGGTACCAAAGAAGCCACACAAAAAGAGTTGGTTAATATCACTACTTTTTTTTTGTCTTTCTGACATTCACTTCTCTGATTAAAAAAAAAAAAAAAAATTGGGAAAGAAAGAACACAAAGCAAATTATTTGTTCTTCATGATTTCTTCTGGTGTGTACCTACTGTTAGATCTAAAATGCTGTTAGGTCTAAATATGGAGTAGTTTCATAAAGATTAACTTCAGTGTATAGAGACTAGTCTTCCTTTTCAATTAGTGGCTAAGGACATCATGAGAGCGAACAAATAATCTCTGTGAAATTGCCTTTTGGATGTATCTTTCTTTTCATTGTTCTAGAGAAAGACAAAAGCATAACCTACCCAAGGAAGGTGATACACTAGTTCTACCCATCACCATGTCACTGTGACACGATTCTAACCTGGCCACATTTGCTCCACAACAGAGCACATCACTATGTGCTCTGTTGTGGAGCAAATGTGGCCAGGTTAGAATCATGTCACAGTTAGCACTTGAAAATCATCATAGAGCCCCAAAATAATCCTAGGGCCCAAAATAAGGAAAGGAATCAGGGGCTCCTTCCCCCTGAAATACATAACAGCCCCTTCTCTGCAGAGAGAACAATGTACAGCTGCTCTGTGGATCTCAGGCCCTAAGCAAGTCCATGCAGATGCCTGTGAGCTGAGGGTGTGAAATTGCATCACTTGTACAATGCAAGGTGTCAGGAAATTTGCAAATTCACAGCCCCAGCTCCTGTGCCTGGGGCCCAGAGCCCTGTGAAGCCAAGAGGAGTGTCACCTCCCCAGCACTGCCTGCCCTGGCAGCACAAGGCAGCACTCGAGCAGGATCTGCTCGGGTCACAGCTGATGCTCCCAGACCCCAGGTATTGTTAACTGCAACTGCTCTGCTGGCTGCGTATGACAGGAATGGATCTGAACAAGAGTTTTTTCCCTTTTGTAAATTCTATCTGTAGTGTGCTTTTGAAAGATAGCATTTCCTTAATCTAAAATGATCAGAGGTAGTACATCTCTGTTAGTTTCAAACGTGAGAGCCAAGATTCATGACACCATAGTTTAATGCTGCTCTTATCAGAAACCTGCAGAGATTAGAAACTGTAAAAAAAAACATTGATGGACGTTTTCAGGCTTTCTAGGTTAGTTTGGCATTAACTACCAGTGGCTTGGTTTCTTTGAGAACTCCTTTATAATTGGGCACAGATGGATGAAAATACACTACAAACAGTGAGATTTTCTTTAATCATTAATTTTCACTTAATTTGCCAGATGGCTTTGGTTTCTAGTGTACACTTTATTTGCTGTTGTGTGATTTGCAGGGTTTTACTTTTTTTTTGGTTAAAGTTTTATGTCTCCTGAAATCTTGATTTTGTTATTGTCTTTCAATCCCTTTCTAAAACCTAAAGAAGATTAATTAGTCTATTTGATTATTTTAATTTCTTTTAAGCACTTATTTTAATTTCTTGTAAGCACTTCAGTTTTCCCTCTCAGAAGCAGAAGACTTTTACACTACCAATAAAGTTTTAATACTTGAAGTTAAAATTTTCCAAGCTCTTATATAAAATGCTACTGTAAAAGTAGCCTTTCCTAATGCTTGTGAGTTGTTCATGAAAATGGGGCATGTTCATTCACACATTTGCATCACATTTGCATCATCCTGCTTTTCTCTCTGCCCCACCTCACACTGTAATGGTTGATTTCACACCCCTTTGAGAAATTATTTGAATGGAAAAATTAAACATTCTTTTCAGAGAAAAAGTGTTTCTTAAACCTGCACTTTAACTACAGTTAGGAGTGGCTCCAGAAATCATTTGTGTTTCATTTCAATTCATTTCTGAGGCTGTTTAGTCATCAGGTATGCCAAGATGCTCCTTTATAAGCTTTTCATCAAGTCCTTCTCTCTAACCAAGATGCTATTATTTTTTTGATTAAAAAAGGAGATGGCTGCTAAGTATGTGGAAAACTTCTTTCTGACATTGAGTTAGGTGTACTGGAGTTTCTTGTCTTTTTATAGCCCAGGATTTACTCTGAGCTGTTACCATACTTCCCCAAGGACAACATTCTGTGAGAAATGCATTGGATACCAGGGAAAGTAGCAAATTAAGATCTTCTAATTACAGGGAAAACCAGAAGAATCTTTTAAGTGTCAAATCTCTGATAAACAAAAGGATTAAAGGCAATGCTAAATTTGAACGTGAGTATTTTCCTGCCCTGGGGTTCTTTGCATTTATACAACCTTGGTTTGTTCTTAGTGAGTGTTCCTTCACTGAGGCACTGATGAGACTATGTCTGAAGGTCATGTTATGCTTTCTGCTGATGCATTGGATTTAACATTATGCCGAACTGATGAATGAAGGCAGAAAGAAGAATGGAGAAAGTGTTAAACGGATATGAAATGGAATATTCAGAAAACAGCCACAGGCAATAAGAACAAGGCAGGGATGAGTGAACAAAAGAACAAGGTTATCTACTCTCATGTGTTAAAAATTCTCAGGGGGCTCTGTATCAACATTTAAAAAATAAACCAGAACAATGCAGCAATGAAACAAAAAAAGGAAGAAAGGAAAAAAAAAATCCCCATTTCTTTCCTGCCTGGAAATGTTACTTTATTTTCCATTGCAGCAATGGATGCCTTTACAAGAACAAAAGGGAACGAAGAGGAGGTATAATAAGACTTTCCAACACTGAAACAGTTACAAAACTATTTTTCCCCCTGGAGAAAGATGATTCAAGTTTCTTAATACATGGTATTTACCTTAAATAATACAGGGAGCAATGCAACTACAGCAAAGGCTGAGAGCCAAGATTCTTTTTACTTTAAAACTTTAAGTCTTTTCTACTTTAAAACTGGAAGGCAAAGTCATTTTGTAGAGCAGTTTGTCTGCTTAGGGATACAGTCAGCTCTCAAAGTGAAGAAGAAATCTGAACAATATCAAAACATTGAGTGTGCATTTCCACTGAGATTCCCAAGACTTCTGAAAATTCCCCCTTGATGTGTACTCATCTTTATAATAAGAAAACAAACTCTCCTTTGATGAGTTAGAATTACAGCTATGAATCCGTGTTTCTACTGAGTTTCACACAATTCCTATTTTTTCCAGTTTTTTTTTTTTTGACAAAAAAAATCACACCAAGACTCCTAATATAATAACTGTTATTAAAATTCCAGTAAAATGCTTCAAATCTTCAAATTAATGCTTCTGTAAAATTTAAATAATACATCAGAAGTTTCAAAATGCTATAAATTAAAAAAAAAGAAAAAAGTAAAACATTTGTATGTAGAATCCAAATGGTACAGGCAGCTATATCAGTTGTACTATTCATACTTTGTCCTTCAGAAAACACAGTGGATCCTGTTGAAATCAATGGAAGCTCCACATGCAGAACTGAGAAGAGGCTTTGGGATCACAATGCAGCTGATGGCAAATGTTTACGTCATTTTAATCCCATCTGATACATCCGTGGCAGATATGGATTTCAACGTAGGTATAAATCAAGAATAATGAGCACTAGGTGTGACACTTCAAAGAAGGGGATTAATACATACGAGAAATGCACAACTGAAATTAAGTAGTTTGGCCTTTCTTTTTAATGAAGAGATAAAATTTAAGGCTCAGCAAACTAAACAGATTTTTTATTTGACTAATATTAGCTTTAAATGGAATGTGTTAGCAATGGCATTTAAGAAAAGGGAAAAACCAGAGTTAGTGAGGCTTAAAAACAGCAAGGGAGTAGAATATGTTCCAGTAAGAAAGCATATGAATCACAGAGAACTGCTTTCTGTTATAGCAACAAGATCAATTAGATCTGCAACAGCTGAAAACCATTAACTGCTGTTGGCTGCTGTTAGCATAATGGGCTTTTTTCTGCTCCTTATTCTGGTGTCAGTTTATCACTTTACTACCCAAACAGTTCTGCCTGAAGCCCTGGTAATCTTAAATATAGAATTGTTAGGAACAAAAGAAAATCTCCCAGCATACAAATTGAAGTATTAAATATTACTAACCTTTTTATAGATTAAACACAGCTTCAGCTGCCAAAATTCTTCAGTACAGTGTCAGAGATGTCTTTGTTTTACATTTCCAATCTTTTATTTTGTGAGAGGCAGAGACAGTTGCCTAATGTTAGTCAAGGTAATTAATTTCTAGCCAGCCATATGAGAGGGGAAAAATGGGGAAAGAAAAGATTCCACAGAGCAGCCAGCAACAGCACTTCTTATTTCTTCTCCTACTTTATGGAAAACAAGCAAAATTAAGTGAGTCAGACCCATTCTTTTAATTGTCTTGGGGCTCCTGCCATGCCACATAGTATGTCTTCACTGCCCACAAAGTTCTGTACCACCTGGGCTTTGTGCTTTCCTCTTTCAAATTAGCAAAACACCACCTTCTCTAAAACCATGCCATCTTTCTGCACAGTTTATCTATGGCACAATATTCCTGGTTTTGAGAAGGAAAAAAATGGTATGTCTTTTACTATATTTTCATTTAAATATTCATAGCATAACACTCAAAGTGACAGGCGGTCTTCTAGATGAGGTTTGTTTTCTTCTGCTCATTAATGGCTCAACCTCGGGCAGCATTATTTCTGTAACTTGTCAACTTGGTTTTCTCAGCTTGGTGCTATTCCCTTTCTTCATCATCTTGGTGGCTGCTTTTACAGGGTTTCAAATTGTTGAGTGGGAAATACCAGGAACACCACTGCTTACACCCTGGGCTAAATTAATGCCTCTTGTATGAGGAGCTGTGTAAGCACGTGTTAGATTTTTTTTTTTTATTTTGTAGTGGGTGGTAGGGGAAATGAAATGCCAACACTGATTTATGTTCTCAGAGTTCAACTGAGAGATAAGCCTGTCTGCTTCAAACAGTGAGGTGTGGTTAAGAGATCCACCAGATAGTACTAAACCAATGAAAAACATTTGCACAGGACATTCAGACACTAGGTTGATCTAGCCAGGGTCTTCGAAGTAAAACAGACCCCAGCTTTGATGAGGAATTTAATAGTTGTGTCTGTTGGGATTTCACAGTTTAGATTCCTACACTGCCTGCAGTTTTAGAGTAAGTCACCAGCAGTTTGCACACATCTCTGGTGGCCAACAGTAGTGTGCTTGCATGACTGGTCAAAAGGGTCATGTTGAACACCTCTCTCTCTGTCCTGGGCATGGTTATAACATGACCCCCACTGACGAGGGCAATAAAAATCTGTTTCCTTTATCATCTTAGTCAAAATTCTCTTCTTCCTATCCTTGTGCTTTGGACAGAGGCCCCTCTGTGGCTAGGATGAGACTGAGAAGTACAAACATCTGAGATGTGCTTTCAAACCCTTAATACATATATATTTAAAAACAATATCCCCCAGCCCTTCCTTCACTGCATCACTTGGTTGCTTGCCATTATCAGAGTATCTGAGCACCTGTAACTCAGCAGAAATTGTACGAAATTATAGGAAATAATGTTGCCAAGAGCCACCTGTAAGCATGAAGAGGAAACTGGTGATGATAGTCTCTAACTTACCCTTCTGTGACATACAAATAATAAAAAAAAGAAAAATTGCAATATTTTATAATAATTTATATAACAATTCATATTTTTTTAGTTGTCCTAACTTACATTCAAACTTACAATGCTATAGCTTTACAGTTCAAAGCCATTTAGTATTTGCCTGGGTCATAGAGAGGAAAACACTTAGAGAAAGTTCCTGTGCAGCTGAGGGAATGGGATGGAGGGTAGACAAGGTGTAGATGGAGAATAATACAATTATTTCTAAGGATCAGTTAAACAGCAAAATTCTGTTTTCACCTCAGACGCACAGTTGTGTTAATTATGATGTGTACATTTACAATAGCCAGCCTGGAGTGTAAACAATGTTCTATTTTGTTTTTCTGAATGAGATGGATTTTTTATAAGAACGGGAGAGTGCTCCAAAACCTTTATCATTTATCTCTCAGAACTTGGTGTGCAAGCCAGTCCTGTAAAGAGGGATCTATTCTTTCTCTTTTCTTCCATTCTTTTACTAGGATCAGAATAGAAGAATGATTTGGGCTATGAAGATGGTGAAGAATCTTGAGGGGAAGCCATATGAGGAGCAGCTGAAGTCACTTGGTCTGTTCAGCCTGGAGGAGACTTGAGGGGAGACCTGACTGCAGTTAAACTTCCTTGTGAGGGAAAGAGGTGGGGCAGGCACTGACCTTTCCTCCCTGGTGACCAGGACCTGAAGGAATGGCCTGAAGCTGAGTCAGGGGAGGTTTAGGATGGATGTTAGGAAATGATTCTTCATGCAGTGGGTAGCTGGACACTGGAACGGGCTCCCCATGGAAGTAGTCACAGCACCAAGCCTTTCTGAGTTCAAGACGCACATGAGTAACATTCTCAGGCAAATGGTGTGACTCTTGGGGCTGTCTGATGAAAAGCTAGCAGTTAGATTTTCAGTGATCCTTGTGACTCCCTTCCAATTCAGGACAGTCTCTAATTCCATTAAGAATTTCATTTAGTAAAAAACCATTTTAAGATTTACAATGGTTTAGCAAAAGTACTTCTCACGTCAAGTATTTTGAAAGCATCTTGTATGTGAAGCAGAGTGCAAGTAAAAAATAAAGCAGGTGCAAACAAAAAACATTTTCTCAGGAGAGAGTGTTCGAATTCAAGTGCTGACCTTAATCTCCCTGGCAGCTCATGGAATAATGCTGCCCATGTTAGAGAGTGGTGATGACTGTCAATCGCTCGCAGTACAAGGAAAGAGACATTAGAATGCTATTATGAACTTTTTACCCCCCACTTCCAGCCTCAAAGAACATCCTCTGACTGACTAATCTGGTAAACTATAGAACTTGATCAGATATTTTATATGATCACCCTAGCTTAGGGTAAAACCAGGACTACTTTGGAATCTGCAGAGTTGGAATTCTTCCATGTATAGCCTTTCAAGAGCTGAAACAAACTGTGCTGCCAAGATAACAACAGTGTAGCCTGAATAATAAGAAAGTATTTTGGATGTGAATTTAATTTCAAGTTCATAATTAAGCTTTAATGAAAGTTACTCTTCAGGGAGAAATCTAGGCTTTGGGCAACTACAATGCTGCCCTACCTCTATGCAAAGTTTTATATCACTATATTCTTAGCATACAGTGTTGATACAGGGTCTGATTATAACTTGTACTGTACATAAAAGAAAGAAATCACTTAAGATTTTTGCTAGCCGCTGATGTAACCAGCAATTTCTGTTAGAATTTTTTATGTGATGACACTAAGGGAAAATTATTTTATGTTTGCCACTTTAAAAAAATCTTGTATCTTCCCCCAAAGGCAGACAGTTTTTACTCTGAATGACATATGAAATTTTACATTCCCATAGCAAAGAAAATACTAAAAAGGCAGTAGAATCCACTGTGCAAAACATAATAAAGAGAGGTTTTTTTTAAATGAAGGACAGGAGAATTGACTTATTTGATTAAACGGACGTGATACTTGAATTTATCACTCTTTGGCAATGGTAATTTTGCCATCCTATCTAGAAAAGCAGAGCAAAGGATCTACACAACAAATAAAATTTCTCTCCTTGCATCCAAAAGATTGTAATGCAAAAGTAAAAAGAGACAGGCTTGCTGAGGAAGGGAGAAATTATAACTTAACAAGGAGGCAGCCCACAGCTGTCACTCAGAAACTAGACTGGAAAATGTTCTGGTATATTATCATTTTCTAAAAGGTTTATTTTTGTAAAACTGAGAATAATCTCAATGTCTAAAATACCAGATACCAATAGCAGGAATAAAGGATTAAACACCAGTTAAAGTATGGGACCTAAATAAATACGATTTTCAGAAGTAAATTCACCTTGTTACATTCATCTACTTCTATGTTTGAAATCTATGCTTCAAACTTAAATGTAAATGGATTAAGCACAATGCTGAAGCCGTTCTAAGCATTTATAGGAAAGAAATATTAATCTTGGCATTTAACGTGTTTATAGGATTTGAAAAGTCAACTGCAATCATAAAAGATTTTCTAACCTGTACTCTGCGATAGCTGTGTGAAATACCTTCATTCATAACAATGGAACTTTCATTTCAAAACTTGATGGTATTATTTAATTTTAGTATCTACTTCATGAGGTACCTTGTGTTAAAAAAACCCTGCGGACTTTGTAAAATATCACCTGGCATTTCTCTCCTTCTGTAAAAGAAATACTATGCCACGAGTGTCCTTATGAATTCCCTCTTTTGCCTGTTAGACAGGCAGGAGGATTTCTTGAAGATAAAGATTAGGAGGTGTGGGGGGGCCCTGTTGTAAACACTGTCTTTTCAGTGAGATGAAGCTTTTTTGAAGAAAATGGTTTTGCATACATTTTCTCAACCTCAAATAGTCAGTCAGGAATGGGGTTTTTTGCATGGAGAGTGTGTTGGTGGAGAACCTTCATCCCCACTTCTCGCATGTTTTTTCTTGGATGTTGTCTGAGTGAAAATGAATAATTTCACTGTTGGTCACTTTATTAAAACTGCCATCTGAAATAAAGTATATGCATAACTGCAAGATTACAGGTTTAAAGAGAGAAAGCTGTAAGGAGAGAAGGGAAGTGCTTGCTTGCCTTGGAGCTTACACCAGTATCCTGAATGGGATACAGCACCTCATCAGCAAGGGAGCTGCTTCCACACAGTCTTAACTGCTTCCCAACCAAGAGGTTTTGCCATTGGAGCTATGCCTGGTGGTGGCACAGTATTTTCCACCTTAAGACTTAAACTATGACAGTGGCAGAACCTGAAAGCATAAATCAGCCTGAGTCCCATGAATGAGATCAAAGTAATGTCTTCTTTTTTCTCTCTCTCTTTTTTTTTTAATTTAAAAAAAAAATGTCTCAAGGGCTTTGTTCTAATAGTAATAGTCATCAGAAAAGCAGAATAGCCTGATGACTATTCTGTTTTTTAACAGATGACTCATCCTTTGATGAATCTTGAGGGAAAAGAGCACTGGGTTTCTTGTCTTTCCTGGAGCAGCTTCAGGCCTTCTTGAGTCAAACCTCATGCACTGAGAAAGACAAATCTACAATGTTTACCACTGTGTTAGTAATGAGCGTACTGTGCATCAGCTAGCACACATTCCTTCTTGAGGCACATATTTAAAACATATTACTTCAGCAAACATCAGATAATTAGCAGCTCTTAATTGTAGTTTAATTTCTTACCTTTTCCTGTAACTTTTAAAATGCTATCAGAAATAAAAGTGGTTTCAGTGCTTCAGAGTTTTTCCACATTGCATCAATCCACCAAACAAATCTGTCAGAAACCCAGTTAAAATGTTTTACAGTTTCCTTACTGGGCTACAAAAGGGTTAAGTAGCCAAGCCAAAAAAGCCTTTAATGAAAATGATACAATGACTTCACAAATAGTTTCACAATAAATGTAGATATTTATAGATTTTCTGTGCACTAAAAGCATGACAGAAAGTTGGTCCATGTAACAAGTTTGGTTTAAGATGACAGTCCAGTGGGGACACAACACCGAGTACAACTGCACTGCTGCTCTCTTGACAAAGTCTACACAGGCTCAGATATGGTTATTAAATACATGGGAACTCAGCTTTTTACAGTGAGGAGCTGCTTGTACTAATGAGGCTCTGACATATGCAAGCCACTTTTGTGATTCAGTACTGTAACACAAATGCTCCTTTTAAGATGTGTGCTACACGCATGATCACAGCAAAACAGATGCACGGACAAAAAGTGAGGAAATGAGGGGAAAAAAGCTTACTCGGTCATTTTAAGTTCTTACCATTGCATTTGATTTTTCAGCCCCAATATCTTCAAGATTCCCAAATCCTTTTTTTCTATATTATGCTTTAAATCAATCTACTAAATTATTGAAATTTGATTATATTGTGTGCATTTTTCAGTTGAAATGGAATTGTTCTGCATATCTGCATGTACTAGTGATCATTAAAATCTGCTCTATTCTTGTAGAATTTTTCTTCTAGAATATTTTAGTTGCTATTTTGCTTGCTTGCCAACTCACTTCTTAAAGATGACAAATTAAAAAATAGAAGCCACAACCATCAATCTGTGAGGATCTTATTGTTATCTGGCTTTAAAAACCAGACACGGAAGTATTTGAAAATGTTTTTTCACATTAAATATTATTGGAAGAAAATCTCTATGGCTTCCACTGTTCTAGCATCATTGCATATGAACAATTTCAGGAAATTTATCTTTACAACCACCCTGCAAGATAGGAAAACATACTTTTCCTATTTTACTGATAGGCAATTAAAACACACCAAGACTAAGTAACAGGCCATATTATAAAAGAATGTGGAAACGAACTTTTGTCTTCCAAATCCTACAGTAGCACTCATATCACACAAACCTAATTGCTTCCTTGGCTAGACATAAATAGCAGGCAGCCTACCCAAAGGTGTATGTATGTTAGTGTTTAAATGTAGAAATCACATTTCACACAGATTTAACAATCCTGTAACAATGTTTCCCCATCAACTTAACTCACTCCTGACAAGTACTCAAACCTACAAAAAAAGCCAATCAAAATGACCTCAGCTATGAATCCAAGGTACAAACTGATCACGTACTAACTCAGAAGGAAGATGTTAGCCTTTCCATATATTAACTTAAAACAAGGATGTTAGCCTTTCTAGATGACTGAAATGAGAGTTCAAGCTCAGAAGACGTCCTTTGCTTGTTCCCTCTACAATGATGTAAGTATGTAAATATTACACTTGCTCACATTCAGTTTATCAGTTATCTATGTTGATCTGAGGAATAACCCTCGTTGTCCATTGCAACTCCCCCAATCACTTGTGCGAATCATGCACAGTGCAAGTAATTTTATTCCTATCAGCCTACTGATTAAAATGTTATGCAGTACAGAGTGAAGAACTGACTCCTACAGAAGCCCAACAGAAAATGTGCCCGGTTTACAGGTGTATTGACATCCCTTTGTTTGCCATTTTCTAATTCAGTTAGAAAGCCAGATTCATCTTGTATCATTATTTTTATACAAAAATGTTAGACAGTGCTATGTCAAACCTTACAGAATTCTGTATAACTCATAGTAACAATATTAATTTTCCTCAGCCAAAGTTTTAATCTAATAAAGATGGATGCACAGTTAAACAAATATTGATTGGTGTTACACCTCTCTCTTTTATTTCTGTATCAATGGAAACCTGCACTACATTACTTCATCTAGAAATTATGTCAAGGACAGGCTATAATCACATCCATAATTTTTGTTAACTTTGCTTACAGACAAGAGTAAGACACTAAATTCCAGTTAAATTAAAAAGAGGGGAAAAAAGAGTAAGAACTTAGGTTGGCTTCTAATTCTGACCTAGTTTCCTTGTTTCTCCAGGAATTTATGACACACCTCACACAGGGACAACAAGTGAAGATTTTAGTTGTTATCAGAGTAATTTCTGTATGCTGTACAGTTGTATTTGCCAAAACAGTTCAGGGAATTGTCTGAAGAGGGAGGAAAGCAAGAATAAAGGGGAGGACTGCAGAGGGAAGAGGGAGGACAACAAGTTATTTTAAATCCTCTCTTCCCATGGAAACAGAACACCTCTAAGGTCAGGCTTCACGAGTTTTGGCTGTAGGCTGACTGGTCTCACCATCTGTGACCTTGCAGAGCACTCCAATGGCATTAACATTAAATGTTTACTAAAGTGGAGCAATTTCAAATGACTGAAAGTCATATGTGCATTTACTCATTGTAAGTGAATAAAAAGTCTTTTTTCCAACCATGTTCATCTCAAACGTGAATCTTATTTCCTTGCCTTTTTGAATGTGGCTTCTAAATCAAGATTCATGTTGGAAGCCACCCAAGGCAAATACTGTATTTGCAATGTATTTTAATTCTCCACATTCTGTTATGTACAATTCCCAGTTATGTTTTGGTTGCACCCAGGCCATGGAAGAGAAGACTCAGCTGCATATTCTAGAACAACTCTGTAGAATAATAAGGTAACACCTTGAAGAAACTTAAGACTGCCTTCAAATTAGCCACGTATGCTAAACACAAAATAGCTGCAAACTCCTCTACACAGGAGAAATAATCAGGCCTGGTTGTATTAAACAGAAGATAAAGAAAATACTTACAAGGATAAGATTATAAGGAATGTGAGCAGATTGTCGTCTTTCATTCAGAGTCTTATCACAGAAAAGAGGATATGCTAGATGTAAAGTTGTATTTGGCTAGACTTAGACTGGCTGAATGAATATAAGCCACCATTTCAGTTTATTTAATTTAAAAAGCAGGTCAAAGTTCTGCTTTCAGCTACCTATTAATATTGAAAGGATCTTTTGGTTATTACAGTTATACGCCAAAATGTCTTCAAAGCAGTACAACCATACTAAATTGTAGGCCTCGCTGAACAAAAAAAAATAAAAAAGTTAAAGACTTTGGAGTGCAAAAAGATCATTAATAAAAACAGACTAAAAAATAACCAAATTATCCTTCTATGGTAGTTTCAGCCAAATGTATCTGAAAACACTACTTCAGACTAATGGGAAATAAATATTTCCTTGAAAAATAAATTCTCCCTGATCCTCTGTCTTCCCTTCTACACTGGCTGTGAATATCTTTTTCCTCCATATAGCAAGTCCTAACAAAATTAATAACTAAAGAGTAAAAACATTGTGGAAACACAATTTAAATTATGTTCAACAAAAATAATGATAGCATTAAATTTAACCATACAAAATTAAAAAAGACTGCTTTTTTTTTTTAATTTGAGGGATCAGAGATCAAAATAGAGAACAACAAAAGTGAAATTCTAGCAAAATTATCTTTCTCATATTCCACCACCTATTCTGTAATACCTTGAGCTCCTGCTACGTAATTTCATTATGTCTTTCTGCCATTCATTCATACTTTATTTACAGCAATGTTAAAATGGGTATAAAAAGCAAGAAAAGAGGTTCCAAAAACAGAGGTTGATTAACACTGTTGCAAATGGTGTAAGGCAGATTCTTTGCATTACAAGTTGGTATTAGGCTCCAGTTTTGAAAACTTGTACACACTGTGAAAAGTGAAGAGGACTAAGCAGAGTGAGCAAAATTAAGCAAGTGCCTAAGTTTTTGTGGGATTACAACCTTATTAATACATCAGGTGGGGTTTTCTTATTTCTAAGTACTAGAGGGTTACTACAAGCTCAGCTTTGGTTTTCTCCAGACAAGATTTGCTATAATGAGATGTTCATAATCTTCCTCTTTACTGCAGCAAAACATTAGTTTGGCTTTTTTGTGTTTTTTTTTTTGTTTTTTTTTTTTTTTTTTTTTTTTTTTTGAAAGAGAGAGAGACGTGAGTATTATTTCAGCTAATTATTATTAGCTAATCAAAATGGAAATTCCCCGGCTATTAGCCATTTACATTATAAGTGGATTGCTTTGTGGACAGAAAAACTGACAATCATTCTATATTCTTGTAATAATATTGTAAGTATCTTTTTGATAACAGCAATAGTCTCATTTGTTCAATTTATAACTAATCAATAGCAATAATTTAATATTTTGCAGTAAGGAATTCTATTAAGAAAGCACCATTTTGTGCAGGATGACAAAGGCTATCTGTTCACAAATTAATGCTTTGCTTCAGAATTAAACATCAAGAGTTGTCCTCCAAACAAGGACAGATTTGACGGGGAGGCTGAGGGGAGTACAATGCAGCCCATGTGCTCTAGGCAATTTCCCCATCTGTATTATAGATGCACTGAGCCCTATCCAACCCCAAACACTCTCTGTCTGAAAAAAAATTAAAACACTGAGCGAAGTGACTTTGAACTTATTTGCACATTACAGGTGCAATAAAAACTCACAACATTAAAGTATGTCATTCTCAGAGAACAGAATGGGTAATGGTAATTGGTGAGTGATCTCTCCCTATTCCTCATTATATTTTCTTTTCTTTGTCCAGTTGTGGAGCAAAGTGATAGAGCAGCTTGGTGGGGATCTGGCATCAAGCCAGGTTCAATTCACCACAGACTGTTTATACATTGCTGCTTATACTGGTAATTTTCAATATATCATCACAGCATCGAACAAACAGAAACTATTTTTTTTTTGCACTGACAAAACACTTAAATACATTATCTGAAGCAAGTTATTACTTAAGCATTAAACTAATGAGACAGTCAAAATACTGGAAAATTATAATCTCATCACAAATCAGATCACAATGTATCTCAGCTAATTAGCAGAAGAAAAGCAGTTATAAATTACTTGTGTTTCTTGTTGGCCACTAAATCTTCTTTCAACATATTTTAAACAGTACTAAATATGAAACCACCACTTCTTACTAACAAAGACATGGTAAAATACCAAATTTCTACTGGTTTTAAGTGTTTATTTTTGGAAAACCCTATAGAAAATAACAAAACTTCTTCTGAAGGGGAAGCTATGGATGTTTTCAGAACATATGGCAGTAGCAGCATTTATCTAACATACCTAAAACTATGTGCTGATATATAATGGCCAAAGTCATAAAGACACCACAGCTAACACTTCCCAAGCACTTCAAGTCCAAACTTGAGGGCAGGTCCCCAAGGCATCATGAATATTCACTGAAAGTTCAGGTCTAGGACAAGGCTGGTAGCTTGGCTATTCCCAAAGGAAGGAGTGTGTTTCTCATACCTCCCCAAACTGAGGGTTCTCAAATCAAATTACGACTAAACTTCTGCTCAGTCCAACATCTGGTGATAATCCAGGGAGTTCACTTTCACCAGCTGTCCTGTGTAAGTGTTGGTCTCATTCCATGGCTGTAGATCAGTGTGATGACCTGATTACCTCCTTGTTATTCCATAATACAAATTTCCAGCCTTCCATTCTCATTTACTGCTTTTTATGTGATGGTGCAGAAAATGAGGCAGTACTGTCTCAGCAGTTAAATAACTAGAGCAGGACTGCTCCTTTCTGTGACATTCACCCACTAAAGAACTGCACTGCTACGGATGAAAGCACTGAGCAGCATCTTTTGGTGAATTCAGGCAAGGTGAATGAATAACATCCTGATGCTGGGAACAAAAGTATCTGTGAATTTTATTCACTCTACAGGGTAAATAAGCAGATCAGTGGCACATACTTCTCACACAGACTAAATAGCATTTGTTTGAGAACCAGAATGTTCAGAGGAAGGACATTAGTGTCTTAAAAAAAAAGTGAAAGCAGCTGTGGTAGAGAAAGAGCAAGAGAAAAATGTTATCACGCTGCATCACTGTCACTTTTGCTGTTCAGCTTCACGGTTTTTTTCACGGGAGCAACTGCCACACTGAGCTGCACTCAGGAGAGGAAAGTCCCTAACCTGTGAATATCCCTTCATCAGGACAAACTGAGACTGGTGAGAGAAGAACAATGATGACTATTACTTTTAAGCAAAGGGAATGGAAGCGTTTTACAAGTTGAGTCAGAGCACTGACACACTTTCAAATGCAGGCATGCTCCCTCCCCCACCACTTTCTACAAAGACTCATTCACAAAACAACAATAAGTAAGTCAAAAGTAAACATAGAAAACTGCTCAGTTATCAATTCAGAGTTGCAACTGCTTCCTGAAATTAATTAAAATAACCAGACTTGCCACCTCATCCTTGTTAGTTTAAGCCCACTCCCCTGCACCACAGTATTCCCTCTGTTTGCTTTCTTTTCAGTCACTTGTACTCCAAGCATCCTCAAAAGTCTCCAAAGTGCGTTTATTTTCCTTTTCTTCTTGGAATAGAGCTGATATGCCCCAGAAGACTTTATTTGCATCTGTAAACCACAAAGACCCGCCAGCAGCGGCTGGGGAATGAATGGTGTTTGGGGGACTCTGCAGAGGTGAGCGGTGCTGAAAGCAGAGAAGCCATTGGAACAGACGATTCAACAGCAGAGGAGAAAATACTTATTTTAGGCTTTTAAGCTGTGCTGGAAAGGGTACGGTTCCCCCTGCAAAGGAGATCCCTGGGGAAGAGCTCATTGTACTAGCAGTGGGAAACATGCAGGCAGGGGAAGTATGAGCTCAGATGCAGAGACAATGAGCACAAGGCTCCTTCCAGAGTGACTCATCCAGCCTCTGGGACAGAGGAAACCCATCACTCCATAAATCAGCTTCTTTTGCTAACTATCCAAGTAGTGGCACTTGGCAGTGGGGAAAGCAGCTGTTCACTCCTCCTAACAGCTCATGGGATGGTGCTGGGAAATGGGAGTTAAATAGAGCTTCAGGGGAGATGATATTTGGTGACGAGTGGAGAAGGAAATAGTACAATAAGATAAAGGAATTCATTTGACTTTACATAAATAATAGGGAACAGGATCAAAGTATTCCAATAACACTGAAGTTCAGCTAGAGCAAAGGAAATTTTTTCAAACTTGTGCGCCACTCATAATTTTTCTTGTATGCAAGAGTTAATTTTTACATAATTTATGCGTCACTAGTGCAGTTTTCTCAAAACAAAGCCCTATTTAATATGTAATAGAAAGGAGAGAGCAATTTGGAAAAAACTCGTTGGTTTGGGGTTTCCCCCCACCCCCCCCACAAAATTATTAGATTTGAGGTAGTAAAATTACATGCAAACTAATTGGGAAAAAGTCCAGTATGTATTTCTCAGCTTTATTACTTCTACATTTACTGTCTTAGCACTTAAGAGTCTGCAGGGAGGAATCCCTTTCTTGAGGAGCACTGGTGTCCCGTCCTGCCTTGAAAAACTAAAGAGCTTCTATTCTTATGGAAGGCAAGTAACATCCTAGACCATGGAATTAAGTGATGCACCAAATATTACATTAGTTTCACTATTAATTAATCAGAGCCAATGGTTTAAGAATAAGATATTTTACTAGAACTTGCTGCTTTCAGTTTGTATTATGGTCTAGTGTTTAGGAATGTCTCTTCTGAGCACTCTCTCTCAGCTCTGTCTAGCCCCAGAAGGATTTAGGGGGAAAAAAAGAGGGAAAAAATAAAACCAACTAACTATTCTGGTTGGTTTTACTATTATCTTCTCAAAAATACCAAGGATACAATGTCAAGCACCACACGGGTTTTCAATTCTATTAACCAAACAAATCTGATGCAGCTAGCTCAGCCACCAAAGCTCCCCTTAGATGATGACAATCAGACTGGGTGCTCTCAAGCTGACCTACCACCTCCAGCTGCCTGTAGAGCCCGGCAGCTCAGCCATTTTTGCAACAGTGTTTGGGAAGGACTAGGGTTATCAATATCTGGAGCTCACTGCTTCTCCAGCCATCAGGGGGCCGAGGTGCCAACTGGTCCTATTTGACCACCTTTGATCTCATGTTACACGTGGGAGCTGAAGCAAAGGACAAGTGGGTCTTGTAAGACTAACTTTCATGATGAAAATTTTGAAAATCAGAAATCCTCTCCCTCCCAGACTCCTAACAGGCAGCCATAAAAATAATTAAAGGGAAAAAAAGAAAAAGAAAGAAAGAAAGAGAAGAGTGAGAGGTTAGTTTGCAAGCAATGTTAATCCTCAGAGAAATACATTCATCCAGAGGTGACTAAACATTCTGAAAACCATTTAACTGTTTTTCTGTTGGGGTAAGGGAAAGAAAGGCAAAAGAAGATATTCCTCTCCTCTCCTCTCCTCTCCTCTCCTCTCCTCTCCTCTCCTCTCCTCTCCTCTCCTCTCCTCTCCTCTCCTCTCCTCTCCTCTCCTCTCCTCTCCTCTCCTCTCCTCTCCTCTCCTCTCCTCTCCTCTCCTCTCCTCTCCTCATCAGAGGACTGCCTTTTTCAAGAAAGACATCTCATAAAATCATTGAGAAATCTTTCTTCTGCTGGATAAACTACTTCTTCAGCTTTAACAATCTGGAAGAACTCTAGCTGTTACAGTAAGCAAAAAATAAAATGAAAAAATAACCCTGAAACAAATAATCTTGCTTTTAGCCTTTCACACGTTCTCAATTTCTCCTACCAAGACTAGAACAGACTTGAGAGGATGAGCAGCAGTGTCTGAAACCATGGAAACTGTAGTTTGCCTGTTTTTCTTAAGAGTTGGGCAACAGGCCCTGTCTGAAATCTAGTTTCCACAAGGTTTTACAATTAGAGAAGTCAAGTATGAATGCAGCAAGTAAGGGAACAAAAATAAACAGCATTTCATACTTCATTCTAAGAGTTTCTAAGTTATTATGAACGTATTTTCAGAACCACCCTTTGGATGATCATCACATTTTCGGGCCAAGAATGCTTGCAATTTAAAGAAAAGCATGATAATGGGCTGCATCAATTGGACACAGTTATTTTGCAAGATACAATTTATATACCATCTTTTTTGGTAATTTCACTCTTCTCCCTTTACTCAGAACTTTTAGAGAATGGAACAATGTAGAGGACATATTTTTTCATATTACATACACACCTTAGAGTCAGCTTAATAGACCTTTTGGTCTGTTGGATAGGTGCAATTTAGTAAAGACACTAAGATTCACAGTTCATTTGCATTCCTCAGCTGACCAGACCTTAAGTGAAAAACCTTAAATTTTTCACTTTTACTCCCCAAAAACTTACCAGACATGGTGAAGGACATGTTTGGTTTCTCTTTTCTTTTAAAAAAAGTCCCATCTTCTGGAGAAAAACTGTTTCCAGACTCAAAATATGAGCAAAGATCCAGGACCAGCTAGAGAGACTCACATTCAAACACTGACCTACTTCCTATTATAGCTTTCCTCATAGCTGAAGAACATAGAGTGCTTCCTTAGTAAAACTGAAATGGTGTGGCATATGCTTCTGTAGACAAATAAAATGCTGACAAGCAATGCAGTAAACTGAGCCACACAATTTTTTCCTCCCGTGAAAGCCCTTTAAACATTGGTATTACATTATTCACTGGAATAATGACTGAGTACTTTATAAATGGGACAGAAAGTCAATTATTCCACACAATGCACCATCACAAGCAAGACTGTAAGATCGATGTGCCCATAGCCTATTTTACAAATACTTGAACAAAAAACAAACAAGAGAATTAAGTTCATAGCTTCTTAACACTTTCCAGAGCTGGTAATGTATGTACTGTAACTCACAAAGGCTATTTATAGAGGAGTTTCTGCACAGCATTCCTAGAAAATCGTTTCTATTAACCCTCGGATACCATGTTTGTTGAAGCCCTGAGGATGTGTTACAATTAAAAATTGGTGTGAAATTTCAATTTCAACAGTGTTTTTTTATTACCCAGACATAAAATGCCGGTTGACACTTTGTGATTAAGATGAAACACTGAGTATCATCTCATTAAAACCAACAAAAGAGCAATAAAAGCCACCAGTCCTACGTACCCCAGTTTTTAACACTCTCTGGGAGACCCCAGCCACTGGGATATGCAGCAGACATACTTGTTCAGAACCTGAACAGCATGGCTTTGGCTTGCAAACATGCAAATTTAAAAGATCACAATTAGCTGTATAGCAAAGCAGTATAGGTTTAAATGGTTTCTTTTTTTTAGCAGTTTGTAAATGAACACAATCACTAGCATTCACTGCCTCAAGTTTTTGCAAATGAAATGTCTCAGGTGTTTTTTTGTAAAGCAGAGCATACTTTAGTTGAAAGTATGTTTATACTTTAGTTTATTGAAAAATAACATAAGTTCTGTGGAGATCCATTTGGTGGTTTATCCTAATTATTACAGTAAAACATGTTTATTGTTTTGTTGCCTATATACAAAATAGTAAATCTACTTAGAGTTGCTAAATTTAGGATTATCCCTAGATGAGTATATTAAGCCTGAAACAGAAATAATTCTAGAATATGCTACCAAATCTCTTTAAATAACTGAAATGTATATTCATTAAATACGCTGTTCCAATGGATTTCTCCTCTATTTTAAAGAAATTAATTAATTAAATATATGCATGGTGTTTAGGGGTGCAACAACTACATCTAATTAGAGAAAGCTTACCAACAGCTTCTTTCTACAAATTCACACCAGCCTTTTAAAGTTAGACACAGCATGGTTAATTGCATTTAGCAAAGAAACATGCCAGAGGGAGGTTTTCTGTTATCCTTCTAAAAATACTCCGTGCTAATTGTTTTTGCGAGATACTTAAATTTCATCGTCTAAAACTACAGTAGAAATACTGTCTGCTGCATTTAGGAAATTTCACTGAATAGTTCAATGAAATAGTTTATAAAAATCTGCAATAACATTCTCTGCTCTAATATGCTAAGCTTGCACTTAGTCTTGAATATTAAACAAAAGGTAGCACTAAATCCAATTCTTCCTCAATAATTAAGGAGAGATGAACAAATGCATTTGATAATACAAGGTAATAAAAAAGTCTATTACTATAATTTTATTCAAATTCTTGAATATGAAAGAGATTCCAACAACTCTGGGCATGGTATATTTTCCCCCATATGAATACTTGTGCCAAATAATGGTGAGGCTACACCAAAATTTCTTTTGCAAATGTTACCAGAATGGATTATTGATACATTAACTTTCTCATATGAAGGCCCAACTAGAATCCAAGAGTGAAAATCTGTCATAAGAGCATATGAAATCCCAGACTATATCACAGATTCACTGCTCTGATACCAATAATTAAGAGTGAGACCTTGCAGAACGTGCTGCTTGATCAGCACAGGTAATGAATTATAATTAAAGAAGTATACTTAAAAAGCATTGGTGACAATGACTAGGTAATTTCCATTTATACTATTAAGAGTTTAATTAATAATTTGAAGCTCAACCACATCCTCTTCAACATTCACAACCTGCAGCCATTATGTGATAATGTTGGGGAAGAGGAGCAGGCAGTTCACACCTGTAAATTTTAGCTCCCCTTTAGACCATGCTGACCCATATGGGAGTGAGCCCTGTTTTGCACTAGGGTTTGCCC